>NW_016690180.1:14461232-14581740 GCF_001604755.1 Lepidothrix coronata
AATTGAGTACCTTCCTCTCACAAGGACAAGTGTGATCCTGATTAAATTGCCATATAGTACACTAAAAGTAAACAAAAGGAGAGTGGTATTTTTGTTGTTGGTTATGTGGAGTTTTTTTCAAAGTATTGAATAAATTGTGGAACCGTAAGCACAAAGGTATTTCAAAGCTTTTCAAGAAATTCAGAGAGGATACATCCCTGACTGAAATATCAAAGCCTGAATGCAATTTATAGAACAAGAAAGTCTAAATTTACTTTTTGCCAGGAGGTAGTAGAGATATCTCACTCTGGAAGATTTGTTCTTATACTTTTTCATCAATGTCCACTACTAACATCTTTCAGAAGACAAATATTTGATACACACTTTGATGTGACTCATAAGTTTTGAATCTTGCTTTCATTTCACATTCTTAAACACACTCAAATACTGATGTGATGATCCCTACCTAAGCCTATAATAAGAGAATGAACATAAGAGAAGTTGCTAAAGACTTCTATCTGTATATTAATGTAGACGAGATATGAATAACATAGTAATGAAATGACAAAATGGATTTGTGCTCAGTTACTGAATAAACTGTAGACAAATTGTGCATTCATACATGTCTCTATGGGATTGTGAAAACAGAGCAAGTGCAACATGAAAAAAATATGTGGTTCTGTATTGGGCATAAAAAGCAGGGCTTGGCAACAGTTGCTGGGGACCCCTGTGTGGACGGAGGCCATGAGCCTTCCTGTGGCAGTCAGAGTGGGTTCTAGATGACTCTAAAAAGGTTGGAAATGGCCCATCATGCCCCAAACCTTCAGTCAGCCAGAGGAGCACAGAAAGTCTCTGGTCAGGTGTGCTTAAGGAAGGGAAGGGTGGCAGCTGCTAGGGGTAGGAGACAATAAAAAGAAGAAAAATTAAAAGAGATAGGAGGACCCTCAAAAAAGGATCTGCGAGGAGGTGAGTAAAGAGACAGGTTTGGAAGAATGTGGAAGGGGATATTGTTTGGGTACATGACTGAAGATGATCTTTTGGAAGGAGGCACCCCTTGAAAGAAAAAGTGCTTCACTCCACTCCCAGTGCGCCACTCTGAGAAACTGCAGTCTGTGAAAGAACCATGCGAGATCAAGGACACCCCCAAAAGGACTTTGGCCTGTGAAGGACCCATGCTGGGGCAGGAGAACAGTAAGAGGCAAGGGACAACAGAAAGAAACTACCGTGCACTGACTATTGCATCACCCAAGGGCCTGGAAGGGACTGAGTATCACGTGTGGTGAAAAGAAAGGGAGTTAAAACGAGGAAGGGGGACAGAACTGCTGGACTGAACCTGAGCCTCGGGAATGGTTAGAAAAATAGTTTTTTAAAGTGTTGGTTTAATTAACTTTCTCTGTTAATACCTGAACAAGCAATTAAAAGTTCATGTTAATTTATAATTAATTAAATTGAGTGAAGTTCCTCAAGTCAAGGATGCTCTGCTCATGAGAGGTTCCTATGTGTAAATTTTAATTTTCAATGTACCTAATATAGAGATAAACTAATACACACTTAATAACTGATATACACATAGCATGGCTATGATGTCTTTCCTGTTAGCGCGTGTTAGTTACTTCTGCAGTTTAACCCTAGCCAGCAAATAACCCCACACAGCCACTCCCCCCAGAGTGGGAGTGGAGAGAGAAGCAGAAGAGCAAAAGTCAGAAAACTTGTGGATTGAGATAAAGGCAGTTTAAAAGGTAAAGCAAAAGCCATGTGCACAGACAACGCAAAACAAGGAAGTCATCCACCATTTCCCATGGGAAGGGAGGTGTTCAGCTATCCCCAGGAGAGCAGGGCTTCATCACGCACAATGCTGACTTGGTAAGACAAGCACCGTCCCTCCAAATGTCTCCCTTTCCTTCTTCCCCCATCTTTATATGATGAACATAAGGTCATATGGGTCAACGTGGGTCAGATCCCGGCTGCGTCCCCTCCAAACTTCTTGGGCACCCCAAGCCTGATTGCCAGTGGGGTGAGGCGAGAAGCAGAAAGGACCTTGATGCTGTGTCAGCATTGCTCAACAATTGCTAAAACATCCCTGTTCAACACTGTTTTCAGCACAGATTCAAAGCATAACCCTATACTAGCTCCTGTGAAGAAAGTTAACTCTATTCCAGTATAATCAGCATACTTAACTTAGTATTTTCTTTTATCAAAACTCAGAATCAAGTCTTTTAATCCTCCTCCGGCAGGCTTTTCGTGATAAGCAGGAGGAACACTCAGTCACTTCATGTTTACAGGTTCATATGTAAGGGCTTTCTGGCTGGATACCTTAGCTGTTTGTAGTAGTTTGAACCTTGTTTTCCCCAAGAGGCTAAGAAAAAATGGTAAAACCCCAAGGGGTGGTAACCCCTGGAAGTTTTGAAGTTTTGTCCAATGGGCACTCCTGCAAAAGGTAAACATTCCACAAGATGACCGGAAGAGATGAATTGTTTTTTGGTTGTCGTGGGAGAGGTGAATCTCCTGAAGATACCAGACCGTCACGAAGACCCCTGTGCTCGTGATATGACTGTGGTGGAATGGCCTTGTCTGGGGTGACGTAGTCCACAGAGGAAGACCCCTTTGCCTGCGCCAAGGGGCCGAGGGAGCTTGGATACCTCCCTCGTGAGTGCTGGCAGAAATCCAGCTATCAGCCGCTGCATGCATGTGAAGAAGACAGATTGCTGCCTTAGAAGATACTCCTGCTTAGAGACTGAAAGGGATCTGTCCTTCTTCCCTCCTGGACTTTTATTTGGAGGGGAGAAGAGATCTGATCCATTGTAAATACTATATGTCATGGTAGAGATAGTTGTGATCGTGTGTATAATGTGTTATAATATTTATTTGTATAGTCAGTGTAATATATTCCCTTTCCCCCACTCTGAGACCGGTGTGTTTTTGTCTGGAAAACCATCTCACACTGGGTTGAGATGTGGGAGGGGGCTTAGACTAGGGAATTAGATTTTTGGGGCTATCTCAAACCATGACACTGTTCCATTTTTTTCTTTATAAATTCATAACAATTTTCATTGAAATTAAACAGAATTATAACTCCAAAAGGTTTACATTTTTTCAGACTTAGATGTAGCTGAAAAAAATGGGAAGAAACAAATCAGAAAAGCAGATTTTACTATATAACACCATCTCATTCCAATGGCATGTGAAAGGTAAAACAATTATCCCACTCAAAGAATTTACTGTCTCCTCTGCTTATATGTGTTATTCTAAAACATTGTTACATTGTCACCATGATATTTATTGTTTTTTGATTAAGTGTTGACTGAGGGATAAATATTGTGTGCAGAGGATGTGCATTTCAGAATGGGATTAGGTAATTAAAGTAAGTGATGTGGAAGTTGAAACCAAAGTCTCACATGAAGAAATCTATTGGGTTTATTTGTTTACAAGTACAATTTCTGTAGATGAAAGCCTCAAGAACTGTGCTTGAGAACAATGAAACTGCATAATTTCTATTAATATCACATTTGATACAACTTCTTAATATTTTTATATTTAAAAATATTTGTAACATTCTAATAAAAATAATTCTAATTCAGTGTTCATCTTTTAGTTCTTATAAACCATTGTTTCTTTTGCCCTAAAAAGATAGAGAATGCTTTATATATTTTAAGTCTCCTCTATTCATCCTATATAACTTATATAGAGCTAAAATTTAGAAGTAAAAAACTGAACAAGTGTTCTAGGCTTCGTTTTTAGTTGATGGTGATAAATAAATATGTATCAGACTTTATTTAACTCTGAAAGAGACATCTAAAACAAGTCAGATGATTAATTTTATAAGATTCTATTTTTCTTTGTGACTGCAGAGGAAATCTAGGAAATTAGTATGAAGAAGACTCATGGATTGCAGCATTGCAGCTCGTTTTGCAATATTTGCTTAATAATAATTTCTTTAGATGACTAGAAAAAGAGATTTGCTTTCCAGATTTGCTGCCAGTTTAAATACTTTCCAATATGTAATGTTCTATAACAAAATTAATTTAAAAAGAAGTATTAGTTTGTTCCGTTGACATAATCATCCAAGGACATAAAGTTGATAGGTCTTTTCTTTTACATGTTCAACAGTGGAGGAATATAAAGAACACTTGGATGATTTTTAATAAATTTTCTGTGTTTCAAATAAAGCTTAATGAAGGTGATTGATTACATTTTAGTAGAACAACACTTTACACTTGTCTTTTTTTTTCATTGATCAGGTAGGATCAAGACTACTTTGCAGAATAATAACGCAGGAGCAGGAAAGTGAAACACCTTCTGAGCTGTTAGTCAAGTTGAATTACAGTTTGCCATCTTCAAGCCATAAATAGGTAGAAATAATTTCACACCTGCATTGAATTTCTTGCTAATTAAAAACAAGGCATGGGTATTTTGAATTACAGTATCAATATTTAATACCGCATTTCCCATCAAGCAACAGGCCCAAATGGGGCAGGGAATAGTGCAGAACTGTATAACAGAGTCAGCAAGGAGAGACTCATTTCCTCTGTGTGAAAGTTATCACCACAAGCCCTTTGCCAGCTTTCTTCTTCCTCTATTATATCTACTCTCTGGTGGATGTCATATTAGAGACTGCAGCCAAAACATCCTCCATTCTTCACCTACTGGTGCATGAAGGAATCTGTGACAGATGCTGCAGCATCATGCAGTGTTCAAAGACCAATGTATTAATTTAATAAATGTTTTTGCTGCCTTATGGCCTTGCCAATGATTGCATTTCAGTTAAATGGAAAGATAAAGACTGCCTCCTACAGGAACAGAATATGGTGTTCAACACGATGATGTCAGATTATTTTTATAATAATAATGAAACAACAACTAAAACCAAACAACATAGGTAAGAAATTTCCAAGTTTAATGAGAGTAGAAGTATTAAAGAAAGTCATAAAAATGACTACCTAATGCAGTAGTAACTGTGGGAAAAAATATTTCAGGCTCATAGAATGATCTCTTTTGTCCTAAAGAGTGAGGTGTCATCTGAAAACTGGCACTTTTGAATCAATGACCAACTTAAAGTTTGATAATTAATTTTTTTCAGCTTTTAGAATACTTTTCAGGTGAAATATGAGTTTTCATTTCGTAAGACAAAACTATATATATGTTGTTGATAAATTTAAATGCATCTTTTCTTTTTTACCTTTTGTTCCAACAGGTAATAATTTGTCCCAAATAAATAACTGGTTTTTCTGAAACTGGATTTACTGGAATTTGTTCCTATAATTTTCTGGGCAAGATTCATATACTCGCACTTGTCGAGATGATCATTGTGACTGACTGGATAACCATAGCAAAGGAGCAAGATCTAGAAGGGGAGGTTTAGTAGATGTCACTCTTCTATAAAAAAGTAGAGAAGCACCAGAGATCCTGAGGCAAGTTAATGAACAGTACCTTTGAAAATTGTAGCAGTATACACAAAAATCATTAGAGAATATTAATGAACAACTTAAGTGGCTAGAACTCAGTGAAAAGTGTTGTGTTGCACAAATATGGGCAAGAAATAGAATATCAGCAGCTATTTTTAAGCAGCAGTGAAAACGGATACCTGGGATCCTCTAGCGATGCTCCTTTTAACATAGGTTTACTTAAATGCAAACATATGCTATATACGTTTGGTCAGTTGAGGTCATTTATTGAAAACGAAGTTACAAGCATGAATCCCCTACTTTATTCCACAGAACTCAGAAAATAAGAACTTATACTTTTAGTCAGTATTGTGGACTTGTACTGAATGTGCTTCAAATTGGAACTAATAAAAGGACCTTTGCAAATGAATTAATATAGACCGCAAGGACAAGACTAAGCCTGTGGATAAGCAATCTGCAATTTGGAATTTGCAGTGTCGTGTTTTGTTTTGTTTTTGTTTTAATTATAGAAAGTCATGGGTTAATTTTGAATGAGTTTGTTTATTCAAGTACAACAAGCATTATGGTCTTATTTATTTTATTTGTTTGACCTTAGCAGATTGAAGTGATGATAATTTTAGGTTTCCCAAGCAAACAAATCACATCAGTAACAAATATTTATAAGCTATTGTATAGATATTATAGATGTTATCATTTAAATAATAAATATAAGGCAAAAAACTTCAATAAGAGATCTAGAACATAAATTGCATTAAGTCAAAACTAAATTATACATATTTAAGCAAAATCTATCCCATGTATATTATCAAAACACAAAATCAGATGTACTTTTTATTTGGCAAGTGTAAATTTCCTAGTGAAAGTATTTTTTTTATTAAATGCCTTTTCTGCAAAGCATGAAGAAAAATTTTTAAATCTATAATATTTTTAATATCATATCATAAAGTTTTGTACTTGAAAACTATAGAGACTTCTTTCGCATACAATGGTGGAAAAAATTTAAATAAAAAAATTAAATCAAAAAAATAAAAAAAAATCAACCAACAGTATAAAAACCAAACAAAACAAAGATTTTTAGATCAAATATTTATAGAACCCAATCTTCTACTTCATACTGGTTCACTATCAAAATACAGTATTATCACAATAGAATGAAGATGCATTATGTCTTCTGGCCCTACCTCATTTTATTTAGAAGCAGATTGACTCCATTAACATTTAGTCCAGGTTTCATAACCCTATACAATCTCCTATACTTACGCTAGAATTTACAGATGTAGGCACAGAGATGCAATAAGTTCAAACAAATAATTCTTAAGACCCCAATGAAATGAGTAATAGAGCCAAGGACATAATGGAGGCTCCTGAATTCTTTACCATTAGTCTAATCAATAACAGATTTTTTCCCCCTGCTTTACAGCTGCTGTCAGGTTACATTTTCTGGCCTTTCTTTTATGTACAAACAAAACCAACCAAATAAAATTACGAACAAACAAACAACAAAGCCAAAACCAAACCCAAAACCTCAAAATAAATAAAAAAAAAAATTCTCATTCTTTGGAATCTTTATGTTGATGTTAGTTCAGTGTACACACACAGAGTATAAAAACTGTGACTTATTCTTTACAGATCACTAAAAGTAAATACTAGATCCTTCCTTTTCTTACATATACATATTTCTCACCTAAACACTTAACTCTGCTACAAGTCATAGTTCTTTTAGAAAGAAACTCTCCAGTCAGTTTTATATCAGAATAAATTGTGTGCATTGATATACTTGGTGTCAGTTCGATGACTAATTGTGAATTTAAAAGGCTCAGAATCATGTTAAAATTCAAGCATCCTGTCTCTACATCTGATTAGTCCATGCCAAGGGGCAATGAACAGTCAGTAGGAAAAATACTGCTCCATTAAACAGTATCTCTAGGCTTCCAAAGCCCATTTTTTTTGACAGGCAATCTTTTTCTCAGAATCTGAATAATTTTATTCTTGAGAAAATATATTTTGATTATTGTAAATGATCAGGTGTTCTCTTTTTTTTTACTTTTCTCACATCAAGGTTCAAGGCAGTCCAAAGGCACACTCCAATATATATACACTCTGAGCTGGACAACAGAAGGCTGTCTAAAATAAGAACTATTCAGTACTGAATCATTGAATAAACTGTGTTTCAAATTTGTAAGCCTGACAGTCATATGCTTAAGTCTGTTGCTTTCTCTGTCTAACCTAGTTGATGATAAGATTTTAGAGACCTGAATAATATCAGAAACAGTCTTTGAAACTAGTGAAATACAGATATAGTTTAATGATGTATGTGCTGTATGTGCTAACCTCAAATGCTTTTTTTTTTTTGAGTTTTTAATTTTAACAAATGGCTAACCCCAGAACTGTATTTTTAGTTCAACAACTCTTAACTGTGAAAAGATAAATGGATTCTGACTGATACAGTACATGCCTGTGTCATGTCATGGAGTGTCAGTGCCAGAGACAGTTAAAAACCTGTGTCTTCTGTGTTTAGTCACTGTGATAGCTCACTGTGAGATTTCTTAACAGACTTCTTACTTTCAGGTAAATTTGACAAACCATCTGAAGACTGTTTCCCTTGACAATACTTCAATAGGGATACGCAAAAATTTGAACAGCCAGAACATTCTTCCTGAACATTTAGAGCAGTGCCTGTTCTCACACTCTGTATGTCTGGACGTATTTTTCTGATTCTTATGTATTTTAACATGTTTCTGTTTTTCTCAGATTTCCCACCAATCACAACTTTTCACTAGACTTTCATGGTCAATTGCTACTCTAATCTTATATATACTAAATTTAATGTCTTTCTATTTATACGTATTTTCAAAAAGGAAAAAAACACAACATTAACAAGATGAGCACGTATTTTACAATAATGTGGTGGGATGACCCTGGCTGTACACTGTGTGCCCACCAAAGCCACTCTATCACGCCTTCTCCTCAATTGGAAAGATGAGAGAAAATACAATGAAAGCCTTGTGGGATGAGATAACGACAGGGTGAGATCACTCGCTGTTATGATCCAATTATTGAGAGATACTTCTACCCAAATTAAGGTGTAAATGAGACCATATGCTAAAGTCAATAGTATGGCTTTTACCCCCTGTTTGTAATAATTGTAATAGTTACAACTCCCTACTGAATATGTAGATCCTAAACCCTTTAAATATGAACTTGTGAGTCCAATAAAGCATTCCAGTTTTCTACCTCCGCTGGGATCCTGGTAGTTATTGACTCGCTGCACAAATATGTTGCAAAATCTTAGTAACAATGCAAAATCTTAGTAACATTCCAAAGATTTGATCTTGTTTTGCCAGTGCCCTCCATTTTGATTTTAGTAATTACTCTTTTTTCCTGTCAATAAATTCTTTTGTGGTTTTGTTTTGTTTTGTTTTGTTTTGTTTTGTTTTGGGGTTTTTTTGTGTTATTTTGCAAGTAGCAGGGCACACTGTCTTTTATAGGACCTTCTTTAGCACTTGCTTTGTGCATCTTCAATTATTTTATACTTTCTGACATTCTGTAAAAAACAATTGTTTTTATTCATTTGGGTATGATTTGGTTTATATAACAGTTCAGATATCGAAGGCAGTGATACTATGTAGGCAGTTTAAAAGATTTTTATCAGATTTCTTTTTTAAGATATCAATCTTTTCCCTTTCATGACTATTAGAAGATGTCAAAAAATTTCTCCTTATCTCATGTAATCTATTATTACTGGCTTCAATGTAGTTCCACATATAAGTGTTCATACTGATTTAGGCCAGTAAAATCCAGGTCTTAGATTATATCATTTAGAGAGTTCAATTTATTTGTTTATAATTTTAGGGGTAGTAAATGTTTATTATTTTTCAAGCTTTTCTTCAAGACATTCTGTTGCCATATATACATGTATACCATCTTGTGTGACAGAACCTTAATTTTTGCTCAGCTTTCAGAGAAATATATTTTGTACTGCACTTTCAATAAATGTCATGTCTAAGCTGTATTACCTATGTGATTTTTTCCCACTTAATTTAAGCCAAAGTAATTTTAAAGTGATCAAGTGGGAATGTCATACAATCTATGAGTTTTGCATAAAGGAAAATATGAAGAGTTTGTTTATATAAGAACATAACCTGCCTGTTTTTATTCTGGCTAATAATAATGAAGATAGAAATCAGATACTAAATCATTCTGTTGATGGATAAGAGAGAGACAGATGCAAGAACTGTTCCAAAAACTTTGCTGAGAGTTAATATGAATGCATACAGGCTTGCAGAGACAAAAAACCAAACAACAAAACTAACAAAAAGGCAGAAATTGGCTAGGTTGATAAAGGCTTAAAAATGTAAAGAAATATTAAGATGGAGGTTTGAAGAGCCTAAACATATCAGACCACACAATTTAAGTCTGCTCTTCTTCCAGTATATCTTAAAATCAAAGAATAAATAATGTTTAGTTATGAAGAAGTCATTTTTATAAAGAACCACAACAACAAACAGCCCCAGGAAGAAATGAAACACGAAGGTATGGCTATTTTGATATACTTTTAAATAGACAAAAAGGCAATCAAAGTTTGTGTTGCCATCATAAGTGCTGTAATAATAGTAGTAATAATATAGATACTGAGATTTACCAGTAAAATACATTTTGTTCATTCCTTATAGTTCTTAAAAGATTAGACAAGATTAAAAAGGTTGACATTTATATTGTTCAGGAATTACAGACTCTTCAGTGACTCCTGTCACCTCAACAAAATATTGATCAGTGAAACAGTTTGAATTATATTCCTAATTTCATATCATTCAGTGTGGACTAAAGAGATAAAATTAATACTTACTTAATATTTTCAGGATACTTCCTGTAGGTAATTTCTACTATTTTGGAGTAGGTTAATATATTTGCCTTTTGAAACTTAGTTTCTGTATGAAAAAAATATTAGAACTATCAACTGAATTTAAGAATTATATATTTTTTTAAACAGTTAATCTAATTGTAAAGCCTTTTTTACAACAATAGGCAGCTTCAGCAAAAGAGGAAAGAGTAGTTACAGGTGCTTAAATGTGTTCTTCTCTAGGGGCCTGTTGAGGTGTAACATGCAGTAAAAGAAAGAAATTTAAGTCTATAGCAAAATAAATTTTCAGGCAATAAAAATTTTATAAACTTTCAGAAAAATCTGTGTTGGTGTAATTGTAATGAAGGATTGCAACTTTTTGTCTCATTAAACGAGAATATTTCAAAAGCAAATTTCCACAGAGAGACAGGAGTTTAACACTTATGGTATACTTAGGGTAAAAATCTTACTTTGAAGTATATTTTTACTTTTCTGTTTTGTTTCATAATATCTGTATTTCATAACTGTACTTAAAAGGTTAACTTATAACCTATCCTCATTGTAAAATAATTATTTCTTTTTGTCAGAACTCAGGTTTACTTGTCTGCAATAATCATTGCCTTTTTGAAAAGATTATGTTAATTGAAAATGCAAATATGTGCGTATTTAATACACATATCAAACATATTAAAGCACATAACTTTAAATACCTTAGCAGCTTTTAGCTGCTCAGGTCACATTTTTTTTTCCCTTTTTTTGTTATTCTATTTTGGGGGAGGGGGTTTGTGGGGGATGTTTCTTTGTTTGTTTCCCCTCAGTGTTGCTAAGACCTTTCATTTGTTTCTCTCCTGTTCCTTCAGGGAAGAAACACCTAGAGATATTGACTGTGTCTTGGAGCAAGGTAAATACATAAAAACTAATTAAAACCTAATAAATAAAACACAAAAGGTCTCTTCTGAAAAATATAAAGACACTTTACATTTTTGAGACCTGACCAAAGAAAAAAATCAAATATAAAACAAAACAGAAGCAAAGGGATGAGGTTGCCCTTCAGTTATTGATACAATTTACGACACCTCCACTCCACTAGCCAAGACCACATCTCAATCTCAATATGCACATGGGACATACAATCTTCCTCTATTTATTTTACAACTATAAAAATACTAGCCTGTACTTCAACTTTTCATTCTCTACTTAATCACAAACCCATAACTTCCAAACCATATTTTCTGCTTCCGTTTTCTGGATTTTTAGTACAATGCTTAATGTTTAAAGAGGTAAGAGGAGAAAAGAGACAAAAGAATTCCATCATATGAAGTAGGTATGGTTCAGCGCAAACTACTCAATTGTAAGTACTGACCTACTGCAAAGGTGGAACATCAGAAATCTATTGGTGAGACAGTAAGCCTGACAAAGTATCTCCTTAGAAAAGGAAAAAAATGGTAGTGAAAACATATTTTTCTTCTTTTGAAATTTAAGTGGAGAATTTTTTTTTCCTTTTCCTTCTTATTTTAGTCTGTTGTGAAGTATGATTTTTCAGCCTAGTAGACCAAAGAATTACCAAAGGCTATGCAATATCAAGTTTCATTTCTGTTTACTTTCCCTATTGGAATCACTGCAAATATTACTATGGACTGAGAGAAGAGAAACTGTCTTCACTGAGTTTACCCCTCTGTGCTTTCATGGGTATGTAGAGAAGATGGGAAGAGTGGAAATAGATGGATTGCATAATTGACACATAACCACTATTTGAAGGTTATATTCCCATCAGGACTCAATTTATACTGTTGTTCAAACTAGCAAATTCCCAGTCCAAGATGTGATAGAGAGCAAAAATACTGCAGGCACCAAAATTAATTATATTTCAAGTGTGGCAACAACTTCTTTAAGATAAGGAGCTACATATATCTACTCATAAAACGCATTCACAGGGAGAATCCTGTAGACTCTAATAGACTTAGATCTCACACTATTTACAGCCTTTTTCATTTCCCAGCCTCAACTCTCATTGAACTTTGTGTTTCACAGGCTTTGCCCATCCCCAACGGATCAAGACTGTGACCACCATTTTGACCAATGGACACTGAAATTGCCACAATCGAGTCTCATTGCTGGATCCACAGGTGGTGATACCTTGCTACTCTTACCCTTTCTTTCTCTTTCTTTCCATTCCTTTCCTTATATATTTTCTTAGGTGTTAGTTTTATGCTTTTGTATTGCTCTATTTCTACAGATAATAACCAAAATGGCTACATGTCTCCTTTCCATTGCAACCAAATTGTTCCAAAATAAATCCTACATATATACACTTGTATATAAACACTGGTTATTTAGTGTTGTTTCACTCTAATTCACCCCAAGGGATCTATTAACAAGAACCTCAGTCACCCTCACTTTCAGGGGCAGGTCATAACAGTCCCTCCTCTATTCCTTCTCCCAGGTCCTAGTGACAGTTATGTTTATCAGGTTGATGCTTCACAGCACTTTTGTGTAACCAAAATATAGTAATAATAAGGAAACAGAAAGAGAGATCAACTGAACTCACAGCTCAAATTTATTTTAATCTATTTTAATTTTAAAACCTCATATGAAGACCATGATATTAGGAAGGTATCAAACCTATAAAACTAGATATTTTCCTTCCAGACTCATCACCATAATCAGGACATAACTGTGGTATAGAACAATAAATACAATTAAATTCTTTGTCACTAATCAATAAATAATAAAAGTAGGTTCTCCAGAGATGGTGAGTTGAATTCTTCTATTCATGTCAACATACACCTGACCTGCTGAAATCTGCTCTCTGATCCTCTTAGCACAAAGAGGAAATGTTTTGAAATGGGTTGACAATATGTTGAAAAGTCAAAGTTATGTGTGCATATGGAAAAAGAGTGATGTATGTTCAAATTTTCTAAGGTAAAACAAAATTTCATTATGATTATTTAAATTGTTTTTGTCTTTATTATTTGTGTTGTGCTTTTTAACACATGGTAACCCCAGAAATCCTATGAATGAGGATTCAAAATTCTCACACAGTAACATTTTTTAAAAAGAATTTAAACCAACTGATATTTAGGTTTTTTAACTTGGAAATAAAATGCCCACTGCAAATCTGAAGTCTCAGCTTCCTAACTACCAATGCAAAGCTGAATGAGTCTAAGCCCAAAGAAATCTTATTCAAGCAGATGCTGCCAGAACATCAGAAATGCAAAGCTTCCTGCCAACTCAGCTGCAGCACTTAGATCCCCTGAATATCCTAACAAGAAATCCTCTCTTCATGGAGTACCCTGGCTAAAGATAGACCTCCTAGGTAATGAGGTATCCAGTTTCATGGCAGATAGCTGACATTTTCAGATTGCCAGAGTTAGGCTTGCTGGCAAGAAATCTTATCCTGGGAAATCTGCCTGGTTTCTGTCAGAAGATTTAAGAAAATCAACACCTTCCTACAAAATTTAACAATTTTACTCATAAGTATTCAAATTAAAAGAGATCTCAAAAAAAACCATGAATATCTGTTCTTTTAGAAAGCTGCCTAAATATGACTCAGTGTCAAGGCTGCCACTCTGCACCCTATCCTTAACATTGACTCAATTACATAACTTTAATGAGATTATTTTACTCCACAGATATATCTCCAATTTTGCATTGCCAATTAAAATATCATTTAACCAGCAGTAGGGTCTGTGATAATAACTTATAAATTTTTAGTTTTTAGGGGAGGTTAGCAGTTTAGGTTTTTTGTATTTTCTTATTACTTCTTTGGAAAACTATATGGTACTGTTCAATCAAATAAGTTTTTACAGTGCTTTACATGTTAGACTTTCCAGTTACAAGTATGCTTTTCCTAAGGTATAGCTCCAGTTTTGGTGGAGAAATGTATCCAATTTGAATGTATCAATCTGAGCAACATGTTTTGGGGGAGCAGGACAAAATGGAATCAAGAACAACTATACAACCAATCTGGAATTATAAAAAAAATTTTATTAAGATAGTGTAGGTATCACACTTCTCTCAAGCAAAGTAACAGTCAAAATAATTCTACAACACTGTCTAGATTTTTCAGGCAAGATCAAAGTCATAGCTGAAGTGAGACATTAAATCATTTTACCTGCCCCCATGTTGGAAAAAGAATGTTTTCCAGTTCTATGACCAATGTACTTACATCAGGTAGAAACGGGTGAACTTTTGACATTGGAGAAATCTAAAACTAAAAAAATCTATAGGTAGACTTATAAATACTTTTAAAAACATTAGCTTTGCTGATCCTGGCTATTTCCTCTTCATCTCTGATTTTGTGAGCTTTTAAGACTTGTTTCCTTTCCTAGTGTTAGATAAATTGAACATTATTTTAAGAAAATGTATTGGCATTGATATGTTTCAAATGCTCCTAGACCATCAGATATAATGTATTTCTCATAATTCTATTACCCCACTCCAGCCTTTAAGATCAAAACTGTAAAAACTCTATATAGACAACATAGCTAGCTCAAAAGAGAAAACAAAATGTGGGTCTGTGTCAGATCAGAGGCACCAGAATTCCAGATAATTCATTGTTTCCTTACATTGAAATTTATTTGAAGGTGTGGCTTTAGTCTTCATGTTGCATATAGGATACAGGAAACTTAGCAGAGTGTGGAGCTCCTATAGTATAGAAAATCTATGATTTTTATCAGCACCTTTAAATGTGCTAATTCGTTTATTTAATCTAAAACTTAATTTTTGCTTAGCCCCATGTTGAGCAGGCAGTATACTTAAATAAAGTTATAGAGTGAATTATTCATCTGATGATCTCTCTCCTTTAAAGCTCAGTATTCAATTCAGTTTCCAAAATAAGTTGCCGAAATATGCTCCATGGTAACCTAAAATGCTCCTGACTCTGGTCTTCAGTTTCACCAGGCAATCTTTCAAATCCATTTTGAGCTACAACAGACATTTCTGATATCCTTTTGTCAACAATAACATTAATTTGATTTGTTATTCTTTATTTTCTGCACAGAAAGAATTCTACTTTCTCACTAAAGAGTGATTGGTGCGGTGGGTTGACCCACTAAAGCTGCTCTATCAGTTCCCTTGTCATCTGGACAAGAGAGAGAAAATATAACAAAGGTTCATGAGTTGAGATAAGGGATTGGGAGAGATCACTCACTGAAATACCATCACAGGCAAAACAGATGCAGTTACTGAATTTATTACTAACAAAATCAGAGCAGGCTAGTGAGAATTAAAATAAATCTTAAAAACACCTTCCCTCCACTCCTTCCTCCTTCCTGAGCTCTACCTCCTCCCCCACAACAGCACAGGGAGATGGAGAATGGGGGTTACAGTCAGTTCATCACAGGTTGTTCTTGCTGCTGCTCAGAGAGAAGGGTCCTTCCCCCGTTCCAGTGTGGGGTCCCTCCCACAGATGACAGTCCTCCACAAACTTCTCCAACACGAGTCCATCCCACAGGCAACAGTTCTCCATGAAGTGCTGCAACATGGGTCACTTTTCCATGGGGTGCAGTTGTTCAGGCGCAGGTTGCTCCAATGTGGGTCCCCCACAGGGTCACAAGCCTTACCAGGAAACCTACTCCAGCATGGGCTCCTCTCTTCACAAGTCAGCAGGTCCCTGCCAGGAGCCTGTTCACAGCCCTCTTTCAGGCATCCACCTGCTCTGGCATGGGTCTCCTCTCTCCATGAGCTGCAGGTGGATCTCTGCATCCCGTGGACCTCCATGGACTGCAGAGGCACAGCTGCTTCACCATGGTCTGCACCACAGGCTGCAGGGGAACCTCAGCTCCAGTTCCTGGAGCACCTCCTCTTCCTTCTCCACTGACCTTGGTGTCTGCAGAGTTGTTCCTCTCACATATTATCACTCCACCCTTCTCTGTTTGAAATTACATCTGCGTAATAACTTTCTTTCCTTCTAAACTATGTTATCACAGAGCTGTTACTATCATTCCCGATTGTCTTGGCCTTGGCCAGAGGTGGTTCCATGACGGAGCCAGCTGGCATTGGGTCTTCTGGACATGGGAGAAACTTCTGGCAGCTTCTCACAGAAGGCACTCCTGTAGCTTGCTCCCCCAGCCCCCGCCCTCAAAACATGGCCATGTAAATGGTGTCTAGTAAAACCATGCTTAATCTTCTGTTGTTTTATTATATGAAGTGTGTGTTCAGGGTTGGCAAGTGAGCTAGGGCCTAGATCTTTGTTTTTTTGAAGAAAGACTTAATGGACAAGAGTTCTTTGGTATGAGATTATGTTCACTAAAGCTTGAATCTGTTGTAGTTTTCTTCATAAGATATGTAACAAAACAAAAGAAAACATTGAATAATAGCACTTGAGATTCAGACCTCCTACTAACTACAAAAGAGAGAAGAGGAAGTTATCATTTCAAAGTGCTTTCCTTTCTTCAGAGTCTCTAGATGGTTTTAATAAGATTTAAGAAACTTTAAATTTAGCTTAAAAGGTGTTTCTTCAGTCTTTTCTAATTTTAGTTTTTTCTTCCTAAGAGGTAGCAAATTATATAGAAATTATTTCTTTGGTACCTTTTCTTCTTGAACTCTTTGTTACCAGATTTTTCTTTTGGGTGCAATTTAATCCTTATTTAAAGTGACCAGTAGGATGAAATTATAACAAATTTTCAAAAAAAATTATTATAATTCTGTGTTTTCATGCAGTCAAAAATTTCAGTGAAGGCAATCATCACATACTTCTGCATGTAAAAAGGACCTTTGAATTTTAAATTTTTTTGCTTTGAAATCCTTACCAGTTAAAAAATCCCCCCCCCCAAAAAAAATAATGGGTTTGTGTCTATTATCTCTAAGAAACTGAATTTCTTTGCTTATATTAAATATTATTATAAACGATATTTGTAATTGTACACATTTGTCATTTAACACCTGGCTGAAATATTATCATAATACGATTTAGATTCTTAATTCTGAATACTGACTTTATTCAGAGGTACATTTGGAATCCAAATAGCCTCATGCTGGACCAGAGTGAAGGAAACAGACATCAGAATTAACAACCTGTGCTGTCTTTCCCTCCTCAGCTGCTCTGGATATAGAATCATGGAATCATAGAATGGTTTGAGTTGGAAGGGATCTAAAGATCATCAAGTTCCAACCCAGCTGCCACGGGCAAAGATACTTCCCACTAGACCAGGTTGCTCAAGCTCTATCCAGCCTGGCCTTGAACACTTTCAGAGATGGGGCATTTACAACTTTTCTGGGCAACTTGTTTCAGTGCCTCACTACCTTCACAGTAAGGAATTTCTTCCATGTATCTTCCATATATGTAATGTGGTAAACTTAGAAGCAAGACTGTGGTTATGGAAACGAGATTAATTAATGTTATTTTAATAAATTGTGTAACTAAATTTTTGGTATCATAGTGGTATCACATGGATAAGTCATCATTTTCCACACAGTAATCTGAGATAAACAAAAAATCAAATGCCATCATTTTATTGCATTGTAAGATCATAATTTATTTTAGTAACTAATTACTTTTATAATATACTACTAGTAAAACAATTTAAAAACTCTACTTTATATACAAGGCCTTGACTGAAAAACTGTTGCAGGCTTGTTTAATATTAAGTATGAAGTCTGTGTTGTGGTGTTACATTTCTGCCATTGTGTACTTGTTGTGTTGTGTGATTTATCTGTGACTGGAAATGTGATTTAAAGTTGTTTGTTAAAAATAATGGAACTGATTTAAAATGGATATATATGTGTGTGTGTGTGCACGCGTGTGTGTAAACACTTGAACTGTGAAGCTGTTTCTTTTAATGCATCATTTCTTAAAGGAGACCAGAAAAAGCTGAATGTAGTCTTTCTATGTATCTCCTCAAAAAATGAAAAATTATCTATGCCTCTTTGCATGTAAAGGTTATTCTTTCAGCCCATCATTTTTTTAGTCCACCAGAGTTTCTATCTTCTCCTTTTGGAATTCATAAAAAACTAAAAATAAACCTATCTTTTTTTTTTTATTATCCTGGTTACTATTTTAAAGTTGCAACTGTTCTGATAATGTTTTAAAGAAATATCTCAAGGAAATATGAAAAATTGAGAAAAGTTTCAAGTATTTCAGTATCAAAAAGAAATGCAAAAATTCATTTATCTAAAATTCCATTGGATGGTTTTAGGTAGTGAGGAAAAGAACATTGAGAAATTATTGTTATCTCTGTTCTCGGGAAAAATTGCTCTCTTTAAAGAGCATTCTATAAAGTCCTTCTTTAAAGTTATCTGTCTAAAAAGTCCCTCTCATTTTTCTGCTGCATTAGATGTTATTTTCCCACCTTAAAAACTAAAAAAAATTTTTATTCTTTAGCATGCTATTTTTCTCTGACATTTTTTCTAGTTTTTTTTTAACTAGGAAACCTCTTTATTTTTTTCACAACTTTGAGTACTTTCCAATCCTTTCATTATCTTTAATTTATTGTAACACTGTATACTTTAATAGGCTTTATTTGGGAGATGTTAAACCGTTGCAGCTCTTCGTTATTTCTGCTAAAGAAAGAATATTTTAGAAGTATATCTAATGTGTTCTTCCTGTCATTGTTTTGGGAGGGAGAAGTGCTGTGAAGACAGTTAAATTACTCTTCATATATAAAAGCTTGATTATAAAAGAAGTACCAAATGCTTTTAAGGCTTTCTAGTATACCAGTGAATATGATGACTGGGTTTTATGAGAGCTTTAAATTTCCCAGTCACATTCATTTTGGAGAAATCCTTTTGCATACCAAAAGCTTTAAGATTTGAGGCTTCTTGGTCCCTTTTTTTGATATTTCTTCATTATGGCAAAAACAGGCAAGTAGATGAGCATTGTCAGTGTGATCTGAGCAAGTCATACAGTGATTCTCTCCAAGATTTAACTTTGTAAAATTTAAATATATTCTCTGAGTTACTGATAGGTTTTCTCCTTGAAGCTCTCTTCTTCCTAACACTTTTCACAGACTATTTTTCTAATCCTTGCAGATTCAGAGACCTCCAGGGCAAAGAGCAGCTTGTTTTTTGTATGCTCATTTTACTGTCAGTCTCTGTCCTAGGCACCTCCAAAGATTCCCAAGTTTTACCATCTTACAGATGTATCATCTAAAATAATTTCTAATTCAAATGTTAGACTTTATTACCTGCGAACTGTGAATAAAGAAAAAAAAATACGGTTAACAAATATAACTATTGTTGTGAATGTGAAAGCATATGCTCTCATCATTTTAGGAGTGGAACAACGCTGAACCTGATATTCTGACTATATGAAAATTGCATGTTTGGTTAATCATTCAGTTTCTGGATTCTGTATCATATATTATTTCATTTTGTCCATAAGTTTTGAGGTTACTCACATGAGACATCTATGCTAAGTGTCACTGCTAGGTTTCAGGGCTCTCAATACTAACATATGTGAACACTGAATGAGTAGTTGTAAATCCTAGAACATGTGAGACCTAATTTCCTGCAGCACTTTTTCCGTTTGTTGTCTAGTGTTCACAACACCACTGACCTCATCTGTGATTTTGATTCTGACCATTCTATCATTCTGTGATGTCTGAGTTAATTTTGAGTGGAAAAAAAGTGGAGAGCAGAAACAGAGTAGTTTGGGGGTTTCATTCATGTTCATAATATAGTCAATATTCAATATCTTTTAGAGACACATTTTAGTGAGAAATTATTTCAGACTATTTAAGAAATCTGGTATAAATGGTGATTCTCCCCCAAGGGATTGCCATCTAGGACATACTACTTCATACACAGATGAGACAAACAGAGTGAGGTGGGGGACACTGTGTTTAGACATTTTTTATCCATAGAAGTCCAATAGAACTATTTATCCAATAGAAGTCACAATATATTTCTTTTTTGCCATTATCAGGTTGTAGTGCATTGATAATTTGGTTCAATTTTTACTTTCTCAAATACAGAATTTCACAGTTTACAACTTCATAAAACTGGTAGGTGAAGAAACTACAGAAAACATGTACCTCAGTTGAGAAAGAGTTATTAAGGTCTCTTCAAACATATGTAAATTATCTGTTCACAAGGTACTCATAGTTCAGGAAGGGCATTTAAATGATAGAAAAGGAGTGCCTGAAGCAATCTAAATTCAGATAAGTTTTTGAAACAGAAGTTGGAAACCCTCCTTAATGTTATCAGATGGAAGTGTAAAACAGGCTTCAAATTGGGTAATTAATACTGTATAAATAATCATCACTAAGGGTCTCTTCTTTCTTTTGAATAGTCCTGCACAGCTTAAAATTGCTTCCTTTACCATCTCCATCCCCAGATCCTTTCAAGGAGAAGGTAAGGTACAAATTCTTACGGAGCCCTTAGGGTTCAATTCACCTGAAAAGTAGCTGTGACCTTCTGTACAGAGCAAGTCTATAAAAAGTGGCAGGTGGTGTCTTCATGGTAGTCTGACCTATCCAGCTGCAAGGTTACTTGGCATGCAAAGTACATTTTTGTTATATTGATGCAAGGCAATCTGCTCCTGGGGAGGGGAAAGCGAAATGAGGACTGTTGTAGGTAACTGAAGAAACAGAGGTTTTACAGATGCTGTTTAAGGGAAGTGTATTGAATTATTTAATGGAATAAATAGAACCTAGAGCATCTTTTATGTGCAAAGCAAAAAACATATTGCCCTAGTTTTAAAAGAGTGATATTTAAATTTATAGCTCTGCATAGTTAACTACTAATAGCAGTAAACTACTGAAAGAAGGGGATGAAACACCACTTACAACTACGACCTTTAATGGGCCTGATCTAACATGTAACAAAATAACTAAGAATCTCTTTGTTCATTTAATTGGCTTTTGCCATAGTAAACTTGCCTTTCTGAGGTGCAACGTCAGGGCCAAAATATAACATTAGAGAATTAGGTCCAAAGGAACTCTTCTTAAGCTGTCTTAGTGGTTGTGTGTCTTGTTGTCAAGCAAACAATTAAAAAAAAGTCCAGTAGGACTGAAGGTGTCACCTGCTGTTTGAATGTTTTGCATTCAATGTCCTGCATAACACAATTTTAAATAGCAAAACAAGATATCTCATACAGCTTTTATAGATGGTTTGGGCATAGGATCTTTGTCACTAGCTGTTCAAATATAGTAACTGTATTCAAATGGCCTGATTATTTGTAGAAATGTTACACTTCGTTGCTTAATGGAATTTTACCTAAACACTTGAAACAGTTTTCTATTTGAAGTATAGCTTTGCAAATAACGAGAAGGAAATCTTTTGTTTTCTTATTTCCCAGAGTTCCTTTTTTCAACTTGTACACTTTCTCAGATGGATTATATGAGCTTTGCACAGGAATCTGAACTTCATTGTCATATCTTACCCATTCCAATTTATCTAATTGAGAATAAGGATAAATATTTACAGCGAGAGTAATCAGACATTGGAATGGGCTGCCCAGGGAGGTGGTGGATTCACTGTCCCTGGAGGTTTTTAAGATGAGACTGGATGTGGCACGTAGTATCCATGGCGGTGTTGGATCAAGGTGTTGATGATCTTGGAGGTCTTTTCCGACTATTATTCTATGATATCTGGACCAGGTTAATTTTGACACTTTTATTAATAATTTCTGAGCTGTGGAAGCACAGGATTTATATTCTTTTACAGAACATCATTTCTCTAGTCCTTGTAGAGCTCCCTGCTACTTACCACAGAGGAAAAAAGGCCAACAAACAATATAACAAAGGTTATTTAGCCCATTATTTTTCTTCCCACATTTTTGTTTGTTTGTTGTCTTTCTATAGAGAATAAAAATAATTTTCAGGATGTGAAAATAAAACACGCTAGCATTTCCAAATGTAGTTATTTTATTGAGCAAGTAAAATATTTTGATATTTTCAACATATTAATCTTAATTTTTGTTGGAGGTCAGCTGAACCTGTTCACTGAGTTTAGCTTATTCCTTAGACAAGACCAATTAACTTCTGACTCAGTAGATTTGCTTCCTACAAAGCAATTAATACAAAGCTAAAAGCCAGATGTAAGTATATATTTATTCAATTATTAAAGCATATCAACATTTTCATATTCTTATGTTTACGACTTCAATAGTACAGAATTACAGAATCATGGGTAAGATTGGAAGGGGCCGCAGTGATCATCTGGTCCAACCTCCTTGTTCAAGCAGTGTCATCCCAGAGCACACAGAACAGGATTGCATCCAGATGGTTTTTGAATATCTCCAGAGGAGACTACACAACCTCTCTGGGCAGTCTGTTCAGTGCTTGGTCACCTGCACAGTAAAGAAGTTCTTCCTCATGTTCAGGTTGAACTTCCTGTGCATAAGTTTCTGCCCACTGCCTCTTGTCCTATTGCTTGGCACCATCAAGAAGAGCCTGGCTCCATCCTCTTGACACCTTCCCCTCCAGATACTGATAGCCATTGATGAGATGCCCTCTCACTCACCTCTTCTCAAGGCTGAACAGGCCCAGCTCCCTCAGCCTTTCTAAGGGAGATGCTCCAGTCTTTGTTGCCATCCACTGGACCCGATCCAGGAGCTGCACGTCTCTCTTGTACTGAGGAGCCCAGAACTGGACACAGCACTCCAGGTGCACCTCACTAGGGCTGAGCAGCGGGGTAGGATCACCTCCTTTCACCAGCTGGCAGTGCTCTTTCTAACGCAAACCAGTACTTGCCAACTTAATTCAGAAATAATCCTTCCCACACTTTTATGCATTCTACATGTATCATATACATTAATATCAGTATGCAGAAGATTGACATATTCTTCTCAACCATAAATTAACCAAATATTCAAATACCTCAAAAGCCTAATTTAAATCACTTTTATGGTACTGTCATTCAGCATTAAAACAGCTGCGGGCACTTAGAAAATATTTTTTCAGTGAAGACATAGATATAAAGTCTTTAAGAAATTACCTAGACTATAAAAAAAAAATACAAAATTGTTATTCTCCTTTTCTGTCTATGTCCTATAGCTGCTAGTGTCTGTGAAATTTCACTGGATTGTACAATAGATTTTGCATCTATAATGGCTTCTTTAATTCTTCTAAGTACATCATGACCATTAGCCACATTTAAATTTTTCTATTTTAACATGTTTACTCTTTCTCTCTCTAGGCTTGAAGTTGATGTCTTTTCATCAATTTAAAAATGAATCATTCTATGAACCAGTGCACTAAATGTCCACATAAACATAAATTCCTGAAAAGCAGTTTCCTCCTTATCATTTGGTTCTCAGGGAGTTTTGCTTTCCAAAGGTAATAGCAGTTTCTGCCAGAGTTTTTATCCCCAGTCCAAGTTACTTATCAAAAGTAGCAAATGTTTTATCCAAAGCTGTAAAATTATGAACAGCATTTGATGGGACAGTAAAATTATAAAATGTCCTTCTTTAATCCAACGTCACGAAAGTGCAGCAGAACTAAAAGTGGCAAGAATCCCATAGATCTCACTTATGTGAAAAATCAATTAAGACAATCCCAAGACTAGTATCCATCATTTATCTTTTGAACAAGGAAGTTCATAACCATTTAGTGGGACCTTCTTTGCTTTAATCCTTCTGTGATGTTAGTACTGCTGCATATGATGAGGTCAAAAAAGACCCAAAAAGGCTGATACAAAAAGCACATTGACAAATACTGTCCATATTAAGGAATTTTTAGTATATACACATATATGAACATATACAAAATTTCCTATATTCCTATATAATTAAAGCAAGATGAAATTATGATAGCACCTCCTAACAATACATTTATTTGCAGTGTGAGTATGCTAGATGGGATAAGTGACAAAGCATGATATATTAGTAACGTAAACATCTCCCAAAATCATGGTCTTGATCTTTACCTCCTGGAGATGTTACAGAGCTCGTGGTGCTCTTTTGTTTAAATGGATGAAAGTTACAAGAAAAGGTCTTGAATTGTTGGAAGTGTGGTTTGAAGTAAGAGAGAAAAAAAGGGTTTTTCATAAAAGATGCAGAGGATCCCTGAGGGAGCCCATAGCACAGTGAGGTTTGATCTACCACTAATAGATCAGTACATTATTAATTATTAATGTGACTATAATGTCTTCTTGGTTTATATTTCAAAGCTGATTTTATCTTGCTTTAAAATTTGAGAATTAGCAAAATGTTTTATTCCCAGATATTACTAATGTTTAGCTCAGATGGCAGAGAAATATATATGGGAATATTAATAGGATGGAAAACTTACTATTGGTTTAGGCATATTAAATATATTTTAATATAATGCTTACTTTCTCAAAAAGAATTTTGAGAGACTTATTTAATGCGGTGTGATTCTTTACCTGTAAAATTTAGAGCACATGCATTTTTATGGACCACAATGTAAGTATTAGGCTTATCATAAAACATTGGAGTACTAAACACTGCACAGCACAGGTTGAGCTTGGCATAAGAAAGGTAGGCTCCTTTTGTGATTTGATGATTGTTTCTAGTTTTAGTAAATACAATTTAAGCACCTGCTTTTCTCCCTCATAATTTCAACATCTGTGGAAGTTTTCTTATGCTTTGTCATTCAGTAAAAGGCACTAGTGACAGTCTCTGACTGCTTAATTAATCACTGTAACACTTGGTACCACATTTTGAATTGATTGTTTAAAAGACACAGCCTACTTTGAGTTCAATAGGTAATTTTATGCATTGTCTGAAATGTCTTGTTTCCTGGTAATAATAAAATCTTTTTGTAAGATATTTATCAAGGTCTAAGTAATAAAACAGTTTGGAGAAGGCTTCAGCCCTTAAATTAAGACACATTTCTTTTTTTCAACAGAGACTGAAAGCCCTGTATAGTGTTCCTCTAAGGAGCACCTCAGTTGTTTAAATTGTAGCTGTTAATTTGCAACAGAAGTCAGAATTTCTCTGCAAAGGAGAAACGTGCACTTTAGCACTGACTGATAATAAAAATCCTAATATGTTCCCTCTTCATAAAAATAAAGGATTTCTTATAACTTAATTGACTTTGTCATCTTTTTAAGCTTCTCTAGAGGTTTCTTTTTAAACCTTGAAATTTTGCCTTCAGGCTGCTACAGAGGAGAGTGTTCTTTGTACATTACATACCACAGAAATATATGTATTTTTTGGAGATGTATAATGAAACATTTTATGCTGAGGTGAACATTTAGAAATATCACACCAATAATGGTTCAAAGTGGGAGAATTTTACTGCCTGGAAGGTTTTGGATATGGGAATTTAAACTCATTAACCTTGAAGAAATCTATTTTAAAGTCTGTCATTAGTTTCACAAGCCAGTCATTATAATTTTCAACGCTGTGAAGAGCCTTTTCAGTTGGGTATTAGAAGGGTGTTTTGTGCTTGAGAAGAAGATGCATCCTTCTTACCCACTGCCTTTCCTTGAGCTTTAGTCTTGTAAAAAATTGCATATTTTTGATGCATTGGGTGTTATCATGGTCTGAAAGTTAGTTTGCCAGTTTGAACAGCAAATACTTACCAACATACATTAAAGAGGGAGGATATAGGACAAAACTGACTCTTTAATGTTGAACTTCTCTGTCCTATTTTTAATTATATACAGTACTTAAAAATATAATATTTTTATCTTTGATGGCATTTAACTGTTGATTTCTTTGGCTTTAGGTTAGCACTAGTAATATTTACTATGAAAGCTTCACAGTTGTGTTGATTCTTATCCTGAATAAGTTTTCTTTCATTAGTAGCTCATCATCAAGCTATCAAAGAGATAGTCTTTCGGTATGCCATATGATTCCTGAGAAATTCAAGACATGATAAAAATTTCAGTAGCAGGAACACTAAATTTGCTCAAGACAGGAACAGGAAGAGTAGCAGGCTTGAATTTATCTTTCCATGTGCTGTCTTTTTCCTAATGCCAGAGTGGTTAGAATATGGATGAAGATTTAGTAAAGTTAATTCTGGAGTTCACCAGTATACAAACTTCAGAATCAGCTGTAAGTGTTAATGGATAACAGTGAGCTCAAAGGTTTAACATGTGAGCTAGGTTTAACATGTAGGAAAGTATTTATTTTTGGAATAAAGGTCAAATAGTAGAAGAATTTTAATTTTCTTGTATTAATCGATAATCCAAATCACCTGATTTAGTGTTCTGAAAGTAAAAAGAAATAAAGTAGCTTTTTTATTGGCAGAATTAGGTGTCAAAGATAAAATAATTAAGTACTTTTTGAGAAGTTTGTAGTGTCCTACAGATATTGGAAAAGGTTGAATAAAAGTTAAACTGGCAATTTCCTTTTTTCACTCAATATTTTTGTCCAGAACTTCGATATGAGACAAGGCATGGTGTAATACATCCCTTCCTGCAAAAGCACACTGAAGAGCAACGATGATAAAGGAATTCTAGTGAAAAAAATATAAATTCTTCCCAACATTGCTATTGCACAAATCACAAATGAAATTAGTTCCAAATAAAGTAAAATGTTATGTACCCCTGATCACTCTAATTTACTTGGGATATCTGCAGAGAATCCCACTACTTGTTTTTCTGGCTATGAGTGAGATCAAAACCCTTCTGTATTGGACAGGATTAGGAAAAAAAAACAAACAAGAAAAAAAATATTTTAGATCAGCTATCTTTTTTTCCTGAAACTCTACATATCTGCAACAGTTTAATATGTCCCCCCAAAAGCATTTCTCTTTTTTTCCTGCCAGCAGGCACATAAAAATTCTCAAGTAGAAGCTCTGAAGTAACAGGAAAATAAACACTTAAACCTCCATACCAATAAATATTTCATATTAAAAAAAACAACCTGAAAAAAAAGACAAACCTGGAAAATACAATAGCAAATCATGTCAGTAAATCTGAAATGAGGTTGCTTTAATCATATTAGAGTATTAGCAGAAAATGTCTGGATCTTTTGAATTCTTTTTATACAACACATATTTATTTTTGTCTTATCCTGACTCTAGATTTGTATTGTATCCACTATCAAAACTTTAAGAATTATATTTAAAAGAACACATTCATTTTCTTTCAGATATTTCCTCAGTTGTTTTTTCATTCTTTTTGTGTTCATAGTTTTATTTAGATACATTCATTATCATTCTTTTTTTTGTTGTTCTTTTCTTGTATCTTGATAGTCTATCTGAAATCTATGTACACAGGTTATTGTAACAGTGCACTATCTGATTAGTTTCTTTTATTACTGTGCAAACTTCCTAGAGGTATGACCTTTTTTCTGTAAATTGAGGTACAACACATATGAATCATTTACTTGGGGTTTTTTTGTTGTCTCTTGTCTGGAAGCTATGATCAAATAATTTTTCACTGATAGGCTTATTTGTTCTAATAGTTTCCTCTGTATTAAATGTGAATTCAGCAAAGAGCTGGAGGAAAATTATGTTAGAAAGCTGAGATGTAAACCACTTTTGAAATTCCCTGATCTTCCATATATATGAAGGCACTCACATTCAGGAAGGGAAAATTAAGAATTCTTTGACTCTCTATGGAATCCAAGCAGTAACACTGACATTCTTATGCATGTGGAAAGAAAACCGACATCCTCTCCTCTGGGCGTGTTACTGGAGTGGTCAACAACCTTGTCTTATCCTATCCTAAATTTCAAAAAAGAGAGAAAAATGGTAGGCTTGTGAGACATCAGTAAGCCTTGACATAACGTGTTTAAACATTTCATAAACCCTTATTTTATAAAAATAACTATCATTTTCATACCTACAGTTCTTCTAAGGTTTTTGGATATTTTTTTTCTGATTTCTAACATAATGCCATTTCCATTAATGAAAATTTCTGGTGGAAAACTTTACTCTTTGTCCTCTTTTTAGCTGAATGAGTGCTTATCTATTTTGTATCATTGGTTTATTTCTTTTAAGGAGGAAACAAACTAGTCACTTGCTAACTCTGTAATCTCACCAGTCCTTCAGAATGATTCCATATTTTATCTTGCTCAGTTTAAAGGTAAAATACCAAAAAAGCCTACAGGATCTACAAAACCAATCTTTACACTAAAAGATTATTTGTTTAGTTTTATCTAGGTGTAAGGATATAAAGGTTGAATGTGTACAGGTTTCACTCAGGTGAGCAGAGAGGTAAACTGGAGGAAGAGTCTTATGAGTTGACTGATTTTTAGAGTGGGAGGACAAAGACACAGATCTGCAGCTTCTGAGCAGCTTCATTGCCCTGGTAGAAGGTGAGGGAAGGAGACTCCATCTAGAGAGGTGTCAGAGCAAACCAAGCCTGAAATGTAAGTCAACATCAAAGGAAAGCAGCAGGTACTAATAGTTGGAAACTCCTTCCTGTGGGGAATGGAGGCCCCCCTCTGCCAATTCTGTTTGCTGTCTAAGGAGATTTGTTTCTTGCCTGAGGCTCAGATACCAGATGATACAAAGAGACTGCTGATGCTTGTCCAGCCTTTGGATTATTATTTGCTGTTGTTCATCCATGTGAGCACCAGGGGTACCGTGAAGGGAGATGTCAACCATACCAAGAGTGGTTTCACACCTTTGAGTGTGACAGTGATGGCCATGATAGCTCACTTAGTTTGTCTTTAATCGTGATGGATAAAGGTAAAGGCTTGATTAGAAGCAGACGGGACTGCAGGTCAATAACTGGGTGCACAGCTGCTGTCAGAGATTTGGCTTTTATGTTACATTATCCTTTTTGAGGATTGAGGACTGCTGGACAGGCCTAGTTTTTAGGGTCAAAATCTGGAAGAAAGTAGAAGTGGCAGAAAAAGAAATGAGGGCCCCCATTCTTATATTCTGCTATTTTAAAATTAAAATTTATTAATAGTTTCCAAAACAGTAAACATTTTCCTGTTTTATCAAAAAATGTATTTCCCACAACAGTTAAAACTTTAGTATTCCATTCAGTTTATATCTTTTCCCTTTGCTTCTGTTCCTTTTTTTCCTATATCTGATATGGAAACCTAGATTTCCAATAGATACCTCAACATAAAGTGCAGATTATGTGTTTTATAAAGATTCAAGAATAGTATCACAATTTATCCTTGATGAACTGTGAGAAAATCATATATTTTGGTAACTAGTGAAGATGATTCTTCTTGGGTATATGGTAATCATAACAGCCTAAGGCTGGATGGTGTCCTGATAATGACAGGAATGTGCTTTATACAAGAAGAGAAGAAAAGCAGTACAGAGATAAGAAAGAATTCAGATTTAGAGAACTGCAATGACATGAAGGAAGTTGCATATTTTCATCATTTGACAAAAGGACATACTCTTTTAACCTCATCCTACTCACTAATTTGCCAGGAGAGAGTGCTTGAGGGGAAAGTGGTTGCACTTCCCTTGAGGCTGCATGGCTCAATTTATAGGCTTTACTCGGGATATCATGATATTGTCCTTCTCGTACATATTTAACATGGACAGTGCACTATCCATTTAAAGGCAATATATCTGTCCTCTCGTTTCTATCTCCTAAAGAAATATCTCTCACCAGACCTCTCAATAATTTTTGTTCTTTCATCTTGCGAGCTTTCAGTTGCAGAGGCTATGGCAACGGTGTTTAAACAGAATACTGATGCTCAGAAGGGACTGAGGACAAGAAAGCAGTGGGTATGAGGAGTTATCACAGAATTGATCTAAGATCTACATAAACTACAATATATACTAATAAAATTAGACAAAATTCATTTAACAACTAAAGATAAATGATAATGTAAAAATTGACTGAGCCACCAGAATCAAAAGGTAATGATCAATGGCTTGACATCGTCAGTGACCTGTAACAAATGGAATACTTCAATTGTCAACACTGGGACCAACAGTGTTCAATATCTTAATCAATGATCTGGATGATAACACAAAATTCACCCTCAGCAAAAGTGTGAGTATTACCATATAAGGGGAGTGACTGATATGCCAAATGGCAGAGCTATTGTTCAGAGGGACCTCTAAAAGGCTGACGGCTGAGCCAAAAGAAATCTATTGAATATCATCAAGGAGACTGTACACCAGTACAACTGAGTAAATAACAATGTACTATTCACCTAGGTATGATTCTGTCTTATCATCTCCCTGTCTCCAGTTCCTTGAACATTACAGATTATGTCAACCAACAGTGTAATTTTTGTGTAAACCTCCTGGAAAACATTGTAGCAAAATTCCAGAAGAAGAACTAGCTCTGGACAAAATAGGTCAACAACATCCTAAAGCTTTTGTTCTTTTTCTTGGTTCTATAGAATTGGAAATATATATGATATCACAACTGATGGCTCATACACATTGCAGTCACTGGTTAGAGGAGGCACTGGTCTAGCCTGGGCTTGGGGGCAATTTCACAGAATTCTTATTAAATTACAGACTCCTTCAGTAAATCTCTAATGCCAGAAGCCTGATTCAAAGACCAGTGAAAGCCGTGTACAAGGAACTGGAGTGAATTATATTCCTTATTATTGTCAGCTTATTGTTTACAGACATGGTCAGTAAATCTGTAGCAGTAGCAAGGAAGTGTATATATGTACATTCATGTGCACATACATATGCACAAGGAGGAACATGCTCAGACATTTACTGAGGAATTGAAATCAAAATCATCAAATGACATCTATATGGCATCTCAAAAGTAGAATAGTAAACAGACGACTTTTGGTGGAAATATTTCTTCTGCATTCCTGATCTGAATGAGTTTTGGCCTTTTAGTCGTGTGATAGAAGGTATTCTTCTGAAGAGATGAAGAAAGCTGGTGATTGATGTACATTGATCTGTATCAATGAATTAGATGAGGAAAGTAACTTGTTTTCTAGTATAACTAAACCTTGGTTATATATCTAGTAATATGTAAACTGGAATTTATGATGGGGAAATCCATAGATTGTTTCTCAACAGAACTTGGAACTCACAGGAAAAAGCTGACTGAACAAAAAGGTCCCGATGTGACATTGGCCAAAGGTGCTAATATATTGTATGAACAAGGCAGTACTGGACATCGGTACAGTGATTTCATATTTTCTAGCATAGAAAATGATGTATTATCTGTGGCTAATATGCAGGAATTATGTGAAAACATAAGAGAGGTTTGTAGAAAGAAGCAAAGAACTGAAGATTTACTCTTGAAGTATTAAAAATTACTATAATAATTTTGCAAAACAAATTGGTGGAAGAAAAACATGACTGGTTGTGTTGGTTTAAAACAAATGCCAGGGTGGAGTCTTCAACAAACGAGCTCACTCCCTTTTTCACCAATACAGAGAGACAAAATGTAAGGAGATAAAAACAAAAAAATAAGTTTACTGACAAGAAATATAGCAGCAAAACCAACAATACAAGTAGAACAGTTCAAACGAACAACACATAGAAATTGTCTCTACTTCCCTCTACTCCCCTCATCCCCAAAATTCCAGGGACAAAAGCGCAAATCCTAGCAAAAAAACGGTTGTCTACAAAGAGTTATACTACTAAACTGCTCACTCTGCCACCCAGTCAGGCTCACATCCTGACCGCAGCAGCGGTGTTAGTCTAGAGGCGTTTTGTTCCCTGCCTCGTGGCTGCCTCCAACCCTGGCATTGTCCCAGCTGGCTCAGCTGGGGTTCAGGCCATTAGAGCCTGAACTGGAGCCCGAGCTCAGCTGGTCTGTGGAGCGGCGGCGGGATCAGCCATGTGACGGGCTCTCTCCCTCCTCCCGCAATGGTAGTGAGGTTCCAGCTGCAAAAGCGGCAGCGAAGTCGTGACTCTGTTTTGAGTTGGCTACTGGCAGCTTGCCAAGGTCCCGGAGCGGCTTCGACCCGCAGTCGAACCCTCACTCCGAGGCAGCAGTGTCCACAAGCAGCAGCGGTGTGGACGGTCCGGGGCAGCTGCCAGGAGGTGGATGGCGGCCGGGACTCCGGGCCACGGGGCATGGGCAGAGTTGGTCTCACTTTCATTTTCTCTCCAGCTGTGGCAGAGGTGGTCCCCCAGGCAGCTCCCTTTCGAGGGAAGCTGGCAGGGGTGCAGGGGAGGGTGCCAGCATGGCAGTGGCTCCCGGAGGTAGCTCCAACACACCGAGTGTCTCTTTCTCTCCCTCTCTCCACTCTGCCAGGAAGCAAAGTGTGGATCCCACACGATGGAGTGCATTCTGCCTCCACCCCCAGCGTCTTTCTCTTTCCCTCCTCCCACTCCCTGGCTCAAGTGAAGGGTTTGCTCATAGAGGAGCAGTATGCCAAAATGGAGTTGAAAAAAGGGGATAGAAGCCAAAACCTATTTAACTGTGACACTGGTATAGGCTATATTTATTTGAAAAAATACTTTGGTACAAAAGGAGTCTATTAGTAGATCAGTGTTGATGCCGGGACTAATTTTATTTGCATCGTATGGTATTTGGAAGATTTTACTTCACATTAGTCTTAATTTGGTCTTCTGTGGGTAAAATTCCCACTATACATGTAATGCAAAGCTTTCTGAAGAGCTATCATATCATAAACCTTTGCTTCCTTGAGTGTGGGCTCTTAGAGGAATCTCTTTGGATGCCTCACATTTTATTTTTTCTTGCCTCATGAAGATGATGGCAGCAGATCAAGAGACGTCAGTTGCCCCTCACCACCATTTCCTATACAAAGATTAAGGTATAGAATCTTTAATTCAGGTCCTGTGCAATTTTCAAGTGGTGCCATGTATGTGCTGCCTCCTCCATCTTCCTGAATCTTCAGTCAATATATTTGACAGCAAAGAAACAGGAAAAGTTCTGACTCCAAGGTTATGGGATACCTTCTTTCCTGGAACCAGGTGGATGATACCAATAAGGTAACTAAGGCTCAGATGAAAAACTGGTCCTATTTGCCTGGGCTAGAACAACAACATCTGTGACATTTTGGTGGTGCTGTTCTACATTGTGGTGGATGCTGTATGCCCTCCTGCCACTGGGTCATGAGATTGTCATCTATATGAATGGTAGAGGAAAAGGGGTAACATGGCTTAAAATCAGTAAAAATCAAGAACAGAGTCAGAAGCTGTGAGAAAAATGTGATGACCAAAATCATCATCATTTTAGCCAACATGATCCCCTAGAAACTAACTCTGAAAAATCTGGCCTATATGGTCTAATTAAAGGGACAAACACTACATTTGCAGTGGTGGTAAGAATGAAGGAATCCTTAGCGCTTGCCCCATTCTCCAGATCCAGTAGGCCCTTCTCCTTCAGGAGATCTGAACTTCTAAAGGACTTGGGTACGGCAGCTCTGTAGTCTGGGAGTGCATATTAGCTGATCAGGTTAATCTCCACTTCTTCCTATCCTTGTCCTAATATTATTACCTGGAAGCATGGTTTGGCAGCATTGTCAGGAAGACCTCCTGAAGCAGGTGCAACAGGCACCTATCCGGGACATCCTGCTCCTGAGATTCCACCTGATCTCATGGGAAAAAAAGAAAACCCATGAAAGAACCCAGTTTACTAGCTTTAACTGTTTCAGGGGGTTGTTTGTTTGTTTTAATGTTGAGGGTAAATAAGCTTTTCCTGCAGTGCAGTTCTGCCAGCATATGTACCAGTACTTAATGAAGATGAGGTAAAAAGGAGTATTCAGAAATAGGCAGAATGGAAATTAAGTCTGCCTCTAGGCATGTTTATATATGTAAATCAAGCAATAGAATATTACAAGGGGTTTTGTTAAATATTTTGAAAAACAAAAACTTGTGGACTATTTTGTAAGTGTCAGTTCTGAATGAGGCATTTGAGCACAGAAGTACTCAAGAACCCTTCTATTTTCATTTCATTCCGAAGAACACATACCAATTTTAAACCACTGGAATATGACATGCAAATATGTAAAAATGCGTGGAAAGTTTGCACACGTATTGAATGAGCAAACACAACATAGGATTTGTCTGGACAGGGTGCTGGGTCATCTTGTTTAGAGTGCACTTTTGCCAAGAAAGGTTGGACCAGATGATCCTTGATGTCCCTTCCAACCTGGTATTCTGCAATTCCGTGGTTTGAAAGGGTGCAGTTTATAGTGTATTGGTCCTCATTTATTTTACATTCTTAAACAATATAGTTCTCTGATAACATGTTTAAGAAGGGTTGGGGGGGAATCCTGCTGTGCAACTGCAGAGAAGAGAGTGAAAATACGTGAGATAAACAGACCTGTAGACAGCAAGGTCAGTGACATGGTGTCCTCCAGGTGCCAGAGCAGATTCTTCTGCAGCCTGTGGTGCAGACCATGGTGAGGCAGCTGTGCCCCTGCAGCCCATCAGGTCCACTGTGCAGCGGAGATCCACCTGCAGCCCCTGGAGGACACCATGCGGGAGCAGGGGATGGTCTTAGCAGGATCTGTAGACCCTCGGAGGGAGAAGCCCATACTGGAGCAGGTTTGCTGGCAGGACTTATGACCTCATGGGGAACCCAGACCAGAGCACTCTGCTCTTGAAGAACTGCACCCTGTGGAAGGGACCCATGCTGGAGGATTTTGTGAAGAACTGTAGCCTGTATGAAGGACTTACATTGCAGAAATTTGTGGACGACTGTCTGGAGCAGGGGAAGAGTGTGAGGAGTCCTCTCCCTGAAGAGAAAGGAGTGACAGAGGCAACATGTGATGAACTGACCATTCCTCTGTCTCACTGCATTTGCAGGAAGGGAGAAGGTAGAGAAAATCAGGAGCAAAGAAGGGATGGAGGGAAAGCATCTTGAGATTTGGTTTCATTACCCTACTCTGATTTGACTGGTAATAAATTAAACTAATTTCCCCAAGCTAAGCCTGTTTTGCCTTAAGCCTGTTTTGCCTGTGATGGTAATTCATGAGTCATCTCTCCCTGTCCTTATGTCCAGCCAGGGTCAACCACTACACTGTACTTACTGAACAAAATCAAATTCTTCATACTTTGAGGGGAAGGGGTAAATATGAAAATAAAACAAGACAGTTATATATATAATTAGTTATATATTGAGCAAATATGAAGAATCACCTCAATTGAAAAATGTTTTAAAAGCTTTAGAGCTTTATGGTGACAGACCTCATAGGCCACACAGCCTGTGTGAAATTGGATTCCATGTGATTATTTTTGGGCAATAATTCAGAGCAAATAACATCAAGAAAGCCTTGCATAAATCCTGACAGAAAAAGTGGATTTAAATCAAACTAATAGGTTGCAAAACATATGAAATATGCTTTGTACTGTGCCTTGGAGACACATGGCCAAATCCATATTCAAAAAGTAAAAACAAACCAGAATGATTTGAAGAATAAATCACTTGTCATCGTGATCTTTAAAAATGCCAGAATTTAATGCAAAAATATAATCCTAACATTTATTGCAGCAAAAATAAATGTCAACATATTAGACTTAACTGGCTAAGCCTTGTGGTAGCATTTCTACAAAGTGAAAGGAACATGACAAGTTGTATTTCACATTTCTTAGAATAAGATTTGGTCTTCTTTATCATAAGCAGTAGATTTAAACACTTTATTTTAATTTACTTCACAGTATTGAGAAAAACATTGACTCAGATAAGAAGTGGAATACCATATACACTTTTCTCTGAAGCAATCAATCAATTTTAGAAGCTAAATATGTAATATGACAACACTAGAGCTTTGCAGTGGAATTCAAACTGTGGCATAAAATGTTTGTGACATTTCACAGACACAACTTAGAAACATATCTGCTATATCTAGAACATTGTAAAAGTTATAGTCTTCTATTAATTATAATAGAAATATCTTCATAAACATGTAAATACACATTACTGTACAGGAGCATCTTTTGACTACAGCTAGGTAAATAACCAGAGGCAAACATTGTTCTAATTCCTTCTCAGACTTTGATTTTGTGTAACACTTGTGTGCATTTCCTCTCCTTCCATTACTTATGACATTATGCTTTGCAAAGTGTGTTCCTATACATTATCTTTCCATTACTGACATAATTACACATATGAAACTTAGGCGTCATAGAGACTATCAGTTTTTAAAGCCTTTTATTCCTAGAAAGTAATCCAAATTCATTGAAAATTAATACATTTCTTCTTGCTATAGGAGTAGTAGCATAGCTTCAAGGCATTTTAAGTTATCGTTTGTTGCCTCACAGGGTTAAAACGTTTAGATCATTTTCTTTTAGTCAAAAAATAATATTTACATAAGTCTAGAATAATAGAGTAATGTAAATATTAAAACGTCAATATAACTGCATTAAATATCTATATGAAGTAATATTGTAAAGAAAGGATTGTAATTGAAATTTTTAAAAGTACTTTAAATTAATATATTTAAACTTGCAAAAGTTAATCATTTGAGAGATGACAGACTTGTATTCCATGCAATATTGTTTCAGCCTCTCGGTGTTTTCTCTCTGACATATCAGAGAGACAAGGATTTTCTCTTTAAAAGAAAAAGTGTGCAAAGAATGGAGTATGTGGTCATGTAACTAAAGAACAAAAGTTTACAGGGTTGTCAGAATACAGAACAGTTATCTATATGAGAATTACTATTCAGTATAAACTGTCCATTTTACGGCCTTAAAGGTTATATAGGCAGTGATACATAAGAATATAACATTTAGTTTTGCTTTATGTTTTCTTGTAGTGTTCAGTATTCAGTGTTTTTTTGCAAAACAATGGCAGAAAAAAATATTATATCTAATAGTCTCTCCATGATTCAGGGAAGATTGTGTATGTTATATAAAAGAACCCAGTGCATTTTTCCCATCTTTCTTGCTCCAGGAGGGGCAGCAAAACTTTTCTGCAGCCAGAGCTGCCAAGACTTGCTGCTGTGTCTGACTGGTGTTGCTGCTGGCAGTGGTCTTGTTGGAGCTCCCTATGAAACCTAGCCTAAGAATTGGGAATTCTAAATGATCTACCAGAGTAAATGAAAGAGGAAAGTCTAGGAGAAGAAAGAGAGTGCTGGAAGTAGTATGAAGTGGTCTGTAGTAATGTAATGAGCCCATTAAAAGTGTCCAGAGTGGTAATTGGTCCTATTTACAGGCACAGATAATAGAAATAAACAAAGGGACAGTTTTCTAGCAAGTAGGTTAAAAAGACTCTACCTTAGAAAAGAGTATGATCACATGACATGATCAGAAGATCCAAGATTATTTGAAAGACTTTTTTTCTAATATCAAATATAAACATTCCTCCCAATCTTTTCATGGAAACAAACTAAATTATTTTAGTTTTCACTTGGTTTTTGGGCATGCATAGGCTCAGTTAGTAAAAGGTATGACCAACTGGCTTTTTATGAAGGAGTTGTCCAGGGAACTAAATACTTTCATTGTCTTATGCAGGGCCTGATGTAGGCATTCTCCTTTCTCCTACTTATAGGCAGAAAAGGCTGATGCAAACTACTGGAAGTTTTACAACCTCTGAAAGTGGGTTTTTTTTGAGGAGACTGTCATATAGATCATCTCCTAACACTGGTTTTTCAAGACTTAGTCTTTGCCCAGGTCTCCTTTGGCTCTCAGGTGTTTTAATGAATTTCACTCCCTTGGAATGCAACTACTAAAATGGTCCGTGTGACAGACAGGTTACATCCTTTGTTGTTTGTAGGGGGCTTTAATGCTCTTATGTGCAAGTGCCTCCCTTCTTCTATTTATTTAGAAGTAAATCTATTTCACCGTTCATTTTTCTAACAGATGATATGTGTATAGCACCACTAACACTATGTCCCTTAAAAGCCTGATGTTACAAACCTAAGAAGCTCAGGAACACATTATTCACATAAATGACAATATGACACATAACTGTATGTTATATACTCCATATACCAGTAAACTAAGAAGTTGAGGGTTCTTTTGAGTGACCAAATGTACAATTACACATTTGACTCTGAAGTGCATGCTGTGAAAATGAGTTGCAGGATATATTGATAAATGCATTTAAATTTGAAACTAGTTAATACTTTTGATAATAAATAAGGCTCACAAATGTTTAAGTACTACACTGTTTTGTATAAATGATAAAAATGACCAAAAAATCTAATTACATACACTAAACATATGCTGCAATGAAAGAGTAGTAAGATATTATAATGCTCTTTTTAGAGGAAATAAAGCTTCTATTTCAGTGGAATCTTATTTTTGTATAGCTTTTATATCCTACAATTTACAGATTGTGTGTTTATAGATCTGAAACTGGTAGCCACTTAAAAATGTTTAAAAATTTCTACAGAAAAAATTTATTCAGCTTTTAACATATCACAAACTACATATAGCTCTGCTCATATACTTTTGTAGGTTACATGAAAACTTCTCCTTACTTTTCCTCTTCAAAATATCCCCATTGTATTTTTATCTGCTCATAAAACATTCACTAAAGCAAACAGAATGTTCAGACAGCAATATTCTATTTTATGTTTCCTCTACTTTGTAAGGAAGTTTTTTTTATTTTGATTTATGTTTCATTGCCCCCTGCTGTTTGATAAAGAATTTTTTTTTTAAGAGTCAACATCTCAGTCTACTTTCTTTATTAGTGAAAAAGGAGCTGGACTTGAAATCATCTTCTCTTGTTATGATCTCAGATTCAGTATGCTTCTTTTTTTTTTTTTTTACCTGAAAGACTGAAGTACCAAATAGTGCAGTCATTCAATTAAGCAATTATGGAAATACTGCAAAATGAAAAAATGCTTTCAATATTGAGAATGCAGTATCTCTTCCTTTTTTAGTTACTGTCTTGAGATACTGAATGCCTCATGTGAAAAAAGTTTTCCTTAAGTATGCAGATCTATTAGACCCTTCTTGCCTTGAGAAGGATTCTCTGTTGCTTGATGACACTGTTCACTTAGATCTTCTCATTACCTGTCTCAATATAGTTCTTTTGGTTTTCCAAAATATTTACCTAAAAAAAGCTGAAGCCATTTCTGGTGTTAATTTTTTTCTTCTGGAAGTTACACAGAAATTTTGCCCAAGTGATACTTTTTCATATGGATAAGAATACCTATGGCTTATCTAGTGGTATCTTAATATTACAAACCTATATATGACAGCTATTGACTCGGTCCACCAGCAGAAAAATGGTTGCCTTCTTCAGTGAATTTCTCTCATGCTAGGAAAGCTTTGACTCTACTAAAATGAGGGGTTTTTTTAATAAATAAGATACACAGACAATGACAGCAAAAACTTTGTGCAAAAGGCTTCCAAAAGTCACAAAATCTCATCAGTGCCATCAGAATTGTGGGATTCTATTTAAATTTTTGGGTTTACTTTAAAAACTCTATTTGGAAATCTTATTTGGGCTTCTAATCCAAACCCACAGACATTTTATAAGACAACTGAAGCCCATGCAGAAGAACAGTGCATTTGTACCTTTGCCACTACATCCAAGGAGTAGATCTACCTACATGAAGGGGAGCCTGAAGACTCAGGCTAATATCCAGTGTACCTTGTCTGATGAGCTAGCCTGAATTAAAACCCCTGATATCTGGCTGTACCAAACAAAAGAGCATGCCTCAACCACAGCATCTTTCAGTAAGATGTCATTTTATTTCATGTTTGTCAGAGGCAAACTAAGAACACAGACAATTAATTAGCTCAAATGACTTGGATGACTTGACAGTTTGCCTGAGCCCTGAGGCTTCTTAGTATATATCCACAGTTTATAACGTAGTACAGAGCTGGTATGCCCGAGCCAGATCAGATGCTGTGTAGGTGTATTACATCAGTATAGATGCACAGCTCTACACAAAGTTAATTTAGAATATTCCTTGCTTAAGGGAAGAAGCAGCTACAGATAGAGCCACAAATGTGGATTTTTCTGCTACTCAGCTAACCAGAATCACAAGTCTTTTTTGCAGAAAAGATTAACTGCCTCCATCTGCCTACATCACGGTAGAGTGAGGAATTAAGTTGATTGCACAAAAATTACTTTGAAATTACCAAATGGTAGAAATATTTACTTCAAAAAGAATTTTTGTGAATTTTAGTGAGGCTTTTGGTATTGACCCTCAAAGCATCCTTCTGGACAAGTTGTCCAGCTGTGGGATGTGCAGATTCATGGTGTGCTGGCCAGGGTTGGAGGGCAAGGCTCAAAGGGTTGTAAGGAGTGGGGCTAGCACTCGCTGGCAACTGGTCATTAGTGGTGCTCCTCAGAGTTCAATTCTAGGGACAACTCTGTTAAATATTTTTATGAATGGTCTGGATACAGGAGTTGAATGCAAGGAGTCAAATTAAGTATGCTGATGATACTAAACTGGGAGATGCTCTTGGCTCTCTCAAGGGCAACAGACCTTGCAGAGGGATTTAGATAGATTAGAGCATTTGGAAACCATCAATGGCATGAAATTCAACAAGAATAAATGCTGTATTCTGCACCTGGGATGGAGTACCACCAGGCACAATAGGGACAGGAGTGGTTGGAGAGCAGCCCTGCAGAAAGGCATCTGAGGGTGCTGGTCAGAAGCAGCAAAATGTGAATTAGGAGTGTGCCCTGGCAGCCCAGAGGACAAACCCATCCTGGAGTACATGAAACAGTTTTACCAGTCAGTTAAAAGCTGTGATTATCCTACTGTATTCAGTGCTGGTGCAGCCTTACCGTGAGCACTGAAGGTAGTTCTGGACTTGACAATTTAAGAAGGATGTTCAGGTCTTTAAATATGTCCAGAGGAGGGCATCAAAGCTGGTGTAAAGGGCTGGAAGATGTGTCCTAAGGAGTGGCTGAGAACTTTGGCCTTGTCTGGTTTGGAGAAAAGGAGGCTGACGGGGTGACCTCATTGTTCTCTGCAACTTCCCGAGGAGGGGAAGTGGAGAGGGAGGTGCTGATCTCTGCTCCCTGGGGCCCAGGGATAGAACACATGGGAATGGTTCAAAGCTGCATCAGGGGAGTTTCAGCCTGGATACTGGGAAGCATTTCTTTATTGAGAAGGTGGTCAAACCCTGGATCAGGCTTACTAGAGTGGTGGTTGATGCCCCAAACTTGTCAGTTTTAAGAAGCATTTGGGCAATGACCTTAATAATACGCTTTAAGTTTTGGTCAGCCCTGAAATGACCAGGCAGATGGACTAGATGCTCACTGTAGGTCCTTCCAGCTGAAATTTCTATTCTATTCTATTCTATTCTATTCTATTCTATTCTATTCTATTCTATTCTATTCTATTCTAATCAGTTATCACTCAGCCAGCATCGATATTTTGTCTACAGGAAGTGAAAAAGAAGCTCAAGACAAACAAGAGAACACAGAAAGGCTCTGAAGGAGAAAGAGAGGATGAAATAGGTTTGAAGGAGAAAAAAAGGAATATTTAGGCTGATGGAAAACTATAGGAACATGCTTTTTGTGGGGGAAGGTACAAGGAAAAACACTTTGGAGAAATAGGAAGCTGACAGTGGAAATTTGGGAGAGAAAGGAAAAAACAAATGTGTACAGAGGCATTTACATCCTTAGCAGTAGAAAAATAAATTGCAGTCCAAGGTCTAGAACTGGAATCCTTGTTAATAGTGCTATTATAAATCTATGAGTCTGTATCCTGTTCCACTTGTAGCACTCCCATCCACACATACACATCCACATATTTCAGCTTTGTCTGCAAACACACCCCACTGGATCCAAACCTTGTATCCATAAAATAAGAAAATATGTATTTATTTCTCGAGAAATTCCTCCCAAAATCTTTGTTCTGGTTCAGTGTTGCTTTGGATTTCCTGCAACAGAGCACAATATGTTATAATTTTTTTTCAGTGTTTGTTTAAAATATCTTGATATTACTACTACTGAGTTTGTTTGCAGTCTTGTCCAAAGCTGGAGATTGTTGATGGCAAAGCTTGAAAGGACAAATTATCATTGTTATTTATTTAGAAAGCTTTAGTATGTTAGTACAAATCAATGGTGTTACTGTTTTACTCAACATTCTGGCTGCAGTATTTATTGTTTTGACATTTCTTGACCCTTATTTTAGAGTTCTGGAAACCATTTATGCAATTATTTAGCAGCATAGCTATTGGCACTAGAAACTTAACTCACTTGCATAAAGACTTCCTTCCAGCTTATTCATAACTTACAAATGAGCATTACGCTGCACAGCCTAAGATAGATCCTAAGCGTGCATTTTCACATTTGGGATAATTTTTTTAGTGAGTTCTCTTCCTCTGTAACACATTGCTCTGATTTTCCATACTGATCACTTCCTTCCCTCAACTATGTAGAGGCTTCATGGGTGGTATACAATAACTTGGAGACTACTGATTATTTTTGTAGATTTAAGTAATTCTATAAAAAAACCTTTCTTTGATGGTGGTTGCAAATTTTCCTGTTCTCTAACAAAGCCAGTTGAACAAAATAGGAAATCTTCCTATTTTGTATAGAAATGGAAGAAGGAATCAATAGAACTGCTTCTGTACAGCTTTCATTTCTCTCAGTCACATTTTGCCCCTCTTGCAGCATACCTGAGGTCTGGTAATCTTCCCTGACAATGCCAATTTTTCCAGCTTATTGGGTTGCTCATAGAAACAATAACAGAAGCTGTTTCTATAATGTAATTTGTCACAATATTTTATTATCAAAATAATTGTGCAAGGGTGCTTGTTATGTACTTATGAGACATAAAGCCATATATAGAACACTTCTCAGCTTTCATAACCTATTCTTCCAAAGCAGAAAGTACACAAAACTAATCATATTACATAAATATGTAAAAAAACCCTTGATGACATTAAATGATAATAAAGCAATATAGACATTACATATCTACTGTAACATTATTGTAGGTTGCACTTTAGAGATATTTTTTTCTTTCGTATTGTTTGCAATAGGAAAATCATCCTTTTGATTAAGGCAAACAAAAAAAGTCAGAACAGCACACCATAGCAATAAGTTTGACATGCTAGGCTAAGAATACATTTCAGGCAAATTGGAAACAGTCTGTGTTAATGTCTGATAATTTAGATCTGTATTTGAAAAGTAGATCCTTAATATAAATAAAAATGCCAGCACAAAACGGTTTTTACTTTCTGCGAGTGAAAATACATACATACTTAGATATGTTCATAAAATGTGACAAAGGGCAAACACACTCTTTATTATTGTTTTCTAAAAATTCTGATCCAGATCACAACCCTATTGTTCTAAATAAACTCCAAATAAACATTAAGAAATAGTTTTTGTTTCAACAGGTCATAATGTAATCGATATGGGAAAGAAAAAAAAACTGAGAAAAATCATTGTTACTTGTGACATTAAAGAGAATTAGTGATTCACAGAAGTCTCATAGAAAGGTAATAGAAATAGCATTTGATTTCTGAAAGGGATTCAGGCTTGTAATTAACTATAACTTATGCCCATGTAGAAGGAGAAAAACAATCAACCTTCTGCAGCTACTAAGAGAAAATATATCACATGATCTACTTTTTCTCACTCTTGTCTCCAGATATTTTGGTTCTCTAAAGAAGACTAGCTCCTTATGTAGAAGTCAAACAGCCTTATTTCAAAGCCAAGGGGAAACGGTTTCAAATCGAAAGGAAGTAGGTTTAGATTAGATGTTAGGAAAGAAATCTTTACTGTGAAAGTGGTGAGGCACTGGAACAGATTGCCCAGAGAAGTTGTGGATGCCCCATCCCTGGAAATGTTCAAGGCCAGGTTGGATAGGGCTTTGAGTAGCTTGGTCTAGTGAAAGGCATCCCTGCCCGTGGCAGAGGGATTGGAACTAGGTCCCATCCAACCCAGTCCATTCTATGATTCAATGAATATGGACTTCCTTGTATTCATTTTCCTATTTTTTTTTTCATCTGCATGATAACTGTGAGGTTATGAGAAATAATAAGCCCACATAAGCCAGGGCACTGAAACAGTCTTGCCTCATAAGATAAAATACTGATGAAGAGCAGAGTCCCTACTCAGAAAGAGCTTACACCTGGTGATTATAGGCAGATAACCTAGATATTCAGATTTAACTCATAGAGTTTGATTTTAAACCATTCAGGCTCAAAAATTAAAACCCCATTTTATGTGGATTGTTGTTTACAATCATGCTGGTCTCTCTTTGTAATATCTGCATGATGGAAGCAGATGTGGGGTGGCAAAATTTTGGACCAGAACACTCTGGTAAGTTCACACACCTAGCCAAAACGAGAAAATATGTTCAGAAATCTCTGCTTCTTAAGTTTTACATAAACTTTTCAACAGTTTCATCACAAAATCATAGAATTGTTAATGTTGAAAAGGACCTCTGGAGATCATCTAGTCCAACCCCCCTGCCAAGGCAAGGTCATGGTTTTTTGTTTGTTTATCTGTTTGATATTAGATCTCATTAGAAAATTTATAATTTTTTTTTTGGATTTAGGGTGAAAAGTTGATTGACCTTTATGTCTGGTAGATATACTAAATGCACAGCCACATTATGTATGCCAAAGAAAAAAGGAACATTTGTGGATGTTTATATATGTATTTATATATATATACATATATGTGTAAGATCTGTAGACACATATATAGATATACTAGTATTTGTCTGTGTGTATAGATACCTATAAAGTGAGGGAAACATGGTTTCTGCATAAATGTAATAAAGAATGTAATAAATATTAAAAAAGTAAGACAGCCGTATAGTGTTTCTCATTATCTTTACCATTCAATGCATAATTCTAATACATATTTCTGTTCAGTGTCAAAGGTCTACCCTGAATATAAAATTATTTTATTCATGAGGTTCTCCTTTAGCATTGTACTGTATGAGTTTCCACCATATCCTCCTTCTGAGGTGAAATGCTGCAGTTACAAAACTACACAACCCTTTTGCAACCCTCACTGTCACAGTGAGGATTAGTCTTCATCATGGTCTCATTCCCATATCTTTATTCTCCCAATGGTCAGTTGCACAAATCATTGGCATTGATTGATTTTGTTTGCTGTGTCTTGTTCAGGAAGACCTCGTTTAGGTGGGATAAAGTATTCATCCAGAAGAAAGGTGTTATAGTTACAAATTGCAAAAGTTCTATTTTAGGTGACTTGACCAATCTTGATGCTGTAACATGTAATGTAATTTTAACAACTCAATCTTTTTGTTTATTAGTTAGTTGATATATACTTACTACACACTGCACTGTCTATGTACCATTCTAACTTGCAAAGCGAAACCTTTGGTACTTACATAGTCAAGATGGCCTGTGTACTGAAGTCTCATTTTAATTTAATTTTCTCACTCTTATATCTTGATGCAATTCCAGAGAACAAATTCTGTGATACTTGCATCCTTTCTTTTTTAAATGTGGTGGATTAATCTTGGCCAGTAACCTGAGGTGGGTTGACCTTGGCAGGCTGCTGGGTGCTCACCACATGCTCTAGCAACCCTATCCCTCAACAAGACAGGGGAGAGAAAATATAATAAAAACTTCATGTCTTGAGATAGTGACAAGGAGATCGCTAAGCAGTTACAGTCATGGACAAATTAGACTGTATTTGGAGGAAGTTAATTTAGTTTATTACCAGTTAATAAAAGAGTAGGATAATGAGAAGCAAGAATAAATCTAAAAACTCTCAAATTTTCTACTTCTTAGTGGTGCAGGGGGACTGGAAATGGGGGCTGCTATTAGATTGTCTCAAGTCCTGCCAGAAGCCTAGTCCAGCAAGAGCTCTCCATGGGGTTACATCTTCCTTTGTGGCGCATCCACCTGCTCCAATGCAGAGTCCTCTACAGACTTCAGTCTGACAATCTACTCCACTCTGAACCTCCATGGGCTGGTTTTTTATGTTTATTTCTCTCTCGGTTTTAGTCTATGCAGTTATAAAAAAAAACTAATAAGGGAAATATTTCTTTTTTTGTTTGTGTGTTTCTTCTTAATTTAAATTAAACATTAGTGTAGTAGATTCTTCCCTTGTGCAGTTGTCTGTCATGTCTTGGTGCCATCTTCTTTATTGACATCTCTGTCTTCTTGGCTTATAGAACATAAGTACTTCATCTGCAAGTACAGTTTTGAATATATTCTCAAATCCCAAGTGATTTTCGACTTAGGAAAAATGTGGATCTTCACATTTTCTAGCATTTGCAAAAAAAAATTATCACTACATCATCATCACAAACTCAGTAATAGTGCCTGCTATTTGTGTTCAGTATTTTATAAAATCTGTCTTGCACAGCTGTCATAAAGTAATCTGTACTTTGGGGAAAAAAATTCTTTTGCTGAACAGTTTCCCTGAAGAGTTTTTGTTTGTTTGTTTTCATTTTGCTTTTGTTGAGGTTTTTTTTCTTTTAAGGGATTTATTTCTGTATTGTCAGGAGTTCAAAGAATTATATATATCTTCTTTTCAAAAAACTTTTGTAAAAAACCCCTGTTTGCTTTTAACAAGATTTAAATCATATTGGCTGATTCTATAATTCTAAATGTTAGTATCTTAACTTGCTCATTACTTATTTAATTTTTAAATGACACTGTAAGGATTATATTTGTGGATGGAGCATAATCACTGGGTGTGCAAAATAGCACAGAACTTCTAGTCATGTATCTATCTTATTGTTCATTGTACTGGGTCTGGCTGGGATGAAGTTATAAAGTCTTTGCAGCAGCCCCCATGATGTTGTGGTTGGCATTTGTGGCTAATAGACTGTTGATAACACAACAGCGCTGTGTTCAGTGCAAATCCAAAACATAGCCCTGTACTAGCCACTGTGAAGAAAATTAACTCTATCCCAGCTGAAACCAGCACATCTGCACATAATATGTGTGTGTGTGTGTGTTCCTTTTTATCAGTATGAGGGAGAAAAGGGACTTCCTATAGCACTGAAGAATACACATGGAACTCCAAAATGACAGGAAGCTTGCCGTTCCGTGACTTCTTTTCAGTTGTAGAATGAAGGCTGTTCAGGACTTTTTTTAATTTGCTCTTTTCTCTGCCTCTATTTCTAAAGTTTGTATTTGTCATAGTGTTTCTCTTTTTGATTAATTAAGATACATGGGATTATTAACATTAAATTTATATATAACTATTCAGAAGGAATAAAAATATTAACATCTTCAGAAGCCTACACATGAGTACCATGTCCAGTACTGAGTCAAACTCTGCTGTATGTAAACATTTGCAATTTGGTAGTCCAGAAACAGTAATTCTCTTGGTGGTAGGTGTTAAAAAAAAAAATGTAAGAAATCTCTCTAAATGTGTTTTTTAAAACTCAAACTTGAATCTTCAGTCCATTTTCTTGACCTTACCTCTATTGATGAGAATGGTAACAAAAGAAAATTTCTCAAATATGCTTTACGATGTCAGTAATAAAAATCAAAGAAACAGCATGAGGACAGCATGAACAAAAATCTGATTTTTTCCCTCTTTTATGTTTTTTTTTTAATTATTTTTTCAATCATGTATATACTTATCATTTTATAACATTTCTTCTAGAACACTTTTAGTAGCAAAATTTATTTCACTGGATTGTATAATCCTTAGGGCTTCCTACTCACTTGCAGTGAGACCTATAAATTTTTTAAATGTTTATGTAAAAATTAAAACTGAATGGAATTCTGTCTATCTTCCCAATTTATAGAAAGAATTTCCAAATTTTGAAAAATTGTTTGCATAACATATAGGAATAAAATGTTGGCTTTCAATTATTTTAATGGAATGAAGTTTCAAAAAGTGATGACACATTTTAACAGTATCTTTGAGTGAAAAAAATCAGTCAAAGTTATTGCTGTATTCATAAGAAATCATGAATACTTCCATAAAGGTGTTGCAGAATTGGGCCACTTTTCTATATGCAGTGAAGACAATAAAGAATTTCATATTATCTCTTGTTAAATATTTTATTGAGATATGCAGGTTTTCTTCAGAAAAGGAACAACATTTAGACCACTTGGATTACTACACTGAATTACACATTATCAAAAAAATTGCAGGATCACCACGTTGTTTAGAAGTTAACTGATAATGACAAGTGGACTAATTTTTAAATATAGTTTTTCTTTAAAGATATTTTTAAAGTGACTTACCAAATGTAAGGTATGAAAAAGGACTTAAGGTCATGGTTGCTAAACAGCTGACCATTTGATCTCTGTCTGATGCTGTAGCACTGGAGGCCAACACAATTTGTAAATTATATTTTAAATTCTCTTACATGAAATAGTAATATAGGAATTTTAAGATTGTATTACTTCTGTACATTAATGAGACCATTATGGGATATGAGAACTTAAGAAACTGGAGAATTTTAGCAATAATCTGAAATGAAGGAAACCATTTTTGGTAGCAAAAATTAAGACTTACTTTATGTAGATGATTTGATTGATGTCCATGAGAACTAGATTTCTGACATCACAGCAGCCTTTCATCTAGAAGAACAGAACATGACAATAGCACTTGTAGAAGATATTATTCAAAGACTTTAGATCAGGTCATAGGTAACTGAGGCACATATTGTTAGAAAGGAAAAAGAAAAAAATCACTAGATGTGTCAGAAATCTGCATTATTCAGATGATCACTATTCAGTGACCATAGCAGGCAGATCTTTTTAGCCTTGAAATATTTAATAATCCACATACTTTAATAGTCTTTGCCTCACTAAACAAGTATTTTATTTTTTAGCAGTTTTCAAGTTTTACAGTACCACTATAGTTCAGTTTTTCTAGTGCTTTTGGAAAGAAAAAAAAAATAGAGTAGATGCTGGCAAGATGCCATGTCGCTGTTTAACCCTATATCTTGGATTTTCTGAAGCTTGCCATGCCATGCTGCTTCATATCATAGCTGATATAAATCGGGTAGTCATCTCCTAGGATTTATACACAGCTCATCTGAATATATACCATCTACTAGCCTCATTTTGCATTTTCCTATTAACTGCAATGTAGGTATGGCTCAATGCCTTTTGAATTCTTTATATACTGACCCAGCAAGAAAACATGTTTCATGGTGATAATTCACTAGTCTTTAATTACATCTTGTATGCATGCCAGAAGTATACTATCACCTTCACCACAGTGATATGTTTCTGTACCTGATTTTACAAAGCATTTAATTGATTTCCTTTTATTAATGAATGAAGTCACTTCCCCCCACATGGAAAGCAATCAATAAGTTTTCACCTTTTTTTTTCAACACCACTTTGCCCTGAAAGCTTAAGCTCATGTATCACTCATCAGTCAAGTCAAAATAGCTGTTATCCAGGAAGAATGCAATTAAAGTAGAGATGATGGGGAAAAGCAAGATTGTCCCAATATAAAGGATCAGAGAAAGTGTAGGAAAACCTCGTTGAGAAAAACAGGGGATGTAAGATTAAAACATAAACAAAAAGTAACCTGGCTACTGCCATATAAGATAATGAAAAAATGTTTCTCTAAAAACAACAAATGGAAGGCTAAGGAAAATCTCCACCCTTTACTGGAAGAAGGGGGAAACAAAGTGAACAATTATGAGGAAAATTTTGAGGTAATTAATGGCTTTTGTTGCCTCAGTCTTTAACAGTTAGACCAGTTGTTCTCTGGGTACCCAGTGCCCTGAGCTGGAAGACAGGGAAGAGGAGCACAATGAAGCCTATATAATCCAAGAGGAAATGGTCAGTGACCTGCTACACCAGTTAAACCTTCACAAATCTATGGGGCCTGATGGCATCCACATGAGGGTACTGAAGGATCTAGCATAAGTACCAATCATTTACCAACATAGTCCTAGCTATCTGAGGAGGTCCCGGTTGACTGGAGGTTAGTGAGTATGATGACCAGCTACAAGGGGAGCCACAAGCATGATACAGGGAACTACAGGCCTGTCAGCCTGACCTCAGTGCTGGGGAAAGTCATGGAGTTGATCATCCTGGGTGCTGTGAGCCACTAGATCACTAAAAGTATTTTAATTTTGGGTCAGAACCAACTCTGTGGGTGCAGAGAGAGGGCCAGCTTCGGAACTCCCAGGGCCAGGCTGGAACACGCAGTCCACATGGATTAGCTGTCAGTCAAAAAGACAGCCTGGTAGCCCACTCACACCACACCCCTGAAATCCCTGACCCAGCCTCTGATCGTCTGCACCACCCCTCACTCCCACCTGGGAGGCACTGAGTGGTAGGTGCCAGACATCCCACCTGAGAGGGGTGGCCACAGAGGGCCAAAGGACATAAATACAGCAGCACATGAGGCCATCTCTCTCTTTCTTCTCCAGACCCTGCCATCTGCTTTGTGGAGCTGGATATCCATAGGATTCTTTGGCAGTAGTTATTTTTACTTGTTTCTTCTCTTAATCTCTGTCTTTCTTTACTCTTTTCTTACTTAATATTTTGGATAACTTAAAACCAGTGGATTGGATTCCACTAAGTGGTGGGGGTTCAGTGCTTTGGGGAATGCTTTATTGTCGCGGTCCGAGGGGAGGAGGGGACAGGACACCAGGAAGGGTGCAAGCAGAATCCTTTATTCAGGCGTGTGTCCGATTCTTAACCATCCCGCCAGGGAAAAAGGGGCAGAACATAGGGTGGGCTATCAGACAGAGCAAATCAGAATAGGGCACAGGCAAAAGGGGGAGGAGGAAGCCTGGGCATGTGCAGTTGTGCACTGTGTAGAAACCNCTTTATCTTGGTTGTTTGTTACCTCTTTTCAACTTTTACCAAAATCCTTATTTCCTCCTAAAATTAAAAGTATCTCCTTGAAAAATGTCTGCATTCTCTCTTTATGCTATCTCAAGGTATATGAGAACCAAAGGCTCTGCAAAAATTCGGTGGGCAAACTCTTGGAGTCTGAAATATAAAGGAAATACTCCCAGTTAAGATTGTGACTTTGGGACTAGAGTCTTACAGATGCTAGCAGGCAGCATGTGAAGGACAACCCCAGGATCAGGCCTAGTCAGTATGAGTTTATGAAAGGTAGCTTCTGCTTGAGCAACTGTCTTGGTTTGAGACAATGTGAAGGGGCAGAAACCTCAGACAGAAGTCTCCTCTCTTGGATTCAATCCCCCTGGTTTCTCCAATACAGATAGAGAGACCAAATATGCCTGGATGTAAGTGAAAAAAATAACTGTTTACCAACAAGAATGCTAATAACAATGTAGATAGAACTGGCCCTGTCCACTGGACCAAACTGAGTTGGTGGCCGACTTTCCCCACCCAGGAAAAAACATGTGGCCACAGAGACAATATGACCACCCATCCTGTGGTTTGCCTTCCCCACACACAGAAAATCTGGCAGGAATGGCAGATGGCTGGGATTTGATATCAGCAGACACTTGTGTGACACTGGAGGGAGGTTTAAGTGCTGGTACAGGCAGTTGGAGCAGGGCTCCAGCCCCCCAGAATGTTTGAGTCAATAATCACTAGCATTTCAGTCTCTTTAAAGAAGGCAAAACACCAAAAGGCAAAAAGGTATATTTGGAGAAAAGAAAAGGTGGATACAAGACTTTTTGTGTAACCCAGGACACCAAACTGATCTCCTTCTATGACAAAATGACCCATTTAGTGGATGAGGGAAAGACTGTGAATGTTGTCTACTTGGACTTCAGTAAAGCCTTTGACGCTGTCTCCCACACCCCTAGGAAACAGCTCCCAGTGTTTCCTGGAGAAACTGGCTGGCCATGGCTTGATACACTCTTCATAGGGTAAAAAACTGTCTAAATGTCCAGGCACAGAGAGTGGTGGTGAAAGGAAATAAATCGAGTTGGTGTTCTTCAGGGCTCAGTGTTGTGGCCAGTCCTGTTAAGCTTATAGACTTATTTAAGTCCTGTTATCTTTATTGACAACCTGGATGTGGGAAGCAGGTGCACCCTCAATCAGTTTGCAGATGACACTAAGCTGGGTGGCAGTGTTGTCTGCTGGAGGGGAGGAAGGCTCTCCAGAGCCAGAGGGATCTGGACAGGCTGGATCAACACTTGGGCTGAGGCCAACTGTATGAGTTTTAATGATGTGAAGTGCCGGGTTCTGCACTTGGGTCACAACAAACCCATGCATTTCTACAGGCTGGGAAAGAGCAGCTGAAAAGTTGCCCAGCAGAAAGGGACCTGGCACACTGGTTGACAGCTGGCTGAACATGAGGCAGCATGTGCCCCAGTGGCCTAGAAGGCCAATGTCATCCTGGTTTGTATCAGAAATATTGCAGCCAGCAGGACAAAGGAAGTGATTGTCCCTATGTATCCGACACTTGTGAGGCCACATCTTTAATCTTGTGTCCAGTTGTGGGTCTCTCATTTCAAGAAAGACATTCAGGAGCTGGACTGTGTCCAGAGAAGGGCAACAGAGCTGGTGAAAGGTCACAAGTTTTATGCAGTACAGATGAGGGAGCTGAGGTGTTTAGTGCAGAGAAATGGAGGCTCAGGACCTTATTGCTCTCTACAACTACTTGAAGTTGTAAGTCACAGGGGGATTGGTCTCTCCTCTTGAGTAACAAGCGATAAAATGAGAGGAAATGGCTTTAAGTTGTGCCAAGAGAGGTTAAATTTGATATTGGGAAAAATTTCATTGCAGAAAGGGTTGTCAAACATCGGAATGTGCTGCTCAGAGTAGTAGTTGAGTCACCATACCTGGAGATATTTAAAATATATGGTATGGCACTGAGGGACATGGTTCAGTGGACTTGGTAGTGTTAAGTTAATGGTTCAACTCAATGATCCTAAGGGTCTGTCATGTGAAAAGGGGAGATTTCCTAAAACCCTTTGTGTTTGATTAATCTGTCAGCACTGCAGTAAAGCTAAGACCCTTGTCTGACAAAGTCCTGTTATGGGGACTCTTCACAGTGCAGCCCACTTGACCAGAGGGTGATTCAACTGACTTGTTCAGGGTCACACACCAACACAGACCCCCTCCCAGGTCTCCACACCTTTACCCACTGCTGGCAACTGCCAGCAACCTTGAAGGACTCACACTAACAATTTACAGAATAACACTCTTTTTTAATAAAATTGTGACAGATTAAGATTTGAGGATTGCCAGTGACAGTATCTGACTGCAGAAACATATTCAAAGCAATATACTAACAAGTTCTAATCCCTAACAAAAGCTAGTTTGAGATAGTCAGAGGGGAGAAGAGAGGTTCAGTCTGTCCACTGATCCCAGAAGTTACAATGGAGTCTTTACCAACTTCTCTCCAGTCTTAACTTACTTTTATACTATTTCTTTATGTTTAAGTGGAGTTTGAGTGACTCTAGTTATATATGATACTCGGTGAGGAGTGGTCTTGCCTTGGAGACAGGTAGCATCAGTATAGTATCTGAGATAGCCTTGGTACGGTGATATACATCAGTCCAAGGAGAGTGATTTGGCCATGGTCGCTGGTTCAGCAGCAAGACATCTTGTTTTATCTCTCTTGTTTTTCAGCTGCTACATGGCTTATCAGCTAAAAAGTACCACAAAGTCCCTCCTCTGCAAGTATTTCAAGAGAGCCTGGGTTCGATATCTCCCCCCTGCTCCACCCTCCATTTAGTCCTCCTTAGATTGCATGTGGAAAGTTGGACATGTTGACCGCATTTCATCCAGGGAGTAGCAACTGCATTTTCCTGTTTAGCATATATTGTGTGGGGAGTCAGCATACTGATCTCAATCTCCATTTATTAAAATGTAATTTTACCCCCGGTCTTTTTTCCATAGGGTCTTTTTCTAACTTTAATGATTCTGTGATTCTATGATAACTGTTCTTCTTCTTTGTATAGTCCGAGTTGGTTATGGGATCCAAGTCTTCTGAAAGATACTAAAAATACTAAAAATGTTTTAAGGAAATATGTAGGTGAGCTGATGCATCCTACATCTAGTGTTCAGCTTGGTATTGTTCCATTGAGGTCAATATGGTTTTTGAACTGGTGCTGGCTCAGAGCGCAGCTGATTCAGATGTATAACAGTCTATATAATTTTTGCTGCATTGCTTAGCTAGAAAGCTCTTAAGATAAAACTGGTACTGATTTCCCTGAGAGGAATCTATGATGGTTTTCAGTGTGACAACTAAGAAAAATTTGACTTGCTGCGTTAAGCAATTGGGGAACTTCAAATTCTTAAGAAATTTCTTGTTGTTGGATCACTCTGAAATCCACAACCAGGCAGTGTTCTAGAAATGTCAACTGGTATTTTTATTTTCATATGGAAATACTGAACTAATTAACAATACTTAAACCACTTAATATAAATGTCTGTTGTGGTTAAAGAAAACTAATGTAATTGGTCAACAATCTTTAAACTTGCTGGAAAGCTTTAAACTCTTAATTCCAGTTAATTAAAACAAAAAAAAATACAAGTGTCTGACACTTTAATGTTATTTAACAATGTGGATAGTCATTACAATTTATTCTTGACTTAAACACACACTATGCTTTCCTATATGCCGAGTATGGAAAAAAAAACCCACAGCAACATAACTAACACTGCATAGGCTTGCGTTTAAAGTAAATAAAGAATATAAAAGCCACTTTGTTGCAGAGTGTTGGGGACAAAAAAGAAGTGGGACTTTGTCCTTTTATTTAAAAGAACTTTATTATTATTTTAAATGGATTAATTTCATTCCAGTATCTTCAGGATGAAGTCTCAAGTGAATAAGGAGACATTGATATGTATTTCTTGATTACACATTGCCATAGTTCTTACAGAATCAGTATTATCCTTCTTACACTCACTGTGCTATTATTCCTCTCTGGTGCAGTGTCATCAACAGTATGTTTTAGACTTTAAAAAAAAAAACCCAAACCCAAAAAAATCCACTGCAACCAAGTTAGATCAAAGAAATGTATTTTCAGTATTAAATGTTTCCATATAGTTTATAGGTAGTATTCTTTAAGTTTTAAAAAATATTAATTTTTTATGTGTTTGTAGACTATGGATTACAGTGTACTCCTTGGGAATAAGGAAACAATGACTTATAAAATGGAGATTTTTTTCTCGGTATGAAATCGAGACTTTTGTTAAATGCAGTATGATGCTTTACATGTGGAACGGGATGAAAGACCCATCTTCCATCTTCACTCCAATGTCACTCCATCTTCAAACAACTATGTTAAATCCAGAAGTTTTCTAAAAATTCTGGACCAGAACCTATATGGTGTTTCTCTGAACTCAGTATACATCTGTGACTTCTTGGTTGCAGTTTAAATGTTCTTTTCTTTCCTTGCTTTATCAAATATGGAGATTCATGTTGTCTCAAGCTTCTCCTAGCTCACCTTAGTCTCATGTCCATTACTTTGCAAATGGTTTAAAGTCTGGTTTGCACTTAAATGCTAATCTTTTGCTCATTCATAAGTATAATTACAGCATCATTCTCAAGCATGTATGTGAGGTTTGTCTCAGAGTGACACAAAGCACCTCAAAGATCTTGCACCCAAGATCTTGGAAATATCTAAAGGTCTAAAAAGTTCTAAAAATTTAGGTAAAGATCAATTATCCTGTGCCAATCCACATCTCACCAGGAATCACATCCCATCATTTTAGGAAATTCTGTTGGTTGGTGTTAAACAGATCAATTATTTGGGCTTCTTTCTGGAAGTTTCTAAACTGTGTTGTGAGAACAAAGTGCAAATTATATGTTAACAGATTCACAAGACAAGGCTGAGAAGTGTGAGGGACTGTAGGCTGCTTTCTTATTAAGGAGATGACATATGGCATTGTTATTGTCTTGGACATGCAATTTTTATGCAGCATTACTTCTTTTGTTATTCACTGGTCAACTTACCACCCACAGCTGATTTACAGTCTATATACAGAATACACCTATGAAGCTGTTTTTTGGGGTGTACACAGAAAACCTAGTGATTTCCCTTGCATGTGCAACAAGTGAGATTGCAGAACTGAAAGTAAGAAAGCAGAAGTTTAAAGGACACTGAAATATTTAACTTTGAAACAAAACTTGAAAGCATACAGTTTATAAGGATTGTAGCTTTTTAGTTGCAGCACAGTTATAGAACAGTTGAATTATTACAGGATACCTCTGGATGACTGATTTAAAACCCCTCTTGAGATTGAACTAAAAGTGGCCATGATATATAGTTGTTTGGGCTTGAGATAGGAAGGTGATTTGGAATATGGTACTATTCATAAAATTGCCATCTAGGTCTGAGCTGTGTGCCACTTTGATAGTTTAATTATAAATCTACCACTTAAATCTTTCTGGAAGATGGGTTGTTGTTCAAGCAAATTCTGACTTGATCGAGCAATACGAGATGAAGTTCTACGGTTTATAAAAGAGAACAAATGTGCCAAAGATGCTTTACTTTTCCTAAATTTAAAATGTGAATCTTTAGCTGATATTCAAGACTATTTGGAATGCTATCCACCTTAAGAAAAACAAATGTGCTATGGATCAGACTGCCTTCTAAAGTGCAAATTACCTTTTGTGTGATTTTTAAAATCCACATCTCCATGGACTCATTTGAATTTTGCTGTGTTTCATGGGACTTCAAATTGGGACAGTGTTCTACACCTAGTGATCTGGCATAATTTCAGCTAAAATTCTTGAGATTTCATTTTGATGTTACCACTTACTTAGAGTCAATTTTTTTTATATTTTTGCACAACTAGGGCTCAGACTGTCTATAAAACTTTCAAAAGGATCTGAACTTCTGAAGGATTTATTTAATCATTTGTAGCTCATACTATCCTTTAAGGGAATCTCTATTTCCTAAGTTAATGAAGTTAAATTAGAACTTTGAACTGGTACTAATTAATATAGAAAAGACAATGCATGATAACCTGGATTTAGTTCAAGTCCGGTGGGTTTGTGAGTACTGTGTTATAAGAACTAGGTTACTGGAGAGAACATACTTGGATGATGCATGCTGTTCAGTAGCTGTGACTAGTGTCTTCAAGACCTTGTCTTAAAAGCTGTAAATCTGGTCAAGATGACTTAAGCAAAACGAGTACAAGAGGAGTATTTATGACAAGAATATGTTTGTAGTGCTATATATATTTCTCTCTATATAATGTTACATATTCATCTGTATATGTATATAGTTATATACATATATATACCCACACTCATTGAATTTTCATGTTATTTTTCTGAAGCAAGACTTCCACAAAGCAATCTGTTAAAGTTCTACTAATAGGCAGCTCTGTTGCTGTTTGTTAGACTGATGACAACTCTGCTACATAGTCTTCTGTGTGCCACACATATTTTCATGTGCTTGGGAAGTGTTGTAAATGCTAGAATTGATAGAGAACTTTTGATCTAAGCTTTCCCAGGTGCTTTCAAGGCTGCAGCTCCAAGTCTTCTAGTATTCTTTGCATTTATTGGGTTTAACAGGCAAGCAGATATCTGGAAACTTCACTGGGTCTTAGATCCATCCCAGACTGAAACTTGTTAAGCTACTGGATTTTTTTGAGGAACTGAGACAACAGTCCTAAGAATGGCTGAAATTCCTGTGACCCAATATCATGTTTTCAGTAACAATCAATAGAAGTTGTGTAGGACAGATCTTCACAGAAGAAATTCAGTGAAGTTTTTCCCATGATCCTGTCCTAGTTTCTAACCATTTCTGGCTCAGACTTTTGGACCAGGCCTAGCATTAACTTTTTTTCTGGGAGGTGTCATGGTTTAACCTCAGCCAGCAACTAAATCCCACAGAGCTGCTCACTCACACATACACATTGCCCTGGTGAGATGGGGATGAGAATCACAGAATTGTTAAGGTTGGGAAAGAACTTTAAGATCATCAAGGTCGACCATCAACCTAATTGACCATCACCATGTTCACCAGTAAACCACATCCCCAAGGACCATATCCACATATTTTTTGAACACTTTCAGAGATAGTGACTCCACCTCCAGAATCAGAAAAGTCAGAAAACTTACAGATTGAGATACAGACAGTTTAGCAGGTAAGGCAAAAGCTGTGCATACAAGGAAGGCAAAAAAAAGGAATTAATTCACCACTTCCCATGGGCAGGCAGCTGTTCAGCCCCCAGGACAACAGAGCTCCATCACACATAATGGTGCCTTGGGATTCAGCTGTCCCAGCTGTTTTGCCTCCAAATTTCTCGTGCACCCCAAGTCTCCTCACTGGGGGGGGTGGAAAGTGAGGCAGAAAAGGCCCTGTGCAAGCACTGCTCAGCAATAACAAAAACATCCCTGTATTATCAACAATGTTTCCAGCACAAAACCAAAACACAGCTCCATACCAGCTACTATGAAGAAAACTAACTCAATTTCAGCCAAAATCAGTACAGAGGGGATATACAGCATTTAATATTGGGGGTTAATATTTATTATTATGAGTTCAATTGCAAAATGAACCATAAATTGCATCTTAGGACAGTAAGCTCTCCCAGGACAAATATTGTTTCTGCTAATGCCCCTTCATGTGACCCTTTATTGTGTGAGGTTCTTCTAATGCCTTAAAGGTAGCAGAAAGGATAAAAATGTTCACTGTGTCTGTTTTATCTATGATGAAAAGCAGAAGTAAAAGCTAAATAACAGTGAATTAATTTGCTATGCTTTCTGTGGCTCTATGCAGTACTCTTTATACAGATATAACCTTTCAGCATGGTGATACCTTGGATGAGAATGACATTTTTATAAAAATAAAAAGCTAACTGTATGATTTTAAAGAAATGCTGTTAGCACGTTGTAAGTAGTGACAACACTTTACAAATGTCTATTTTTAGTACTTTAATCTGGAACAATCACAGTTTTTACCACCAGGAAGTACAAAAGAATGACAAAATGAAAAAAGAAAAGAAGGCTAAAATACTTTAATTCTCTTTTCTACTATTCCCCTTTACTTCACAAAGGAAAAACTGTATTGATCATTGACATTCTTTTCTCAAGAGATGCTTGAAATGGCTGTGTCCTTCATAGCACTTGTCCTAATTTAATGTCTAATTAAGAGCCACATATCTATTCTCTACTTGTTCTCCTCTGCAGTACATCTGGTGGTCAGGGTTCAGGATATTAAAGTTCTTCATGTCTTAGAAATATAATAAAAAAAAAAGAGTTTTTTTTAAAAACAATCCAAACCTAACCAAACCAAAAACTCCTGACTTCAGAGAAAACACACGGACAAAATAGGAGTTGAAATCTCTGCAAACGGAAGAATTCAAATTAATAAACATATTTATATTGCTACATACCATAGGCCATGATCATGATGCTGCATTAACAAAAACAATAAAAAACCTACTACCATTGGACAGTTTGCTTTTCAGAGTTTGTTTCAGGTCAAATATTTTGCACACCGCCACACCCCTTGTATTGGTTTTAAGTAACAAAATTTTGGTGGCTGGCAGAGGTGCTTCAGGGATGGCTTCTGTGGCGACATGCCAGAAGCTTTCCCCATGTCAAAAAGTCAGTTCCAGATGGCTCTAAGGCAGAGCCATCACTAGACAAAGCTCAGTCAATTGATGTTGGTAGCACCTCAGGAAAAACATATTTAAGAAAGGGTAAAAAAATACTGGGCAACAGTAGCTGGGAGAGAAGACTGAGAATATGTGAACGAAACAGCTCTGCAGCCACCAAGGTCTGAGAAGAAGGTGGAGGAGGTGCTTCAGGCACTGGAGCAAAAATTCCCCTGCAGCCTGTGATGAAGACAATGGTGACATAGACTGTCCCCCTGCAGGTGGATGTGTCCCAAAGGAAGCTGTGACCCTGTGGAGAATCCTTGCTGGAGCTGGCTCCTGGCATGAACTGTGACCCTGTGGGTCTGTTCCTGAATGACAGAACCATGCAGAAAGGACACACACTGGAGCACTTTATGAAGAACTGAAACCCATGGGAATGACATAGGTTTGAGAAATTCATGGGGGACTGTCTCCCATTGATGGGATCCCATACTGGAACAAGGGAAGACTGGGAGGAAGAAGGAATTTATTAGTTTATAAGTTCTTATTAAGGATACATGGTATCCCATGTTGATAGAAGACATTAAAGCTTTCTTTGCCTGATAGAAGTCATGTTTAGACTGTGAATGCAATTTTATCTTTTTCATATTCACTCTAGTTGCACTGAGGCAACTCTACATCATTCCACACAGTAAAATCTCGCTTTTTTCACCCTTGTCTTCTTGTATTTTACACAAATTCTTGTATTCTGTAAGCCTTATTGAATAGTTGCTTTAATACTAAGCAAAAGTAATATAACATTTTTGCAAAGCATGTAGCAGTCTGAAGCCCATGACTTCATTCTATTAACGACAAGAAATATAACTCTGTTACATTGCATGGTTATAATGAATAGAAGACACTGTTTAATAAGGATCAAAACATTAAAGCATATCTCAATATATAGGGACACTTTCTTAATAATGCCTCCATGCAATTACTTCAGTGTTCTTACCTTATAGTTCTGCATAGAAAGTTTTACCCTTCTTCTCCTGTCTCATGAGTACATTTTTCTTCTTTCAATTGCATATGAATAGAGGGATTTACACATTTTTAATTTGTTCCTTGACTTATTTTTTTTTTTAAGCTTCTTGATTCTCCCTGAACAATACTTCTAAAAGTAAAGAATGGCAAGGGTAAAAATTGGCAGAGGTTTAGGAATCTTCTTCCAAAAATTGTAGATTTTGCAATAGGACAATAAAATTGAATAACACCCTCAGGGCACAATGTTCAAAACTTCTTTTACTAGCATTATACATGAATGTGTTCTTTAATTAGAACTTGCAATGTGAGAAGGAAATTACATGATTGGTAACATATGATGGAAATGAAGTATGAAAATTTTTCTCCGGACCATACTGCTGATATATGAAAATCTGGTATTATAGCCATTACTTACTCTGGATTCTGCAGCTGCAGACTGATTAAAACTCAGCAGGAAGAGCTATAATAAACAAATACCACCTGCTGCAAGAACAGGTGTTTGTGTCTTCATTTAGAAACCAAAGTAAAAGAGAGGATGCCAAGGGGCTGAAGTAGATCAGTATTTAGATTGACATAATTTGTTACTACTTGTCCTTGAACTTAAAAGCATATTATTCTGCTTTCAAGACTCCTTGATAGGGATTCAACACTCATTTCTAGTAATTAAGAAGCTCTTTGCCTTCTCTGTGCAGCTGTCCATTCACCATATTATGTGCATTCACTGAAAGTATTTGTTTCTCCATTCAGTGGTGTATAGCATAGTGTCTTTGACTGAGAACTTCTTATGCACAAAAATAAGCAAAACCAGCATTTGATATTTCATTTAATTTCACTAATCTAATCATCATTTTATTTGGCATTTGTAGTCCAAGCAAATCAGTATAGTCATGGTAATCTATCATGACTGATCAGTTCATTGATGGATTTTATGTTTATGAAAGAAGATTTGCATTTACAAAAAGGAAGTACAAGATATTCTGTTTCTGATATTTATCTCAGTGGCATTTCTGATGCAGAGGAAACAGATGAGTATCTCTCACAATGACAGTGAATATCTGTTCAGCGTGTCTTTCCTGTTTGCAAATTCTCAGTGGTGATTTCCAATTGCAGAATTCTTTCTTCATCATAGCAGTTCTTAAGCAATAACAATGAGAGTAGTTAAGTAGTAAGTAGTTGGTTAGATAAAAACATAAATTGACATGATATGTACTTGTTCATGTAAACATGTAGAGCACATAGTAATGATTGTGATACACCTTTAACTAAACCCAGAATCAGCTAGACTGCATGGATTAATCCTGTACCAGGAAAGTTGCTTTCATGTTACAACATGTCTCAAGGTACTTGGCAAAGAGATTTTACTCTTTTTGGATTGTAGTCTACAGTGGATGACTTCAAGATAGTTCATGGTAGCAGATAATGCTTAGAGCCAGCAGGGAGAGAACTCCAAGGTAACAAAGTTTCTGAGAGCTCTATTTCTTTTTTCCCTTTTGCAAGAGATGTTACACATAAATAAGTGCTGAAATCCCATAATACTTAAAGCGGATGTGAAGGGTTATTACTAGGAATACAAACAATATCACAAAGTCATTTAAAATCTGCACACTGCCAAAGTGTGGATTATAAAAAGGAGAAGCTGAGAATTGGAAAGCTTTGGGGAAGATTAAGCACATTTAATATGTAAAAATTACTTTGCCGTCTTATTTAGGGACCCTGTATGGGTTGAACAGGAGCTGGAGTAGCATGCTGTCAAAGGTAGGATTACCTGGGGGTTTTTGTTTGGTTTTGAATTTCTGATAGTCTACAGGCTTAATAATCTTGGAAGTAAATGATTTTTATATCATTCTTAGATCAATATCTTATGAGAGATAAAGCCTGTTATTTGCTACAACGGCCATAGAGCATGTTGACAACAAGGTGACTGTATCTCTTTAATGTTATTGAGTATTGCACAATAAAACTTCCTTCTCTCAAAAGGAGGAAACAGACAAATCTCATCATGTCTGTAAAATCGACTTACACTAATAATTAAAGATGCCTGAAACTTATTTTAAATTACATTTGCTACATTAATTATAATGAAGTATTAAAATGTGATTTAATATAGGTGAAAATGTGTTTTATAATAGCTCACAAAAGCATAAACTTTAGTGTTATAGATTCTTATAATTTAACGACTATTATAATTAAATAAGTAATATAAACAGATTTTTTGTAATGTAATTGGATACAAGTATGAACGGAAGAACTGCTCATATGAAAGAACTGAAATAATTTTGAAAATTAAGGCTGAAAAAACAATAATTGTTGAAATAGTCATGATATAGATTATAGAAGACTGTAACTAAATTGAGTGACTATTCAAAAATATATGGAAACATAAGCTATAAGAATGAGCCTTTTAATATGGAAGTCAAACTACATGTTTAACAAAATGAAAGTTAAGAGAAAAGCTCAATTATCTAATTATCTTGTAGACTTATGAAAACAAATAAAACAAATCTGTCAACTATTCTGTGGGTAAAAGCTTTAAATAGATGGGTCACAAAAATGAATGAAACTTTTAGTTTTAACTGTAGTTACCTACTGGCTGTAATAGTTAACTGGTTTATTTTTTGGTATATAAAGTTTTCAGAGTGACATGTAAGGTTATTGCAGATTTTGATTTGGATCAGCACTTTTTAAACTTACAATCTACAAAACTTTGAAATAATTTATTAGAAAATGAAGCTGCTATGAAATTGGAAAACTATATCAATAAGTAGAGCAGTGTAATGCATTAATAGCTGTCTATGATATAACTGACTTAAGAAAACTCTTGCATTCACCACTGGAGTTTTCCTTCAACTTTTGTACATTGTAAAATAATTTTTTATTTTTCTTGCCAATCTGTTTCTCCTGATTAAGCTTTCTCTTTTCATTTTTTAAACCTTCTTGTTATTTGAAAAGTTGTTTCCTATTATATATATCAAAACGAACAAGACCAAAAATTTGTCCATATTGGGGGTACTTCTGTGACAAAATATGCTGTTTAATGCTGAACAATAGTGCTGCATTTTCTTACTTCCCCTTCATTCAGACTGAGACTTACAGAACTGATCTTGTTTTTCCTTCAGTATCACATGGAGCACCTATCGTACCTCACACATATTATTTAACTGTCCTGCTACAATATATAAGCTAACGAATGCATAACTGATATGCTAACCATTTTTCTTATTTTTTTTTCTAATGGTCTTAAACATTAAAGCATTTGTGTCAGGAAATATTTAAAATTTAGGCAGCCTAGAAATGTGGCACTGCACACTGGTCTCATTCAGGTAGTGGGACAGTATGAAAGTTGATCACTAAGGGTAAATAGATATGAAGTGATGTGGTGAAGGCTCCAACCCCAAACTGAAGAACTGACCACAAATAACCAAAGGTTATCTTTGCCTACATTGATTTTTGTTTGCACATGTAATTTCTTATTTTTCCTCATAGCTGACAGTTTTGGGACAAACTAGGGTGAATCCCCCTGTCTGATTTTATCTCCAGTGCTGTAATTGGACTAGCCTATAAAGGTTTCTTATGAAACTAGCTGTATAAAATCTGAAACTACCTGTATGTGTAATGCCTTGACTAGTTAGCTGCTTATTATCATTAGAAAAGTCACCATAAATTTAATTTTAAACACTGACATGATATGAAGTCTACCCTAAATTAATGCTCAAATAAAGGATGTTAGGTCTGAGTAGATTAACTCAGGATGAGCTGGAAAACAAAGAAGTGATAGATGAACTTCGTTACATTATGTGATATTTACTGATGTCACCCTTTTGTAATTGGGGCTGGAAACTAGTGGGTGAAAGTTTTGTGAAAACTGTGACAACTGCTAATTGTTGCTGGATATAGTGCAAGTCAGAGGTTGGCCTCAGGCTGTTTAATTTGCAAGGACATTTCCATATTGTACTGATGTTCTAGTTTACGATGCAATAAATACAGAAGACAGTTGCCAGCCTGATGGGGGGTGAGATCAGCACACTTTGTGTGGACATCAGACACCACATCAAAGGCTTAGCCCAAGCTGTAACTGTTTCGCACTGAGGCCACTGTTTCACACACAGGCATCCAGCCATCAGCATGAGTGTCCCTGAGGCCCTGGGTCTCTGCTGCCAGTCTAACCTGGGCTAGAAGGGCAGGGACTGTGGCTATAGGATGTAGTATGTGCTACGTAGAATAAAGCTACTTGCCTGGATATTGCTAGCCATCACTATACTGATAGTATAGAATATATACTGTAGAATAGCATAGAGTAGTATAGAATAAACTCTAGATTATGTGGTTCTTTTCTCAAAGATGCTGCACCCAATTACCTCATCACAAGCTCTTTAAATACAAAATGGTAAAGGTGCTTTCCTGTCCAACTGTTTATATGTCAAGATTCTTCTCTTAAAAAGAATGTGGATCATTAGAGTTTGGTGAAAAGAAAAAAAAAGAAAAAACAGACAAAAAACCCACCACAAAACAATTCAAACCCTGCTTCTGTACCAAAAGAAAAAAAGAAAAAACTAAAAAACTCACTGATTGAAAGAAAATACTGAGAGATGGGCAGCTGACACAGAAATTATTTTCTAGAAATAAATATGTTTCCTTGCTCATGCTACACAGTTTAACTCACCAGTCCACATCTGAAACAAAATTCTACAAAAATCTCTTAAATTCTTATTTTCCACAGGACTGTAAAAAAGATGAACATGAATGCCCAAGATGTTACAAGTTCAGGATTTAATTTTTTTTAACTGTTAAATTATACAAAATATGGAGAGTGGCACTGGGAATAGTTCTCTATTTCTTAATCTTGGGTTGTTTATTTCATATTTTTTTAGGTCTGGAAGCTTTCATGCACTAGACTTACTTAATAGATAAAGCAATGAACCTACTTTAGTGCTCTTGAAAGTCCACAGTGACAACTGATTATTAGGTAAAGGTTTTCTGAAAGAGCTCTTCAGGTTCTTCAAATGTTCTGAAAAATATCCCTTCCATTCTTCTTTAACTGAATTTATTAAATGGTTCTTTGTCACAAATTACCCCCTATGTCTTACATGTCAGATGCATTGTTTGTTCTGTCAGTGTCTGCAGCACTGCTGGTATATGGTGTACATTTCCTTGATGGCTCTTTTTCCTTCCCCAACCACTTCTGTGAATTATTTGAAATGGAGTAAAAAATAAATTATTATTGAAGTGTATGTTATTAGAAATAAATGTTCAAGATGGTAAATCCTGTTTTCCTGTCTTCCTCTGGGAAATGCTGACTTTGCGTGTTTCACTGGACTTCAAAGGAAAAAAGTTATGAAGGCTTTTAAAAGTCTGCAATGACCATATAGTGCATACATAGCTCAAATCTAGAATCTATTTCTCAATTATTAGGATTTCACATTTTCAGAACTTGTGTTCATATCGATTTTATTCTGTGGTTCCTTAAGCCCTACTCAATTCATCAATCCACACAGTGTGTATCTTTATACTCCTACACATTTCCTCTAAAGCTAATGAAATTCTGGATTTAGTAGCCTGTATTAATAATTTTGTTTCCAAACTTTAATCAAACACACAGCTTTGCAGACTACAAGCTATGGGTCTTTGAAGCCTTCAATTTATGAGTCTAAGAGTTCATTTATTGAAGGAAATTTTCACCAAAGTTTCCATATGATGGAACACAGTGAACAAACAGAAGGGCTCAAATCTTTGGTAGAAGATTCTGTGGTTTTGGAATATTAGGTTAGTAATGTCTACCATGTCCTTATGTACACAGTCTGGCTGTGACGAAGTTAATTGTTTTCATACCAGTCCCTATGGTATTGTGCTTTGGATTTTGGGCTTAAAGAGTGTTGGTAAAATTTCAATTATCTGGTTATTTCTGAATAGTTCTTGCAAAGCAGTCTCTCTCCTTCTTACTCTGCCCTACTCCACAGCCAAAGCAAGTAAGCTGGGCTTGGGCAAGGGGCTGGAAGGGGACGTAGCTGGAACAGCTGAACAAATTGACATTCCACACAAGATGATGTCTTGCTCAGCAAAAAATCCTGAGGGAAAGGGAAGGAGGGGTGTGTGAGTATTTGTGTAGGTATTTAAAAATTGATTATTTAAATTTTAAATCTGTAAAATACTTCTAAAAATCAAATTTAAACAAATTATGATCAAATATGTACCCTTTGTTATTTTATTTTGAATTAAGTTTTTTATGAAATCAAATTGTTAAACAGGCACTTAGAAATAGTATTTGCAATTCTATGGTTCTTTCACAGTCAGCCTAGTGCTGATCTCTTGCTCGAAATAACGATCCTAAAAATATTCTCTTTCATAATCTATATTCACTCATTTTCCAGTTTACAGAAAGGTTTTGTCAGTAATTCAAGGAGCAATTACTCAAATAATTGTTTTATGATATATAACTTTGATGAAACATTTGGTTGAAAATCTATTTATTTCCTCTATCCTCTGAAGTCCTCAAGACAAAAATGGGATTAAAAGAAAAGCATAAAGGTCTAAAAGTGACTTAAGTCAGGCTGTTTACCTGTATGTCTGTCTTCTATAGCATCTTATAAATGTCAGTTATGGTGCCATATGAATAGTAATAGCTACTAAAGGCCTCATACAAAGCTATGGACCGGGATTGTTGAGAAATGAATATTCATATATTTTTATTCTAGTTCATTTGGTTTCTGAAGCAAAAAGTCATGATCAATCATCCAGAAATATTGTAAATTACTTATCGTATTTTGAGATGTCCTTTCTCTCATGGGGAAAAAAACAAACAAAAAGGAAAAAAGAAAACAGACAAAACCAAAACAAACAACCAACCCACCCCAGCAAAACAAAAATCTTGGTTATTAGTAGAGTTAGTATTCAAGATAATGAAACTGTATTGAATTCCCTACTGGCAAACACTCTGTTTTTGAAAGAAATGAGTGAATTGTTTTCAAGGGAAGTTTTTAAGATCAGGAAAGTAGAAATGCAAGATTTTATAAAAGACCATTTTCAACAAAATGGAAAACCATAAGCAATATTTAAAAACAGTCAAAAATATAAACATTCAGTTTCCTAGCAAGCATCTCCCAAATCAATCAAGTTGGTTACATTTTTGGTACCAATTTCCTCCCCCCGCCGCCCTTTATATATTGTCAGAGAACTGAAGAAGTGCAGGATGGCCTCTGTGCAAAAAGGAATTATTTAAGTCAACATTGAAGGGGAGGGGAAGTTGATTGATTAAGCTTCCTTGTGGGACAAAGCTACAGGGAAAACTAGATTAGACAGTTCTAACATATACGTTGACTGTTGAGAAACAACTTGAAGCTGCTGCTGCCAAAAACGTCTTTGGAAACATTGTATCTCAAAAGCTTTTGGCCTAAATACTCCCATAAAGTAGACTAGAAACTCCTGGAGTTTTCTATAAACCTGTCTGCATACATGTGTTCCACTTCATTCAGCTAGCAGGTGGTTTGATCACTACCTGAGTCACAGAGATTCAGAGATCTGAGCCTTTTCATTGTCCCCTTTCTTTGTCAGTGATGAGCCTAGTATAAATGTGAACAGAAAGATAGATGTGGAGAAGTGTGGCACAGGTAGAGTTATTACTCCCCATTAACCTTTTCCAAGAGAATTTCAGATCACAGCAAGAGAACCGTCTTCAGTTCAATGTTGACCTAGAATCCCTGTGGTAATAATACTGAGATGAAGCAGTGGATTGAAAACTATTTCCCAGAGTTTGTGGTCTTATTTTTAACTGTTGAATATCTACCAGTATGTTGCTATTCTACTTAGAAAGGGATGGATCAAATTCCTACTACAATCCTAGGAAAGTGTCCTAAATATTTATCTGGATGTTAGTGCAGACCAGTAGGGACTTAGGGGAACTTCGTTGATGCACAGGAATTTCCATCTGAATATGAGGAAGAACTTCTTTACTCTGTGTGGGACCATGCACTGGAACAGATTGCCCAGAAGTGTTGTGAAGTCTCCCTTAGCAGAGATATTCAAGAACTGTCTGGATGCAATCCTGTTCAATGTGCTTTAGGGTGACCCTCCTTGAGCAGGTAGATGATCTGTGGTCCCTTCCGACATTACCCAATCTGTGATTTTCTGTCCAGCTTGAACAGTATTTCTTACATACAAAACACAAAAATTATGAATACTTTCACAGAACTCTAATATATAAATACCTTCATTCCAACAAGTAGAGAACATGTATCTTAACTGTCAACAGAAAACTGTGCAAAGAAGCAACTGCTCACCAAAGCCCACCCCTCCCTGAATATGTCTACTAATTTGGACTGTGACGGGAATTTGAGATAAGGCAATTAACCCAGGAGCAGACAATCAAGATGTAAGCTGACAATGTGCAAAGTAACCATCCAGGTGCTGCGGCTCAAGCTACAAGCTGGTGTCAAACAAGATAAGGAAAGAGGCAAATCCTGCAAGGAAGGGTAGTGATTCTTTGTCCTTACACAAATTACTCAGCTGTGATAACTCTCTTCGAGGGGACCACCACAAAAATTCACAAGTAGCCTGAAGATATTAATCTCTGCTGATGGGCTATAACGGTCCATAAATGGACTCAACTGTGCTGACCTAAGGGGCAACTGTAATGTCTTAAAAGGTGTCAAAGACTCCTGAAATGTCCTGTGAATCAGTATTACATAATTTACTGTAAAACTTCCTGCCCCAGGGGAGGTACCAGGAGGGTTCTCACCTAGCCTAAGCCCAACTAAAGTGTACACTCTCTTTTCTTCCCTCATCCACAGTCTTCCCTCAACCACCCTGGGCTTCGTTCACCAACAAGCTTCTTCTTCTCACCACATGGACCCCTCACCACCTTGGACTTCTCTTGAGGGATCCAGACTGCAAGAAACACTTCAACAAGACTGGGACTCTCGCCACCAAGTAGACCACAAGAAGAGGATCAAGGGGACTCCATTGGAATCCACTGAGTGAATCCAAGAGTGGTGGTACTTTTTTGACTTAATCTATCTCTGTCACTCTCTTTCACTACCTCCTCCTCTCTCTTTTCTCTGTTTCTTCTACCTCTTTCTACCTCTCTACCTCGCATTTACTATTAAACAAAAATCTGTACCATTGACTTTGGCATATGGTCTTGTTTGCACCTTAATTCGAGCAGTCATCTATCTAATAATTTTAAAGAACCTGATAAAAACAATACAAGCTGAAACACAGGAGGTTCTGTCTGAATATCAGAAAGCACTTTTTCATTGAGGAGGTGACTGAGCACTGGCACAGTTTGCCCAGGGAGGTTGTGGAGTCTCTATCCTTGGAGATATTCAAAAGTCATCTGGACATGTTCCTGGGTAACTACCTCTAGGTGACCCTGCTTGAGCAGTGGGCTGGGCCAGATGATCTCCAGAGGTCCCTTCCAACCTTAACTGCTATGTGATTGTGTGAGTTCTATAATTTCAAATGTAGATCTGTGGGTAGGAACCTTTCCTGCTTTCTTTTGAACAAATTTCTCTGCCTTTTATTCTAAAGTGGGCCTCTCTATGTCCTTATAAGCTATATGACTGCATAGTTTGAAAGTAAAACTGGCCCTAAAAGCATTTTCAATGTTTGAAACTTTATGGTATATTCTTGTCCTTGTAATGCGCAAACCTTTTTATAAATCTAGCTACATATAATTCAGCTGCAGGGTCTTTTCTTAATTTTATATTTCTCTGACAAAAATCACCTGATTAAGCAAAATCCATATTTTCATTGACTGAAATTCTCAAAATGTTGTACTTGCAACAAGCTTTCAAAGAAACATCTGTTCAGATGGAAATATCAATTTTTTTCTATCATCAAGCACTTGCCTTTCTGCTCTGCTATTTTTTACTTTGCTCTTTAGAGCTGATACTTTATTCATGAGACTTACAAATATGCTTTAAAGCAATTTAACATTTTTTTGAACTCCAGTTGCTTAAACTACTATTTCTACAATTTCTAGCAGGTTCTACTGTGCTTTCTGAACACAACTAAAATGATAAAAAACAACTCATCTGTCTGAAATGGACTTCTGGCTAATTTTCTCATGTTTCTTTATAAAACAGATATAGAATGATACCCTGTAATACTGTATTCCATAATTTCTAGCCCTACAGAAACTATGAATGCTTCTTTACACCTAACAATCTCTTATGTTTTTTACTTATAATTCCGTTTAAGAGGCAAACAAAGTCAGTCTAATAACTCATTCACAACACTGAAAAAAATGTGTCCTCACATGGCTAAGTGCTTTGAAAGCAAGTATGGAAAGATGATGCTTATACTGAGCAATATTTAGTAAAAGTAGGGAAGAGAGGGAATTGAGAGTTTTGTTGTGCTTTCTTCAAGGTTTCAAAGGCAGAGGGGTTTGAAGTTACAAGGAAAACTTTTCAACTTCTAACATAATGCCACTGTCAGAGTCATTTTTTTCCTTAAGACTTTGATATAGAAAAAATGCTTGTTCCATGATACTTTGGAGACTGAAGCATAGTGGTAGTATGGGAGAGATTTAAAGTATTTTGTTGTATAAGTAATAAACTTTTTGAGTAGTTTATCTACTTAGTCTTCCTTTCACATGAGGAAGTCAACATTTCTTGTATGTTGATTAATTCATATTGCAGTTTTAGGGAAAAAAAAATTCCATAAGTTCCATTAACCTAATTTTGTGCTTATCTTCGCACTTAGAAATAAGATTGATTTTTTTAGAGAGATTCCTGTACTTAACCTACTGCATCTCTCTACTTTACACAAGCACCGCACCCAGTGTTTCAGACAAAATTTCCTGTCGTGATGGGTTTTAGCCTAGATTTTCCTTTAGAAAAATGTCATGTTGAAAAATTAATAACTTTCAACCATTTTGTTGCTACTAGTTTCACTTTTGTTATAAAATACAATCTTCACTAAAAGGATTGTTTTTTTAATAGGAAAATAGATAAATTGTATTCTGTAAAATTTCATGCATGCCTGCTAGTTGGTTTTGCTTGTTTTTTTGGCTTTTATGTTATGAGCTACAAAAATATGTTATGAGCTACAATAATTTGTGATTTATTAAGAACAGATGCTGGGAACTCATGGAAACCTTTTCTTTGAATAAATACTTTTAGAAAATGGTGTTGGATTGTGGGTAGGAAACTATAAGGCTACAGAGATTATTTTTTAAAAATTTTGTTCTTTGAACTATTTATATGTAGAATGAAGTAGCCTTACCATGTTGAATTTAAAGCAAACAAACAAACAACAAAAAATCAAGGACAACAACAACAAAGTAAAAAACAAAACAAAAAGGCCATCTATAAAGTTGAAAATGAGTAACTGAAGTGGAATATTTACTGAAATACTGGAAAGCCTCTTCCTAGTTGCTATTTACGCCTATTGTTGCATTTAAGCCTAGCAAATATCTGTCTTTATACCCTGAGACTTCAAAGATCCCAAAGAAGTTTGGTTTAGTGTGTGCATATAGTCCTCTTAACTGTGTGAGTAGCCAGGTGCATGTTTTTGTAGGCCATTTGGTTCCTTTCACTCTTGAATGGAACTGATTAGTCCAGTAATCATTTTAAAATCACAGTTGAAACGTTTCTTACTGCTTAGACTTTTCTGAACTGCTTAGAGAATAGACTTCAGAAAGAAATTCAGCCTAAAATTAAATATAGAGGTTATTTCTGTATCTGGAGGAGCAAAAATGTATTCAGAAGAAAAGATAGTCTCCCCTTCAAGCCGATGAAACAGAATCATATGACCTAGAGTTTAGGCATTCTACTGTGGTGATGAAAATCTGCATTCTATTTATGAAAATTATAGCATCCTATTCATTCCCATTTTATCCAAATACTGTCCGTGCATTATACAAGACATTATTTTAAATAAGTGAGTGTCAGAGTCAGAAGGGTACAGGTACACCCATTTATTCTTTACTTTGCTCTGTGAATCTAGATTATTTTCCTTATATAGCATTTCAAATCTTTACAGGAGGAAAATGGACCATGTCTTTCCTTTGGCCTATTCAAAAAAATATATTTATACTTCCAGCAATTCTAGAAAGGTAAAAGTTGTGTACTGGAATACCCTTCAGCAGATACAAAGGCTTTAATATGTATTTTTGTATAATGCAAATTAACATATAATGCAAATATAATACATATAATGCATATAATGCAATTATACAAAAGGCTGTCATTATAGAAGTATTCTAGAAGTACTCCTATACTGTTACCTGATTCCACGAGGAAGTCCATGTAGAAAAGCATTTCCTTGAGACCCAGCTTTAGGTTTCTGTTTTCAGTTGTCTTAAAATTCTTATGAAGTTTTTACAGAGTCAAACTGCCTACCCTGGCTTGGGCTCTATTTTAAGACCAGATACTCAGCTCTAGATTTATTTAGATTTTTTTGCTATCTCTCTTCTCTTGAAGAAGTTATTTTTTTTACTTCCAGCACTAGTAGATTTACTATTACAAGCAACATAAAACCAAAATGGTCAGCATTAGAATACCAGTCCCTAAACAATATGTTAGCAACATTACCTTAGTAAGAACTGTTAAAGTAATGTTACTCCAACTTAGTTGATATAGTTTTCACACAAGAGTAATTGCAGTTTGTTCTCATTCTCAGATAGTATTAATTAAAGATTCAATACAAACAAAGGTCTTTGAACACTTTCAGAACAAGTGTTTCAAAGTGAACATGTTCCTGTACTTTTGGGTCTGAATATAGATCCTTATTTTGCTAGGTATGCTTGACTGAAGGTTCTTTTGGATGGTTAATTTGCCATTTTAATTTTCAGGGAAGATATGCATTTGTTTTTTTTGTAGCACCACTCATGAATAAGTGACTGTTAAATAAGAGAGAAAAGTTAACGTGAAACAGAAGTTGAAATTATGTGATACATTAAAAAGGCCTGCAGCTTGGCCACTGAACTTATGGGATTGCACCAGAAACGCACACAGGATTTGAGAAAATTCTTATTATTTGTTTCCTTTAGATTTTATAGAATCAGCATGATCCAAGGGACTTTCTTCCAGTAATTTCTTCTAAAATCATTTAAGAAATCACTACTCTTCTGTTCAACAGCTATGGGTCAGGACCTAGTTATTTCTGAAAGTCTGTTAGGCTTTGAAATACAGTTTGCAGAATTTAAATGCAACGTGAGGTGGGAGGGAATTACAAATGTCTGCAATACCCTGAAGTACTAGTTAATCCTTTTATGAACATAGCAGGATAATTACTCATCTGTAACCATTGAAGTTCTTATTGTTGCACAACTTGAATCTGTGAGGCTGTATTTGGTCTGGCTGCAATGGAGTTAATTTTCTCCACAGTGTCCCTCATTGTGCTGTGCTGTGGATTGGTATATAGAAAGGTGTTGGTAACACAGCAGTGTTTTGGTGGCTGCTGAGCACTGCTCCCACAGCATTAGCACTATTTCTCAAAAATTCCACCCCCACCAGTAGACTGGGGGTAGACAAGATCTTAGGAGGAGACATCATCAGGACAGCCAGCCCAAACTGACCAAAAGGGATATTCCATACCATGTAAGATCTGCTCAAATGTAAAAGCTAAGAGAAAGGAAGAGGAAGGAAAGGCTCTCATTTTTATGGTATTTGTCTTCTGGAGCAATCACTATGCATGCTTGAAGCCCTGGTTCCTGGGAAGGGGCTAGACATCACTTTTGATGGGCTGTAAAAAATAAAATATTTTGCTTTTTCTTTGCTTTGTGCACTCAGCCTTTGCTTTGTCTTTACCCATAAGGGGTTTTTTTCATCTTATTTTCTCACTCCCTGTCCTAATGAGTATGAAAGTGATAGAGTAGCTTGGTAGGAAACTGCATTCAGCCAGGGCCAGCCAACCACAGAAGCACAGACAACAGTTCTGGGATACAAGGGCTGAACATTCAGTTGCAGAACTACTAAATAGGTAAGCAATCCACAAGCTGATGTGATGGTTTAAACCTTGGAAAATATATTATACAAACATGTTAACTAGCAAGAACTCTGTAGTCTATCTTTGAATATTTAGAATAAAATATTTGGCAGGAACCTTGTATCCCAGTAAATATGAAGTTGCCAGTGTTATCGAAACATAACAGGATTTGGACAACTTTTCAGAGCTTGAAGACTTTGTCAGTTTTGTCTGTTTTTATTTTAGCCTGTCTGACTGAAATTAACTTGTTTAACCATATCATCAGTTTTCTAATGAACAGTGAATTATTACTCAATTTCATGGTTTTAATTTATATTTATATAATGATGTGGTATATTTTTTCTATAGATGGTAGTAGAAAGTAATTATTCTATATAGAAGGAAATATTTATCACACTAACAATTGTAGCAATATAAATACAGGTATCATATGACAGCACCATTTTGAAAGGGGCACAACGCAGTGTAAAAGGGTACAGACAGATGATTCAAAAGGGAAGGCACAGGATTATAGAAGAGATCCCATAGGTACAAAAAACTCACCAGTGGTCATTTAAGCAAATGTGGACTTGATTGCTGGGTAAAAGAAATTTTAAGTTCAATAAAGAAAAAATAGAATAATTATCCAACATATGTAAGATACTCTATGTATATGGCTATAAAGTAGAATTTCGATGAAGAAAAGTAAAATACAAAGCCTTTATTAGTATTATTTTTTGTGGGTTTTTTTTCCTTGTTCTATTATAACTAAATGTGGACCAATAATCATTGATTAGAGTCTTCAGGTTTCAGAAAAAAAAAAATTGGCTTTGCATATAAAACTGTGTTTCCTGTTTTCCTCAATTCCTGCCAAACACTGCACTTAACTGATTTCGGAGGAGCTGTGTTGCTTTGTAGCAATTAGAAGAGTGGTTTATGTTGTTAGAACTCTTCCATTGTTTTCATGTCAGGACATGATTTCTGGTGTCAGCAATTTAATGCATTCTATCTAGGTACCAGTTCAGCATCTTGGGATCTTCTCTCTGAAAACAGAAAGAACAAATCCGTCTTCCCTCCAGCCTTTTCTTAGAGGAGGAACAGAGCTCCTTATCATTTCATGTTCAATTGTGTCAATGTAAAATTGCTTCCTGCAGTACACAGAAGTCATAACTTTGCACTAAGTCCATAAAGGCTCAGAATTTTAACTGATTCCACTTGCTTTGTCTGAACTTGGCCTACCTGCAACAGTTTTGGCAATTATTAGCTGTTAAAAGGCTAACAGTATACTACCTAATGTATTTCAGCTTTAGCTATGCATATTTTTTAGTGTAACTCCTACTATTATTATAATTTTTATATGTTTCTGTACTTAACGGATGCTAATTCTGTTCTACTAATACTATTACTGAGAGCAGCACTTATCCTGTGGAAAGTGAATTATCTATGATTCTAGAATAATAATGTACAGGAAAAGACACCCTGAAAGTCTGCACAAAGGATAAGAGGCCCCAGGGCTACAAAGAAATCATCAGTGGTCAACTACCAGGCATTAAAGAAATGCTACCCTGGAAGTTGGTAATTTTAGAGATAATAAAACAAACAAAGAGCAAATGTCCAACACACATATAACATGCAACACTTATGTAAAAATCACAGATTGTGGACTAATAAAGAAATAGGGAGCTGTAGAACATATATTAACTTTAACATAAAATGGAGTGAGAATCTAGTAAAGAACTTGGGAATACTAATGACTTATCATTTGCATGCCTGTATTGGGTTCTTTGTTTGTTTTGGTGTTGTTTTGATTTGTTTCTTGCTGAGTTTTTTTTATCTTTTGTTCAACAAAAATAGAAAGGTAAGAATAACACCAAAGAAATAGGCAGATACTATTCAGTTAGAGCAGTTTTGACTGTATTATGAAAGGGAATGACCAGTAATAGGATACACTGCTCTGTAATTGTAACTATCACTGTAACTGTACTAACAAAAAATCTTCTTAGATTTTAATCCTTTAATTAGACTACCAATAAATGCTTGGTTTTGTTTATGTTTCTCTAGCCCACATAAATTTTATAACATAGTTGGTCTGGTACTAAACCTCCAGGTTTGGTTGTAGTTAAGGTACAACTATGTATTGCACTACCTGCTATTACATGAAGTTGTGCAAAAGCTGAATTGATGAATAACACAAAGAGGAAAATACAGGTGACAGAACTATTTAGGGGATTTGGGTTATCTATTTCTGATTTCTTTCTTCTAACCAATTCCAGGTTTGGTTCTATTGACATTTGCAACCTTTTCATTATTATTCTGTATTTCTAATAAATTCTGTATTCCTAATAAATTCTGTACAACTTATTGCTATGGTAGAATGGTAAGTAATTTCTCTGATAGTGATATCCATAGAGACTCAATTAACATGAGGTACTGGATAAAAAACCTCATACGATCTGGGGAACTAGAGGCCTGTCAGCATGACCTCAGTGCCAAAGAAGGCTATGGAACAGAATCACAGAATATTCTGAACTGGAAGGGACCCACAGGGATCATCAAGTCCAGATCTTGAGTGGCCCATACAGGGATTGAACTCACGCCTAGGATTATTAGCATCATGCTCTAAGCAACTGAGCTAATCTTAACTCTACCACTTATCTTGTGGTCACACGGTATGTACAGGACAACCAGGGAATTAGACCCAGCCATCATGGGTTAAGGAAAGGCAGGTTCTTCTTGACAAACTTGATCTCTTTTTATGACCAGGTGGCCCACCTAGTTGATGATGGAAAGGCTGTATATGATGTCTTCTTGGACTCCAGTAAAGCCTTTGATACTGTCTCCCATGGCATTCTCCTGGAGAAGCTTGCAGCCCGTAATTTGGACAGATGCACTCTGTGTAAAAAACTGGCTGGATGGCCAATCCCAGAGAATTGTGGTGAATGGTGCTAGGTCCAGTTGGCAGCAGCAGGGTTTCCCAAGGCTCAGTATTGGGTCCAGTGTTGTTAATTATCTTTATAGATGATCTGGATGAGGGGATCTAGTGCATTCTTAGTAAGTTCACAGACAACATTAAGTTGGTAGCAGTGCTCTGCAGAAGGACTTGGACAGGCTGGATTGATGAGCCAAGGCTCATGAAATTCAACAAGGCCAAGTGCTGGACCCTGTGTTTGGACTACAACAACTCCATGAAGCACTACAGGCTTGGGGAAGAATAGTTTGAGAGCTCCTCAGCAGAAAAGGACCTGGGGGTACTGATTAACAACAGGCTGAATATGAGCCAGCAGTGTGCACAGGTGGCCAAGAAGACCTGTATCAGGAATAGTGTGGCCAGTAGGACTAGGGAAGTGACTATCCCTTTGTACTTGGCACTGGTGAGGCCACACCTTGATTACTATGTTGAGTTCCTCCTCAATTGAGGAAGGATGTTGAGATGCTGGAGTGTCCAGAGAAGGGAAAAAAAGCTGTGAAGGATCTTAAGGGTCATGTGAGGAATGGCTGAGAGAACTGAGGTTGTTTAGCGTGGAGAAAAGAAGGGTCACAGGAGACCTCATCACTCTCTACAACTACCTGAAAGGAGGTTGTAAGGGAGGGGTCGGCCTCCTCTCCCAGGAAACCAGTGACAGGGAGAGAGGAAAAAACCTCAAACTGTGCCAGGGAAGGTTCAGGTTGGACATCAGGAAGAATTTCTTTTCTGCAAGGGTTGTCAAGCATTGGAACGGACTGCCCAGAGAAGTAGTGGAGCCACTATCCCTGGAAGCATTATAGAAACGACTGGACATGGCACTTAGTGCTGTGGTTTAGTTGACATGGTAGTGTTCTGCCAAAGACCTTGGAGGTCTTTAGGCTATATATATATTTGTAAATGTAACAGCTGTTTAAAAGACATAAAAACTTGAAAAATATCTTACTGTGTAGTACTAATTCTAAGTTAATCTAACATATATATGGTGCAAGATAAAGCATTTAACACTTAGCATGTTCAGAAAATGTTTTTCTTTCCCCAGAGAATTATTTTTTAAAAGCAGAATAAGAAAAAAAGTTTCAGAAACAACGATTAGCACACAAATATATTGTGACAAATTACCTTCTGTCTGTGAGCCTTTATTTTCAAGAGAAAGTGAAAGCTGTGAAAGAAAGTGTATCAACTTAGCCAAATGAGTGGCTTCTGAATAATATTCATTCCATGGTAGATTTACATTAAATGCTACACTGCTGCATTGTATGTCAAAATCTTGTCTTTGTTCAAATTTTTAGATATTTTGAAAAGTTTAGAAGCTTTGTCTAAGCTTTGCCATAACTGACAAGTGAGATGAAATAGAAGAGATGAATAGTGTTCATATGCAACTGGCAGAAATGCTGAATACTGTTTTTTTTTCTGAACGGAATGGATTATCAGCAGAATGAGAAAGGGACTAGAGAGATCCATATAATGCAGGGAGAGAAAGGACTCATGGCTATAGAATAAAATGAAAATACAAAACATCTTTATTAGACCTTAAAGGCATTGCATATATTAAAACACTTTGTAAGTTACAATATCCATTTTCTAATCTTATTTAGAATGTTGCTTCACAGATGAATTTGCTTACTTGAATGATATGATATCTATTCTTTGACAAAATTTGTAGATATAGCACCAGCTCCAAGAAGCAGTATAGCCATATTACTGAATTGTTTGGTTCAAACTAGTTACTGTGAGACACAGTAAATTAATCCAATGGAATGCCTGTTCTCTCCGTCTGCTGTTATGATATATGATGTTTTCTTCGAATTGCGCTCCATTGCACCAATGTAGCAGCTCACAACTGCTTGGAAGCACCAGGACTTGTTACTGAAAGAGTGAAGTCACAACCTTGTGTTTTATTTGAATCCTGCATAGTGAACGTACATACTGAAAATGAGTAAATATTGGCTTAATTTTTTATTACTGAAGCAAGGAGGTGGGTGGAAGGAAAAGAAATTTGCCCTGCTTAAATGCTGGGTTTTGGACAGCTTTAAACAGTCACTTGTGCAATGTAACTTCACAGTGTTGATTTTTGAAATGTGCTTCCTCTAAATATCACCTTAGAGCATTGGAGTGCGTCCTCCCTCCACTTCATCAGATACGTGTTTTATGATCTAATAGTCAGGGTGGTCTAACTTCCTCAGCTTCCATTTCACTGGGCTCAGTGGTAATCTAATTTGATGAGCCACTTTAAATCTGGAAGGAAGCTAACCCAGGTGGGAAGAGAACCTTCAGCAATCCATTCTTGTAACTAGTAGTATGGATTGAATACCTACTTTATTAAAAGATAGTGTACATATGCATGTTGATTTATTAACCTGTGAAAGTTTTAATTCTTTATCAGTCCATTCTTTCTGATACAGCCTAAGTCTTTAGTAGGCTTATCAAGTTTGGTAATTTTTATTCTGCAAAGAGAAGATACATAACAACAGTGCTTACAAAATAATTCTGAGATTGACAGAATGTGTTACAATGCAGTCTCTCACCTGAATGTCTAATAAGCACATCCTAAAAATGTCAAAATCTTACACTGAAGATTGCAATAGCTTCAGGCGAACTGCAGCATTTTGGGAAAAGCCATAGAGAGAGATATGGAAATAGTTGCATATAATTATAAATTAAAAAGTTAAATAGTCAAATAGTAAATTTGGTTAAATAATAAATGTACTGTTTTGATTCCATTAAGTATCGCAATTAAAATTTATTTGTGTATTTATGTTCTTTATTTATTATATTTATAAAATATATTAAACTTTCTGGAAAGCCTCTCCTTCGAGATTAAAAAACAAACAACCACTACCAAAAAACACTCAAACAAAAAGCCAAACCAACCCCACAACATGTTAAAAGTTACAGCTTGTGTATTTGGCTGATGATAAGACGTGCTTAACGAAACCAGAAAAAGTGCTCTTCAACCTTTTTTTTTGTTTCTCATACAGATGTACAAATATAGGCTAATGGGTTTTGCTTTCTTGCATCTTGCCTTTTTCATCAAAAAATACTGAAATAAAGGATCTGTATTTGAGGCACTGAATTAAAAATAATTGGGGCCTTACAAACTTGTGATAATAAGCAAAGGGGAACAAAAATGATCAAAAGATTTAAAAATCACTATCAAGCTACAGAAATAACTTTGCACATTTAGTATTTAATATCAACAGGCATGCTAATGAGATGATAAATAATTAAATTATCTGCTTGCTGGAAAAACTAAAAAACCCATAACAGATAAAGCTACCTGGGGATAATAAAAAAATAGTATGAAATTATGACAGTCACAGTGATGATGTTAGAGTTCACACAGCAGTTCTTTATGTTTTGGGGTTTTTTTCAGTACATGTAGGATGAATAGATTTTAGTTGGAGAAAGGGGAAAGCAAACTGGAGTAAAAACACTTATTCATGTTAAATACTGCTTCGTTGTAATTACTACATGTTTGTTCCAAAAGGGAATAGTTGGCATAATATTTACTACTGTGTTCTTTCTTGATATATAGAGGGCTTTAGTGTTTGATAGCCAGAAACGCATGAATTACTGAAGTTAAAGATGTAGATCAGTAACTTGAAGAATTTCTTGTTGGTAGTGATATATTTTATATATATCTGTTTAATTTTAAGAAAGGCAGAAATTTATAAGTTGAAGATTCATTGACTACTTAAAAATTTAGTTCATTATGGACAAATGCACAGCATTTTCTTAGGGTTTGGGGAGGACAAAATAACTGTAACAAGCTCCATAACTGTGTTCAAGGTGACTATGGTAATTTTATTAGCTACAGTTTTAGCTGTTAAGCTTGTGTATATTGGCTGAAGGAAAAGACACAATGACTACAGCCATTAGTAGGAAAAACCATGACAAGGTATGATCCTAAACACCTCAACTCAAATGTTTTATTTAAGATATTTCAAAACTTCATCATATGGCTTTGGCCCAGAGCTCTCTCTCAATCTCTGCCAGGATTAAGAGTTTAGGATGGCTAAAAAAAAAATCTTTCCTATTTACATGCAGCCACCCCATTTTGAGAGTTCAGTTTCAAAACCTACACATGTATAGACTGTCCTTGTTGATCTAAAGCCTGGGGAAGGCTTTACTAGCCTCTTAGTACCTCTGCCCCCGGGCAGATGGAGCTCGTCCCGGGCAGATAGAGCTCGTCAGCCTTGTAAGGCAATCCATCTAAGAGAAGGTCACTAAACAAACCTACGTCCTGGGGACCTCACTGCCACTGTCCAAGTTTGCTTGGCCCCGGCAGATGAACCTCAGGATTAAAGGGTGGGCTCAGTTCAGCGCACGCTGTGTCTCACCTAAAAAATCCACTGCGCAGGCTCGAAGGGTTAATGACCTTTCCCAAATCTTCGCTCGCGAAGACTGGCCATTATAGTACAGCTGCCATTACAAAGGAATAGATGTATTCCTGTTGATTCATAGTGTTCTCTACTGCTTTACTTTGAAGTACGTGTATACAGTATACGCCCATAGATCCTATTGAATCAATGACCATATCATGAATTCACTTCATCCACTCTTAGATATCTCAGTCCATATACAGTCTAAAGACAGCAAATCAGGCAGATTTCTGGCGAACTGCATCACATTTCAGGTAAACTGAATCCCACTTTAGAGGTATATAATGGTGGTGCTCTTGATTTGCCTGTGCAGGTAGTTTTGGGTGTGTATACTCCTCTAAGTTTTGTTATCATTGGTCATGTAGAAGAATCTACACAGTGCTATCTAAAATCATAGTCCAGTTTCAAGTGAGGACATAATGTGGATCCTTTCCCACCTGAAATCAGTCTGAAACAAAAAATAATTAGTAAACTATGAATTTAGGAAGCTAATTCAAGAATACTGAAAACTAATCTGAAATTTTTTCTGGATCAGGAGATTCATGCATATGAATGACTGTAGTTCTACATAGACAAAAGGCTCTCTTATACATAGGAGTTTTTAAATGACAGTTTGTTAAAGGCACAAATTAGTTAACACTGATTTTTGGGAACAAAAAATGCTTCTCTACTCACTGTGTTTCCAGTTTTTTTTTTCAATTGCAGTACTTCATAACGAACTTTTGTCAATCCATTGGGGATTTATGCAAATGTAGGTCTTATTAAAAATCACATTTTCACAACTTCTTTGCAATTGTGAATGTGTTTGTAAACAAGCTACTTAATGGGGAAATTATAAGTAGGATCCTTAATAAACAAACAAACTCACCTAATTCTTGCAGCTGGGATTTCTGTCTTTTAGGCTTACATTTTTAGATGGAGCAAGTAATCAGAATTAGAAAAAAAAATCTCGTATGGCTCTCCTTCAAATATGCAAGGTTTTTCAGCTTGTCTTCCTTCATTCTTTGTCCTTTTGCTTATGTGCATTTTCTCTCCTTTGTCTCACTTGCTATGAACAACATGTTTTGAGTTAAAAACCATCACGGAGACTCTGATCCAGGTGTTAATGTGTGTTGGTTGTTAATTCAGATTAAATACTATGTCAATTGGATACTTCAAAACAAGAAGCCAAGAAACTTAGAAAGGAAAGTTCTTTCTTCTTTTTTTTTTTTTTTTGCATTCTCAGGTCTTATGGCTTGCTTATTAATGTGCATAATAATTGGGGGGGGAAGAAAAAAATTTATTGTTGTTTGTGTATTGACTAATTAAGTACTCCATAGCTGCACTTTTAGATTAGCCTTAAGACTTTGACTTCAGTCTTTGAATGCCTGGAATACATAGAACTCTGGCATGCAACCAGCCCTCTTTGTAGTGAGGCTCTTTTACATAAAAACAGCTGCAACTTTCATTAAGTGTTTGCATGCAGCCAAGCAAGACAGAACAGTTAAAATGTAATGAAAAAGTGACAGAAATTATGATTTTCATTATAAAATAATCACCTGGGAGAAGGAGTAGTCTTTTGCTCCTGCAGTGATGTTCACTGCAAATCTGAAAGTAATAGAATTTCAGAATTAAATTGAGGTTGCATGTTGTCTTCACAACTGTTTGATGTTTTCTGAGTACACAATGCAAAGAGACAGTAGCCTTAATTTCAAAGCATTTATACTTTTGGGCATCATCACGTTGTTCTCTGGTCAAACATGAGGAAACTCTTTTGAGCTGAACAAACATTCAACACAAATACAGTAACGAATCCTCATAAAATTGAAGATACAGTTTAAGAAGTAGTTAATTACTTGCAATGACCAGTGCCAATAACTGCCTGTTCCCAACAGTCTGTATTGACAAGTTATTAAAAAATGGTTTTTTTCTATGACCTTATTATGTTATCATAAATTCTACCAAACAATATTTTTGTTACAATTTTAGTACTTTGGGTATACGTATTAGAAATAAAAAATGTTAGAATAGTTGAACACTATATACTTCAGATGGTTCCCCCTACATAGACTGTGGAAATTCCATCATATATACTGTAGAAGAGTCAAAACAAAGGTCTTTTATTACAGTGAGAAGCCCTTATTCATTATACTGAGTTTCTGTTAGCAGGGACCCTTTAAAAATTTTCATATTTTCATATTTTTTCTGTTTAATTATGATCAATTAAATTTACTACAGAAAACTGTAGGTCTTCATCAGAAATCAAGAAGCAAAATTAGGCAAAGTTTACATACTTCAGTGTCAGAGTCCAATTGCACTCTTTTGAAGCATCTTGTGTTTCACCTCATGATTTGCAAAACAAATTACTTTTAAATAATCTACCTTTAACAGGCTGTGAAGACATCACATTATATCTGTTACGGCAGCTTTATTTGAGGTAGTTCCACTGTGGTGTCATGAACTGAAAGCTCTTTAGCAGATGCTGTGAAGTAAATTCAGTTCTAGAGCACTTCTTTGAGTTTGGTTTGATTTGAAACAGAATTAAGTTTGCAGGAACAGTGAACACCAAGATTATGTAAAAGGGCTGATGTGGAAATCCTGCTCAAAAACACTCTCCAGTTCTGAATTAAACACTGATGTGACCATTTTACTTTGTGACTTTTATCTAAACACAGTAGTGTAGGTTTGTATTTAATGACAATAAAGAAGAAAAATACAATTTATTGAAAGATGGGCCATCTGGGCCTCAGACTTTTCTAGAACTGTGTATAAAGATAAGAGACCTACAGTGTGAGAATAGTAAGACTGACAATATCCAAATTAGTGAAGAAGTGGTGGAAGCATAAATAGATAAAGATTTAGTTAAGATGGTAGATGGTATGTATATGAGTGAGAAGATTCATATGCAAAGTAGCCAAATTTAGGATATCTTTTAGGAGTTTTTTGAAGCATGATTTTCAAAGATTGCTTTTTTTTCCCCATTATGCTAAGGAATCTATGAATGCTTTTGGAAGTATTTCTTGCTCTGCTTGCTTTTTACTTTTTGCTTTGATTTTAATAATAATGTCAGCTCGCATCTGGTATGGTTTCTTTTGAACATAAGCACAGAACTCCAGCAATAATGTTTCCATAATTGTTCATAGGGTGTACCTCAAAATAGAATCATTTTACTTTCCACATGTATTAAGTCAGTATATTTAGTAAGAAAGGAGTTCATTCTGCTTTCATTAGGGAAAATCCTATATAATCAAATTGAAAATGTCTCATGTGTGCACCACTCTGGGGCGAAAATTCTGTTTAATCTCTCCATAATGTTTTCATATCTTTTTCCATGTGGATTGTTATTAACTGTAGAAATCTTTCATGAAATAATAATTAAATAAAACATTTAGTTTATCGTTGTGACCTTGACATTCTAACAAAACCACGAAAGTTCTTTCATTCCATTCAACACTTTTGAGAAATACAGGCAAGTACCCTGTCATATTATTGATAGATTGATCGGTGATTGTAAATCCTTTGGCCTGTATCTTGTATCTTTTTATTCAAAATTAAGATAAAGTTGTAATGGTATGTTATAGACTATAAAATTCCCTTTGGTATGCTGCATTGAAGATTCTTAATATATTAATGAAACACCTACTAAAAGTACGTTACCTTTGTACACTATCACAGAATCAAAAAATGTTAGGGGTTGGAAGGGAACTCCAGAGGTCATCTTGTTCAACTCCTTTGCTCAAGCTGGGCCACCCAGAGCAGGTTTCTGAGGAATATGTTGAGACAGCTTTTGAATATCTCCAAGGATAGAGATTCCCTTACCTATATGAGCAACTTGTAGTTTTGCTTAGTTGTCCGAACATTAAAAAAGTATTTCCTTATGTTCAGATGGAACCCCTGGTGTTTCATGTTTTTCCCATTGCCTCTTGTCCTGTCACTGGATACCACTGAAAAGAGCCTGTCTGTATTCTTGTGGTAGGTCTGGCTGGGATGGAGTTCACTTTTGTCATGGCAGCCCCTATGGTGCTGTGGCTAAAACAGTGTTGAAAACACACCAGTGTTTTGGCTATTGCTGAACACTGCACAGCTTCCAGACTTTCAGTGCAGCCTCTATCCAACCTATACCCCTTTCAAAGTCTGGTAGCCTGGAGATAGGTAGGAGGCTGGGAGAGGATGTAGCTGGAACAGTTGACCCAAACTGACCAAAGCTGTATTCCACACCCTATATGCATCCATAATAGCCTATACATAACCATAAATGCTGAGGGAAAGGGGGAGAATACAGGGACCCTTGTGGTTATGCTTTCTGTCTTCCCAAGCAACCACCATCCTTTCTTTCCTAAGAAGTGGCTGGACATTTGTGTGTTGATGGAAAGTAGTAAATAAAATCCTCCCTTTGATTTGCTTTTTTGTGCAGTTTTTACTTCTCCTTTTAAACCATTTTTATCTCAATCCATGAGCTGTTCCATCTTATTTTCTTTCTCTGTCCCATTAAGGTGGGGGAGCAAGACAGCAGCTGGTTGAGGTTCTGGTAGCCAGCCACCCACCACACTTTATACTCTCCCTTCAGACATTTGTATACATTGATGAGATCTTCCTAAGCCTTCTCTTCTTTGGGCTGAATTAAAGAAATTAAAACAGTAATTTTTTGTTTAAGATTAAAAAGATAAAACTTTCAGAAACAATAGGCAAAAGGTCTGACCTCAGAGATTTCCTCCTTGAGCAAAATGGAATTGACTTTATCTTATGTGAGAATATGTTTTTGTTTGCATATTATTTTGTATACACACAATTCTTCTGTTCCTTCCCAAATATAACACCTGTGTGACAATATCTAGAAATACTACATATTGCAGCAGTTTTTTCTACCCTATACTAAAGAAAGTTATATTTTAAAAAATAAACCTTGAGAAATATTTGCTTTCTCAGTGCATTGAAATGGAAATCTTGTCAGAAAAAGATCTTTAAAGGAGTCTTCAGGAAACATTGGCAGAGAACACACATTTCTTAGTCTTGCTTTAGATGTGGAAGAAACAGGTTTAAATAAATAGACTGAACTGGACAAAGGGCACATTTCAGGAGGAGGTCTTGATTCCTGAGCTACTAATTCTACTTGTTTGCTTTCAGCTTCTATTTTAGGATGACTTATGTTACATGCTGGGACTGTAAGCTAGAGTGATCAAAAGGAAGTAGGTTACCACTTAAAATAAATTCTTAATTTTTGACACCTTAAGTCAAATCAGAAAATTTTATCTCTGTCTAAATTATTGTTGTCGAAATTTTGGGTGGCTTTAGTAACTGAATACATCTGAACCTCATATTCAAAATGAATAAATCACTTGAAGGTTGTAGTAGGCAAAAAATAACTCAAATTATTAACATTGTCAGGGACCAGATAATTGTGCATATAAATGTTCAAAACTGAACTCTTGATCTCTCCAGAAGAAGCCTGCTTTCTACTTGTTAGCTACAATCAGTGTGGGCTGGCTATAAATTTTTAGTAATATCTGAACTAAAGGAAAAAGTCCTGAATAATAAAAAGTGAGACAGAATTATCAGTTAGAAGGCTGTTCATATCTTCTGCACATGCACTATTTAGACAGTGAAAACTGTGATGTTGAAATCCTGGAAAGGAGGTAAAGACCTTTGTTGAAGAAAGGATCTGAGAACTGGGGGAAGATTCTGGAAATCAGGGAGATATATGATGACAAACGCTTGGATACATCCTGGAGCTTAACTAGTAATACCTGTAACTGCAAGCAGCTGCACAGCAGAAACTAACATGATTTTCTGCCTGACCAACAACAATCTCTTTACTTGAGGAAGGCAAGGCTAGAACTAGATCCTGTCTAGGAAGGAGAACAGCCCAGTTGAATAGCCTAGTTTCAGAATTTACTGCCTTGTAAATTCTGAAACTAACCCAGAACCCACATCCACTACAGACTGTTTACTTTGTCTCATCTGTAACAGATTTTTTGAGTTTTATTTTAAAAAGAAAGAAGGTAAACAAACAAACAAATAAACAAGGCTATGATTATCCAGATTATGGATTTTTTTTTTACCAACAATTTCAAAGGTAAATTTGATGCATGAATGGCTCTTGCTTACAATCTAAGACAGATACTCCTGTTGAATTGTCAGAGAGAAAAACAATGTGTTTTTACTGAGTTTTAGGGATGAAACCTAACAAAATGACTGTGAGGCTCACTTTTGGTTGGCAGAGATACGCGTAATGCTTTATGAAACAGTCAAATTGTATCGCTTTCCTATTTTGCAATTCATATTATTCTTATAGACAGCATTCCTTTCTCCTGAGGAATTGATGGGGCATTTTCCTTGTTACATCCAGTTGTTCAGAGGACTGACTGAAGTTTTTGTGTTTAGGAAATATATTTTTAGTAATTATGATCATCAACCTGTTACAGTCAAGCTTTGAACTTAAGATGTTCTGAAGATGCTGTTGATGACCTAGTGATACACCATATATTGCTAAACTTTTAATTTCAAACAGTAATATGACTTAACAAACAGAAGAACTTACTAGTAGTTTATCTTTGTAAATAATGAATATTCCTATTTATTTATTTCTCTCCTTTCATTACTTCTTCTCCAAGATTTCCAATTGATAGTTTTACAAAATTTGCTTCATTTAGTATTTTGAGAAATTGAGAGTGTAATTTAGCCAGATATCTGACACGGGAATATATAGCACAAATAGGAAGTACTTTGCCTCAATCTTAGTACAGTTTTTGCAAGCATAAAATGTCTATTAATATCAAGCATACTAATCTTACCAAAAAGAACTTGTACAAATTCTTAGGAGGGAAAGTATAAAGGAAATTCACGAAGACAAGGAGAGCTGGGAGGAAAGAGGCACTCTCAAAAAATTGCTGACTAAAAGCACTTTGCAAGAGAAAGGGCCAGAATTATGTTCTAAAATAAACAAAGAGAAAATATAGTGGAACGGTTCAAAGAAAAATGCTCTGAAAGAATTTCCTGCCTTGTGGCTAGAGGTGACATTGAAAGTAGCATGGACACAAGTTGATTAAGCTGCTGTCAACATATTTGGCCCCAGGAATCGGTTACTATTGATTTACAGCTTACAGTAAAGGAAAAAAAGCAGAAACTTACAAAAAGAGCTGTATTCAGTAAATTCTATTAGCATATTCTCTGCAAAGGATGAAAAAAACAAGTTGGAATTAATCTAAGGAAAAATTCACATCAAAAGACTCTGTTAGAACCAAAAGTTCCTTTTGTGTTGAAAGCCCATGAAAAAAATGAAAGCATAACTGATATTTATTTTTTATCATTTTTTACTTTCTGCAGCCTTAAAATAGTGGCATATTATAAGTCAACTTTTAAAAAACAGTATTTAGTATATAAAATAGGTGAGTTCCTAAAAATAAAACATGACTGTTTCATTCATAAGACATTCACATTATGTTTATTTAGACATTCTGAAATGCAAAATACAAGCCCTCCTTCCTGAATAAGTGACTCAATTGTTTAGACCCAAATGTGAACAGGAATCAGTCAGTCAGACCTGCAAAACATGTTGTGCCTGTCACATGGGGAGCTATAGCTGCCAAGAGTATTGTCAAGGACTATCACAACACATCTTGAAAAAAAGATACAGACAGTGTTACTGTAGAAATACAAATGGAAATACAGGAGCTGTTAGCAGCTATAGGTCACGTAAATGGTCTATCAGCTAAAATGAAATTAAAGTACATACAGCATGATTTATAATAGCAAGACTTGATAAACTGATGCTTTCATAAAATTTAATTAGGTAAATTCTATACATCCTCACAGAATAGTACCATAAACCAGGTGCTCCTTTCCTACATGATATTATATGGAAAACAATAATCTTACACTGTAAGTATATGTTTAAAGGTATCATCTACCAACTTAAGCAAATACAGATGCAACCCTACCTGTAATTCATATTTGTCTATTTTATTATTTTAGCAACTACAGAGGCATAGGTAGATAGATATGATAGCATTACATTTTCTTTTTTCTTCTAGTTTTTGCTGGTTGGATGTTTGACCTGCAAACTATGTAGCAAATCACTCCATAAGACCATTATTATTTTCTTCTTAATCAAAATAGAAGTAATAAACAAAAAGACTTTTTTATTGTTAAATATATGTTGTGTTTCTTGATTGTTTAATATGGTTTGTAATTTACAATTCTGCTATATTTTCTTTCCAGCCCAGCACTTGCAGAAGAAAGAAGGAAAACATGTAGTTTTCTGTTCTTGCTTTGAAAACCAAGGAATACTTGAAGAAGCTGGAGCTGCTCAGATGAGAACTTATAGTGAAGAGGGGCTTGCAATGTTGGCCAGAGGTCTTACATGTTTGAGACAGACAAACTCAAACTAGATAAAGTATGCTGTAAAAATTTATAAGGTGCTCAGGAGAATGGATCGTCTATCATGCAAAAGAACAGTGAAAATACTAAATTTGTGAAGCTAATAAATAATGTATGAAAGAGGATATGGTAGCAACTCTGGGATAAATGAGGAACAATAAGGTTTTATTAAGCTTCAGGGTAGTACTGTGGCAGCACTGTCTTGTAAGATAAATAGTCCTTCATGAAGTTTATCAGTCTATCCTTCACCTAGTATGGCATGTCAGATAAGAACAAACCAGTATCTCTGAGGAGAGGCAGTGAGTGTATGAGATAGCAAGGTGGTTCCAAGTATCAAATCACAGTGACACTATCTTAGACCACACTGCTTTCTCAGTTACTAAACCTGAACAACTTTGATAAATATAGCCTCAAAAAGGAGTGAAAGTAGTAGATGACTCAATCATTTTACTATACTCCAAAGAAGATTTTAAGTAGTGTGAATCATTTGTGATACCATCAACATATGCAAGCTTACTCCACGTAACCAGCTGTCTGAAGTAACAAGTTGATTTAACAGACTTATTAAACAGTTACAAGTTTAGCAACCTGCTTGTTTGTTTTTGCAGGCTTGGTTCTCAATATTCAAGGAGAATTTTTTACTTTAGAAACTTATGACTGCATGAATGTTTTCCTCTTTCTGCAAACTCAGTGAATAGTTTCTGCTGAGCTTTGTAACTCTACTGAAATTTAACAGACTTTTCGTCCACAATGCAAGTTTTCTCTTTACGTGCAGACATTTTATTTTGGGGAATAGTAAAGTAACTTGATCTTGCTCGTGTTAGCTGAAAACAATTAACTGAATGGAACACAAGCATATAAGAAGAAATTCACCTAAATACTGTGGGTCACGGGGTAATTTTTATTTTGAAATGTTCACACCTCTCTAAATAGGAACTTTTAAAAGGCAGGAAAATGTTCACAGTGAAGTACTTCTGGATCATTACATTTCACATTGCATCACCCTATTCAAAAGCATGTTCACAGTTTGGGTGTATTACCTCTGATGGGACAATGGCACATGCAGCCACAAATACAAATGTAAATATAAATAAATATAAACCAGACATCAGCATCTAGATAGCTGGAGGGAAAAGCAAAATAATCAACTTATCTACTGATAATAACCATTTATTTTGTTCTCTGTGAGTGTTAACTGTGATGGTTTCACTCTAGGCCTTCCTGGAGACCAGCTTGTAACCAGGAAGGAACTAGGGTAATGACTTAGGAAGTATTCCATGCTATTCCTTTCCGTAACACAACATATAAAAAGGCACATATAAGAGAGTCGCTCTCTTCTCTCTTCCGGTGGCTGAAGGCGACAGGTGTCTCCGTAGACGGGCTTTGCTTATATAGGCCAGGGCCTGCTACTCAGACCTGCCGTTATCTCCGGTCTCTCCGGGAGGCATGGGGGGAGTTGGCTGCTGCCTTGCACAGCTCTGCTGTCCCGATCAGGAAAGTATTTAATTTGTTTTTATATTTATTGACTAGCTCTCTATTAACGGGTATATTTAGGAGATATTTGTTTTTAGGCTTCTTTTTATCCCTGTTTCCCCCTCCCTTCTCCCTTTTTTCCCTCCTTCCGGGAGCTTCCTGTTGTGGATAATATATTCAAATTGTATATATATATATATATATGTATAATTGTAAATATATACCTTTTTGATAGAATCCCGTTTCATTCAAACTTCTTTCAGTTTTTTTCCCGTGGTTCGCTTTTTCTTCCCTCTCTGGGAAGCAGGCCTTGTTGTCAAGTTTCAGAGACTTGGCGGGAAGCCAAGACAAAATACATTATGCTTTGCACAACCAAGCAATTGTATATTTCAAACAAAAAGGGAAAACAGACAGTTACTGAAAATAAAAAATTATTTCCTGCGTAGGGTGAGGAATCTTTTAAATTTTCCTTTTAATGTACACTAGAGACAAAGGCCATCTCCACTGAGACCTGAAGGACATATGCCTAAATATGTTCTTTTCTGTAACTATAAGGGAAAAGAGAAGTGGATGTAGTTCTGCACTTTGTTCCTCCACAAAAAGAATACTCTTCTACAAACTCACAGAAATTCCTCATTTTACAGAGAGAGTTATGTTAGGCAAACTCATTCACCTGTGTTGCATGAAATGGTTTTTTTACAGTTTGATCAGGGAGTTGGACTAGGTGATCATTGTAGGTCCCTTCTGACTGAAATACTTCTATTCTATCATATGAACTTTAGAATGCTATTAAAATATTGAGAAAAATCTGTTTCAGAAAAGCATAACAAACTACAATAAAAAGTAAATTTGTATCAGGTGGTGTGTAAAGATTTGGAAAAGATAGATTTATATATATATATATAACAAAAAATTAATCTACTAGAACAAACTCAAGGCCTAATTAAATAAGAGACCTGATGATATTTAATATTGGGGATGCTCAGGAAAAAAGGAGTGAAGACAGTACGAATTTCTAGCAATAATTATTCAATATGTTTTCCCTGTCTCCAGTAGAGTGTATTTCAGAAACTTACAAACCAGAACCAGTGTCTTCATTAAATGGTAATAATGAATATAAATCTATTGAGAGTTATTTGTTTTATATAAGTCCAAGTTTTAACCCATCCCAGTTTTTAGCAATATTCTGTGAGAGGACTTTTGTGGTTTAACTTTATATTGTGTCATTAGTTTTCCCTGTTTGGAAAATATGGTCAGCTCAATTGTTGTCTTATTCTTGTACTTGGAGAGATGATTAGTAATAATTTTTTTATCCTTGTTCTTTGCATAGCTCCTGGGTTTATAGCCCTTTTCTTCCTCCTGGTTTGTCTTTTCTGGTCTTTTTAGAGCTATTCCACCTAATCACATCCTGCACAAAAGCCTATCTATTCCTTTGTTTAATTATCCTTTTTTGACCTTCTGTGTGCCTATTCTAACTCTGCCATATTCGTTTCATACCAGTGAGACCACTAAATTGCTTGATACAAACAAAATATGGCCAACTTTGAAACTGGAATGGTCTGATACCCTTTCTTTCTTTTTCTTTTGTTCAGTCTGATTACTGATTCATCTTTTTATTTTTCTTTGTATTTTTTTGTTAAAAGAAATGCTCTGACATCCATTGTATAGCGTTCCATTTCAGTTACTTATTCTGTAGTTATTCCCAAATAATACTCTATAAAAATCATTTGTCTGATGCTTAGAAATTTATTTAACAAGTTACTCCTATTTTTTAGATGGATCCATTTGTTGCTTTTTCCTAATTATTTACCACAAAGTGTTATTAAGATATCTTTACAAAAGTTGATTTAACTCCAAATTCTTCTTTTCCCACACAGTAATCTACAGTATATCTCTTCCATAAATAATATTGCTGTGTTTTAATTGTGAGGCATATATGTTTGTTCATTTTCTCCCAAAAACTACTTAAAAAAAGTCTTTTCAAAAATGTAGTTTCTAACAAAGGTGCTTCCTTTTTTTTTCCCACATACCTTGTAGGTAAGTAATATAACATAGCATATTGTTATATGAATAATCTTTTGCATAATCCATACTTTAAATTGCAATGCAAACTGAAATTCAAATCCGTAATTCAGGATATGATTTGCACTTTCACATGGTATTTTTTGCATTCCAGTTGTGCCACAAATAACCTGTGACTATCATAATACTTCTGTGCAACTGGCAATGGGACATGAAAAAATAATATTTTTTAATTAAGATGATTTTTTAAAATTAATGGATAAGTTCCATGGGTGAATATATAATAGAAAATGTAAACATTTCTGATTTATGGCAAGTGATTTGTTAAGCTTTGAAAGCAGTGTGCAGTGTCTGCAGGCAGACAAAAAGAAACTAAGTCAAATTAAATAAGGTTAGAATGGCACCTCCATGTATTAAAATTACTATGCAGTTTTTCCCAAGGTTTGGGGATTTCTGAAGATTGGTACTATTTTAGGCTTTGGCTATGCTAAGTGAAATAGAATAGAATACAATACTTATGAATCAAAAAGAATATTTATGATCACAATAACAAAACCAGCGGATACCTATTTCAGAAAGTAAAAATAGATACTAATCAAATATTTAGTTTTATGAAGTTCCTAAGAAAATATTATGATACTGTGACACCATTAAGAAATATACTCGTGATTCTAGCAGTTTTCCAATCAATATTACAGCTATACAGTCCCACCTTGGGGAGTTTAATCCAATTTATTGCCAATTACTGAAATTTAAATTATGAATTCAAATACTGGAAAAAAGATTCCAAAAAACTAAACACTTCAGAAAAACGATTTGTGCCTCTTTCACTGACTCAATTTCCTCCTGTAGAATTTTCTGCAGATAATTCCTAGGCTTGTGATAGTATTTTCTCCACAGTTTTGATATCTTCTAGAGATGTATCAAAAAATAGTCAAAACCAAAGCAAAATAAAAAGCCTTCAAGTCTCTTGTACTTGGTATTTCTTAGCTGATATAGATTTTTCTTGGTTTTCTTTAAAAAATTATTCATTATTCTTTGGTTTTGGTCCTAAGCATTTTGATAATCTATTTTAAATTAAAAGGTTCTGAATTATTATTTAACCATAAGGAAAAAAAAATATATTTTAGAAATAAGCAAGGAAAATAAGTCCCTGTAGGGCATATACATGGCTCATACTAATTCATTACAAAAAACTAACATTATATCTCTATCCTGATCTATTGACAGGACAGACAACAAAGAACCACAGTTACACACATTTGTATCGAATAGCAATTGCTTAGGTGACAGCCATACTTATTGCTGTCAATGCACCATGAGAGATAACCTTGCACTTAGCAAAGCAAGCAACCTAAAATGCTTCTTGGCTCAAGCTATATATTATGGTTTATATTTTTGCATTTATTGATCTGGAGTATGTAAGCAAAACATTTTATAAATCTTGGGCAAAATTCTAGTTTCTAGTGCATAACTGTTCTGTGAAAGACCATAAGAGGAGTCAAAAATGGGGATGAAATCACATTCCTTCTGCTCAAACTAAAGAAACAGTTTATTATCCAACTTCTGAGAAGTTGGAAAAAATACCCTACATAGTTCATATACAACGTTCTTTTTAGCTTTAACACTTCTTAAAATTACATATCGTACTAGCAAGAGCAATTTATAAATGGAAGTTCCAAAGTAATTTCATTAGTTTCGTTTTAGAACTACGTGTTTCTGCATAAGAAAAATCTATCAGATGTTGTCCATTGTCTTGTCTTGTGAAACTTCTTCTCCCATAAACGTACTTCAGTTTCTGAAGTGGAATCATAGAACATAATTCCCAAAATTTAGTATCGCAGGTTAGTTTGCAAATGTTGAAAATATACATACAACTGAAATGGCAGAGTCATGTTAATAAGGAAAGTGAATCAGAATCATCAAGTCCAACCCTTGATCGAACACCACCGTGGTTACTAGACCATGGCACTAAGTGCCATATCCAATCTCATCTTAAAAACCTCCAGGGACGGTGAATCCACCACTTCCCTGGACAGCCCATTCCAATGTCTGATTGGTGGCGGAAGCGTGCACCGCCAGTGCCGCCATGAACACCCACAGGCTGAGCACAGAAAGTGAAGTATAACATGAAGAGCACAATAGACTAAGCAATCTGTGTGTGGGGATATATAGAATGACCCCACCTTTATTTTTTCAGTGGATTTTTCCTTCTGGAGAACATTTTTCTCCTCCCCCATCCCCTCGCAAGGGTAACTGTTCTCCTGCAGCGACCGAAATGAAAAGCAGAGTCCTCTCTGATGGAGAAGTAGAGCAATTTTTAACTTGTAAATCATCCAAAAGTTATACTTTGTAGTAAGTTACTCTTTTCACTGTAGCAAATGCAATTAAGTCAGTCTAGAGCTTTTATTTTTCTGGAAACTTGTATTAAATATTCAACAAATACAGCCATATAGCAACTGTAAATGATTAAACCTACTATAGTAATTCAAACATTATTTTCAGCTGAATAAAGTCCTAATTCTAAAGACTACTGTAATGAATCATGATGTATTTGCATTTCAAAACAACAATAATGACAGCAGTGAAAAAATATTTCACAATTCACTTTTTTTGTAAAACCAGATACGGCTTTAATCTTTATTATAATGTCACCTGCTGCTGCCAATATGCTTAGGCATCTTTCACAGTTTTGCCATGTCCTCAAAAAATTGTTATTTTTATGCATATCACCTGTAAAAATAATTTCCATCTTCACAGGGATGTGATGTCCTGTGTAAGGCATTTTCTTAGCCTGTTTACTAAAGTGTTTTATTTAATCCATCTGGCTGTCTAGTTTTAATAATTTTCTGCATCCATTGGTTAATTTCAACTAATTACAAATAAAATTACAATAAAAGCTGGAAGAAAATTACAACTTACATATAGAGACCCATATGAGGCATCCCCTGAGAGAGGGCAGAAACCTGTTTGCATACTTCTTTTAGTATCAGCTGTCCATCCTAAAGCACAGGTATTCTTACCATCTGATTAGCTAGAATTTGGTTGCAGAATAGCATTGATGCTGCTGTTTCTTGCCTAGGATGAATACTGCTGAAATACAGAAAGACTTGGGGAAGGGGAGGGAAGAGGATTTGACAAAATCGCTGGTTAGGTGACAAAATAGATGAAGTTATAGTTTTAATTGCTTTCATCACTCGAAACAAGCTTGGTTTTCTATTCTGCTTTATTTACACTGTTTTAACTTATGGTAGAATAAAGGAAAGATTCATGTAAAGGAACTCTTTTGTTTCAGTGGCTTTTATTTGGGGAAAACAAACAAACAAAAAAACCCCCAAAAACCAAAATCCAAAAACTCAAAACAAAAACCGCCCTTAATAAAGCATGAGGTTTGTAACTACAAGAAAAAACAACTGGAAAGTTTAATGATCAAATGTGAATTTGACAGTTTTGAAAGAGATCCAAGTATCAAGCTCCTCACATTCCTAGGTTCAGATAAAGTTATTGTCAGGTTTGCAAGTAATATATGATTATTCTTTTAGCCAGAACACTCTGAAACAGCAGCACAGTGTCATACAGCTCCGATTCCTCTTTTGTGTCTTAGCCAGGATAGATCATGCTTGTACACATGTGTCACGGTCCCAAACAGACCACATGTCTTATAGTTCATCAGGATATGCAAATATAGGCTCAAGGGTTCTGTCAACCCATGCAGAGCATTTCTGCCACAGCTGATTAACACCTGACCTACTGAAATGTCACATAGGTACAACTGACTCCAGATGAACATGTACACCTACCTTGTGTGCAGCCACTTATGGTGACAGTTGCTGTGGCTTGCAAAAATTTCTAGTAGTGAAAAATAACTTTGTTAAACAAGATAATGCCATTTAGATTCTTTTGCAAATACAGGTGCTGTTAATATCCTTAGTTTAGCCAGGATAAGCTCAGATTGAGCGGTAGTTTGAAATTTCCCTATGAAGTTGGCATGAAAAAGTTGATACTTAGCTTGTGGACCCAAATTAAATGCCAAATGCATGAAATTATTGCTGAAATGTTCGGTTTAGTCCTGTGGGGAAAAAAATTGCTTTTGGGAGTAGATATTTTATTTTGGTATATCTTCTAAAAGTTTAATCTTATAGAAGCCTAAGTAGTTAAATAGAGATTATGTGACGTTTTTATCCCTTAAATCTCTAATAAAAAAAAAAAACTACCTAAATTTTACTTTAGACATCACAGTGTGTTTTTTAAGGTCCTTTTGTTTTCTATATCCCTTGTAATACATTGCACATATATAAGTGAACAGACTTATACTTGGCACTGTTACAAGTTCACATATGGTCACGATTCAGAAATGACATTTTCTTACTGAAATAAATTTTCATTTAAAGCTAATAAATATTCTCTATCCATCATGTAATTTTAACCCATTAGAAAATTCTATTGAGTTAGAGGTATGTACTTACTGATTTCAATTCTTACTTAAAGCAGTTAACCCTATGTAGAAGCAACTGAAATGTCTTGAACTTTGCCTCCTTTCAGCAGTGATAAGATTCATCTTAGGACAATTAATTGTTCTTATCATATCTCAAACACTGAAAAGTTTTTGCCACTCTTTTATGAAGCAGTTTTCAAAGAAGTACAATATTTAAATTTTTTTTTCCCCTGCAGAATAGCGCAAGGTAAACTATTCTTTACAGAAGAAAGTATTCACAATTATTAAAAAGAGACAAAGAAGTATCAACTATTTAGAAAAATCCTTTCTTGCTACTCAGTTAGATAAAGTGTAAAAATAGCTACCAATTTCATAAGATGGGAAATAAGCTAGAGGAAGATGGATGTAGACTGATAAAGGAATAGACTGAAGGTTCAGCCAGCATAGATATAAATAACTAGATTAATTTCAGAATCTTTGCATGGTCTCTTGCATCTAATAAGAAATATAATATGTAGATTTAAATCCTAATAAAAACTTAAACAAATGTCTAATAAAACAAAGCCCAACTACAAACTATGAATAAATGCCTCTTTTCGTACTTCTATATTAACCATTAAGTTAATGAAGGCACAGTATTATGTTTATGATTTACATGGTGAAAACATGAATCTTGACCGCTACTACTATTTTCACACACTCCTATTTGCCAGTGAAATCAATTGTTTAATTGACTATGGAACAAGCCTTATTTGTATTGTGGGGCACTTATTCATCTTTAACATGCAACTGGAGGTTGCATTTGCTTTCTAACTCTGCCAAATAGTGGAAATTCAGTGCACCAAATAAATTGTTTGTATTTATTTAGCAAGAAAGAAGATTTCTTTTTGTCTTAATGTACATCTCAGTTTCACATATGTGAACTTAACTACAGTTCAACAAGGGATGGTTGTTTGTACGTCCAATCCAGGGAAGACTTGGACATATAAACACAGAATAAAGACACTGGATTCAGAGATGCAGGTCCACCCAAAGGGTTTTGTTTGCTCATCAGTTCTTATTGATCTCTTAGTACTAAAATGCAAAGCAGATGGTCCTATTTGCTAGTTTTATATTTGTGAAATACAACCTTGTATCACTTAAGGAGTTCTGATACTTGCTGAGGTGAGTTTTCAGGATTTATTTTTTTTTTAATAAAAGCTTCTATAATAGTAATGTGATAGTCAGTGAGCTCAGGATCAGATAAACTGCTTAAAGGAACTAATTAATTAGAAAAGGTTGAATAGAGCAACATGAAACAGAAGAAATTTAAAGTACCTTTTTTCCTCCCTGTTTCTGCACCATGGTGACTGATGTTTATTAAGTCCCCATAGAGAGTTCTGAGAGGTTTTTCTCAAGATCTCGTGCTGTTTTAAAAGGAAACAATGGCTTGTGGTAAAGTCAACTCATGCTGGACTACATTAACCTTCCAAAAGGTCACCAATTAATAAAACAGTTAATAATGACTCTTAGATTGCATATTTGAAAGTCTGTTGCTTAAGTATAGAAATTGTTTTCTTCCTACTGGCCAGAGTCTGGAGTGTAGCAGAAAGTCCAGTTCCTTGCTCATTAGAGGAGAATTGGAGGCAAACATGTTCCTGTAAATTCAACATAATCAGTAAGCCTACCCAACCACACATTTTTTACACATGACCAAATAAAACAAAATGTACTCTTCCTAAAAGCAGTAATTCAAAACATGTTGCTGAGATTTTCATGCATATTTGCTTCACTCTGAATCTGTCCATGACATGAATAATGATGTAATCATTATTTAAATACATGAAAGCAAATGACAGCACAATTACGTGATTAAAAACAAATGTTATTTGCGCTTTCCCATGTAAGCAAAAATACATACTTAACTGTTCAATTTGAAACATACATAAGCAAACCCAAAGCAATACCTTTCATCTATGATCAACTCATGAACTTGCAGTGAGTCAAAATAAAATTCTTTTTAAAATTTGACAGTTACAAAATCCAAGCATTAGTATTCCAGACTAGTAAACCCTAAAAGAAAACTATTTATTCTGTATTTCAGAATTTTTTCTTGAAAATATTTCCAGCTTAAAATAATTAAATAATTAAATATTCTTAATTAAATAGATAAAGGTGAATCTTGCTGGAAGCTGTAAATTTTGAGGTTAATGAGAAGGTTGCTGTCTTTTAATTTTGTTATGCAAAGAGGGTAAAGACTCAAAATCAAATAACAATACATGCTGGTATAAAGCAGTATTCAGTAATCTATGTAATATCATAAAAGTTCTTCACATTTCAGTAACACAGACACAACACAAAATGTCTCAAATATGTAGCTTAATAGTTGTCTCACAAAAGTTGTGTAAATTAGCTATAACTGATATTAAGAAAATATTGGATTATCTTTCTAGTTCTATTATGCATATTCTTCAAGATCTCAAGTTCCTTCTTTATCATCTCTGGCTAAGCTCCTCATTTGTATCATGGATATAATAAATTTTTCATTTGTCAGACCTACATGTATTTATATTTATTTCTTTAATTCAGGCTCCCTTTTTCTATATAATTGGATAGTAATAATTACAGTGCATCTCATCTCCACATAAGCCTCTAAATGCTGCTGCAAGGAAAATAAATCATGAGAGACTATAATTTCCAACACACGCAGTGTTACATAAAGATCTTAAGTTTACCTAGGAGCCCCAAAGTCTCCTTGGATCTCCTGGACCACTGAAATGGAGATATGAAAATTGTATTTATACATTCTAGGAAACTTCAGCTGAAGCCTTTTGGCTTCCTTTTTCCGAGCTAGATCTTAATAGGGCTAGATCTTAACTCTTCTTTATTTTTTCCCAGATTATACAATATGATTGCAAGACAGGAGCATCTTTTTTTTATGTGGGTTTTAAACTTTTTCTTTTATCCTGAAGATCTCTGCTGAAGACTATATAGTTCAGCCAATGCTTCATGCTAAATACAAACATTGCACAGCAATAAATTCAGCATTATAAGTAAAGCTCTCTGTAGTTTTATAGCCTTCTTCTAGCATATAGCCCTTAAACTGTCAAGTTCTTTTACATTTTTTCATTCTGTGTGCTGAAGTAGTCCCACTCAAATTCCACTGCTAAGTGTGATAACATGTTTAGAGAACAATTTATAATGACTGTTTAATATATATATAGATATACATTGTATGTTTTTATATATGTGTATATATCCCAGCACTAAAAGGGATTTTCAGTTTCTATAGTTTATATTTATTTGTTAGATAAGACATAATGTTTCTAGTACTTTCATTGATACTGCTGTAGTATACACATCACCAGGGAAACACTTTGCTATAACGTGCTTCCAGAGGAAGTATGCCCTTATGCAATATTGTTAAGTCTGACAAAGAGAAAAAAAGATATTATTTTAAATAGAGCTTTTTCTGTTTTCTTTATGTTTGTTTGTTTGTTTGTTTTTCCTCTTCATAATCAAAATAAATCAACGGATATTTTATGCAGATGACACAAGGACTGAAGAATTTGCAACAGACGACTTAGGTTAGCATCAGTTAGATTGTACAAAGTTATTACAGCTGTGAAAGGTCACACATCTGTAAGGATTTCAAGCAACAAAGTAATAATCCACCAACTATTTTAGAATGAGCTAATGACATCCCTTTAGATGTCCACCCTTTTAAGCTCTTGAAAAAGGTATTACCTTTTTTGCTTTATACCACCTTGCCAAATGGATTTTAAATAACATCTTTAGATACTGCTGTTATGACCATTCTTAGACACTGAATGCTATACAAAATGATCTTTTAGAAGAAGTTAAAAGCTGGGTAGATAATTCAGAGCTGGAATTGGAGTTAGGAAAATGGCCCAAAATGAGAGAATATCACAGGTGACAGTAATAAAAATATCTGATGACATCTATCAAATATAGTTAAACTCAAGTGGCAGTGATTTCACTAAATAGATATGACTTCACAGCCTACCTTCACAGCTTATTCATATATTTTCGTCATCTGGAAAAACGGTCATTTTTCATGCTAATCAATAAATGAAAGCCAAAGTATCATAACTGCAATGCTGAGGTTTTGCTGTTTAGCTCTTACCCCATATAGTTTTTTCTTGGGATGCTTCATGTGAAAATCCACTACTCAGGAAAAGTAAAACAGGAGTTACAGGAAGTTTTTAACTGCTATCCCTCTTTGCTTTAAAGTTTTCCTCTCCTGCTTTTCTCCATTTGTATCTGGCAGGAAACTGGAATGATAAGACCATGTTTTGTACAAAACTATGCAATCACATTTTTAATAAGTGGGCTGAAAATTCTTTTGTTATAAAATATTTATTTCTGAATACAATTATTTGCAATAAAGCAAAGAATACTAAAAAACATATTCAGTTTGCATTTGAAACAGTATAATATTGTTTTCTAAATGTGTGATGCTAGTTAATTCCACTACTACATTTCCTTATTAATTCATGCAGTTTATTAAGTTGAACTTGCATCTACAGAAAAAATGATTTTACAGTTTGATTTGCAGCAGGGGGAGATGTACTCATAATGAATATCTTAGCTGTATTTTCCCTACATTTTTTTAGCTAGGAAAATTGTATTTGTAGATCAGTGTCCTCTGAGCAGAAAAAAAATTTTTTTCTTTGCATTTCTATTAAAATAAAAAAGCAGAAATGCAGTGAAAATATGAAAAATAATTATATGCTTTAAATTTTCATAATATTTCATAATTTCTTTTTAGATACAAATTCTTCAATTTTAAAACTATTCTAAAAGGAAGAATAAGTGTATTTTTTTATGACTAGGGTGCATTCATATCTTGAGTATTGAGGATTGATTGGAAGAAATGGAATCCACCTGAGTGAGAAGGGTGAGTAACTAAGTATAGTGACTAAGAATTCCTTACATCAACTAAGGAAAAACAACGACCAGTACGCAACTGGTAAAGTCAAAGTACGTACTTAAACAGAGACCTTATAAATAAAAATTATCATTTCATCCAAGTTTCTTTCCTAAGATATGTTTTTCTTAAAATCACCTGAAAATTTAAAGCTAAGGGTTAGCTGCGTCTGTGTATGTATTTCAGTGTGACTGCTAACAGCAAGACGAGGGTGAAGTGTGTCATGCCATCACAAATGATGATTATTTTAATTACATTATGAATGGTTAAATGTAGCTTTGTTTCACTAAAGCTTTGATAAGCACATCACCAAGGTAACAATAGTTCCGTGTAGTAATGGGAGAAATCTGGCAAAATGAGCATTGTTTTAAGATTTAGAATCCATGGTAATTAATTCTTGTATGAGGGTTTTTCTAGAAGTATTTTAAAAGATGCCACTTATAAAATTGAAAAGTATAAACATTGGCAAAGTTAATATGCAGTCTCTAAATCATGGTCTTCTTTGTAGTTAAGGGGAACAACAAAAAAAATAATAATTTAGGATATTCACTTTCTTTTTAAGTGAATACTCAAGTTCTTTGCATTAGACATGACAAAATCAGAAATAAGACAATAGAAGAAAGATTGTGGATTAGGTGGGTCAGGTGGAACTAGATTTACTTAAAACTTCAAGATATTAGTGTAGTTTTTGTCACTATCAAAGACAGTTGTTGAGAAGCAGCCTCATGTACACAAGTGTTACCCCTGAAAGCCTCCTAATGAACAACTGGTGCTTGAATGAACTGACAATTCTAGGACAACATGTTTTGCTCAAAATCTAACTAAAGGCAGAAATAGAGAATGTTCTATACATGAAAAAAAAATTAGTAAAACTTCAATTGTGTGGACAAATTGCAAGTGGCTATTACTGTTAATTATTTACAGTGGTACAAACACTCTCAGTCCAAATTTTCTAATTAATATGAAAGAAACCTCATTAACAAAGCTACAGTTAGCAGATGTTATATGTTAAAAAAAAAAACAACAAAACCAAAACGACCAAACCCTTATGAAATCTAAATCTGTTTCTCATTTGCCAGGTTCACAGACAACGATCAAGGTCAGATTCAGCCAAGTGATTGTGTCAGGTTGTTGGTGTCAAGACAGGGCTGAGGTCAGGCCAGGACTTCAGCCCACAGCTCAGGATCACTGTCTGAATAAATGAGATAAGTGACTCAGTCACAGGGCTGGGAGCCTGGAGTTAGTCCCAGCTGAAAGCAGTTCCATAGACAGACCAGCCACAGCCTACCTGCTGGGTGTCTGGGAGCCTCCACTGAAGCCTTTGCTAGATTGTTCTTTCAAAGACATCATTGTGCCATCTCCAAATTGGCCATGAACCCCAGCAGAAAATTCACCAGAGGAGGGATATTCTCACAGCCATTCCCGGTTTCATCAAAGACCCCAAGACAGAGCTTACAGCATGGGTTCTGAGGGTGTTGTGATGAGTTGCTGGCATTCTCTCAGCTCTCTGGGAGTGAGATGTTAATTAGAGGGTTGTTTTCCTCCTTTTTGTCAGGAAAAACACATTCTTGAAAGTGATAGTTTTTCTCCTTGCTCTAGGTTCTGCATAGGACCATTTTTGTGTGTTTTCTAACAACCTTTATCCTTTGCTCTTTCTTTACTTTTCTGTAACTGTGTACTATATATGACTTTACCATAAACGATGTGCTGTGCATATGATGGATGCACTTTCTTCTTTCTGTTATCCCTAAAATCTGTTTTGATCAGCTTCTACGTTTTCATTAGTAGTGGTAATGTCCACTGAGGAGCTGTTGATATCCTTATTAAGGCCAGTATGATATTGAGTATCCACATCCTTCAGGCTTCTGCTATCACCCCTGTTCTATTCTCCTAGATGCTTCATGATTATTATCGGGTCATGGATCACTCATTATCCACAGCATTACTAATTGTTTCTTTCTATGTAGAAATTCTCAAAAATATTATAACACAGACTCATGTAAAGCCAAACAAAATAAAAATTAATTAAGTAAGAGCCACTTGGTCATTAGATAATTGCTCTTTCAGCTTAACTGATTAAAGCAAAGCTCCAAGCAAGTGAAGATTGAGTCCCAAAAAGGCAAGTCTAACAGCCCAGCCTGAAGCTTTGCAAAGCTAGTAAGAATTCTTATTACCAATGGCAATACTGTCTTTGCAGTGCCGTAGCTATTTTTTAACTAAAAACTTACAGTAAAAAATTAGCATTCTTGCTCATACTTTCCAAGTTTAGATAGAATCACTTAACCTGTCATTTACTGTCTGGGAAGTTGGTGTTAAGGCAGTAGTTTTCGTACTGCTGGTTTTCTAGGACATTTCTTAGTACCATGTTATTGCCTAAACTCAGAACCTTTAAATGTGAGTATAACAACTTAAACAATAAGCAGCACATATTGACTATGTTCCTTTTTTTTGAAGTGTTTGCTCTTGTAAGCTTGTTGAAAACAGGACCAGAATGGAAGAAGAGAAATGAATTATTAATTTTGTTAAATAAATATCAATTATGCAATTATATGTCTATTATATATTGGAAATAGGGAAATTCTACTTGTCTTGAAGTATTTCTGTGCTTTATCTAGAACTCTTATGAATTGTTAATATTGTTTATCATTGGATACCATCCATGAAGGATATTTGTCTGATCTTTTTAATTTTTCAATATTTTCTTTTAATAAATATGACACTGACCCATAAAGGATCCATAAAGCCTTTCTCTGTATTTGTGATTCTGTATAGGACCTATTGTTTTACTGTACTGAAAAAATGATGGCAAATCTTTTAAAGCCAGTGATTAGACCCAAACCTACCTAAAAACATGAGAGTACTCATTTCTGTAGTCAGCAATGTAAGAATCATTCAATTTGGTATTTGAGATCAGTATACTCCTCTTTATAATTCACATGCATATGAAAACAAGTAAAAGGTAATTGTTCTTTACAGAACATGCTGAATAGTAGAACTTGTATCACGAATCATGTGTGGATTCATAAGTTTTTATCTTCAGAAGGTGATGGATAAGAAAAAGTGTTTAAATATGCACAAAGCATTTACAGCTCAGAAATCTGTGATCCAGTGAGACTAAGAAAGTATTCAGGGGAAGTATTGCTATGTATTTTATAGTCCCGTGCTTTTTTCTCTGTGTCTGCTTTCGGCTATTATCAGGGACAAGGTTGAGTTAGATGTACCTTTGAGCTAACCTGGTATAGCCATCTTATTTTTCTATATTACTTGTCCTAAGCTACATTTATAATCATATCTAGTTATATGCCTGAAACCAGAGAACATAGGAACGAACAAAGGAGCTCTAACAAATATAACACTTTCCGTTTCCTTATCGAATGACATATAGCACTTGCCTTTTGAAAACAAGATCAACACATTTTAAATTTAGATAAAATAGCATTTATAATCCTATAATCTTCTAAGTTCAAATCACTATTCTTATATTAATCATCCTGTTTTTGTGGGCCTTCTGAGATTTTCTTCAGATGGAAGACTCCAGGTCAAAAATTCAAGAGAATCTACAGATGGTGCAATGTGTCCTCAAGAAACAAGATCTATTCCAAGAATTTCAGACAGTTGTTGCCCTCATCCCTCCAAAACAATTTTTTTGACTGGGAAAGGATATGGTGTGAAAGAATTTGAGATGAGACAAAGATGGTAGAATAAGTGATAAGTGAGAGTAACAGGGACAGCTCACAAATGGAAAAAATGAACTTAAGACATCGGAAATAGTAAACAGAGTGAAGAATTAGTGCTTGAGTTGCATAAGTACATGAAATGAAAAGTCAGGCCATTCAGAACAAGAGTGCAGGGTAGAATTAACTAACAAGGAGAAGGGGAATCACTGAGGTGGACAGAATGAGGTAAGGTATTGTGGTGGTGGTCCTGTAGAGCTGCACTGCTGAAAAATCTCATTTAATCCAAATTGATTGCTAATAGTCAATAAAAAAATCATGTATGATTCAAGTGTTAGATTAAACCCTGTTACAGGACAAATAAAGTTTAAGAACTTCAAAAGTGGTATTTTATTATAATTGTTGAATGTTATAGAAACTGAACCATATTTTTTTGTGTGTGCATATGAGAGGAAATGACAATGTGAAGAAATTAAGGAAAACGTGAATATCATAACACTCTTAGAGATTTCATTACAATGTGGTGGCTCTTGAGATGCATAACATCTGTGTTGTGCCTCATTGTGTATCACATTAAGGAAGTGATGGCTGGAATTCATTTTGTAAATGGATAGGTAAAAATGGTCAATAAATTGCTTTCACTGCTTGAATGTGTATATGCATCTGTGACATCATTCATATAAAATTTTGCAAGTAAAAGATGGCAAACTCCAGAGGTTGTTCTTTTGGAGTTTTTTTCCTTTTTTTAATTTTTCTCTTCTTTTCTATGGAGAAGTTTAAAAAGTTAAGTGATTGTGTTCCAAGATAATAGGACAGTAGGGAAACAACTATATAACATCCAAAAGCATTGACTAATTTTCAGGACTGTATCCCTGGCAGTGTCCCCATTACAGTGTAATATTATTAGGTTAAACATGTACCTTACAAATAACTTCCTTAAGGGGACTGCACTACTACAGATACTGAATTACTGTAGGTACACTATGTCACCCTTCTGTAGAGCACCCAAGAAATTTTATATTGCCTGATAATTTGAATTATATTCATTCTTTACTCAATGAAATTGTGTTTAACCAAATAACAGTAGAGATCTCTTGTAGCAAAATGTTGTAATTTTAGTTAAATGTGAAAGATTTTTGGTGAATTTTTTGATACCATCATGCGGTTTGAAGTGTGGGAGGACCCTCCATCCCCCCTCCCTGTCTGAGCTGAGCCAGAGAGGGACTGCCCCCAGCATTATGTGACCTGTTAGAAAGGAGAGTACCTGAAGTGAAGCCTTGTGAGAACTCAGGACACATGGAATAAAAATCCTCAGTGCTTCCAGAAACCATTCTCCTTTTTGTTCCTAGGTGTGGGTGCTTAGGGAGGAGACCACAATCCCCTGCTCAGTGCCAGGCACTTTGAGGAGTTCACTCTGGACCTGCACCACATTGCCAAAGAATTCCATGTCCATGAAGGATAAAAGTATTTTCTGACAATATGCCACATATCTGACAATTTGCTTATCCAGAAAAGGGGGTGCATGTATAATTTTAAGAAAAGGAAAGCCAGCTGTGCTAGGCTGACATTTAAATTCTAGATCTGTCAAGTCCTTTTTACAGTGATGTTAACGTGTCAATTGCTTTTCTGTTTATTTCTGCAGTGTGGTTTAAACGTGTAGTTTTACGTGCTTACATGCCTATGTTAAAACTTCTCTGGTTTAAGGTAAAAACACTATGTATTTCTGGAATTATTTCTTTTACTTAATAGTTTCTCAGTGTGGGTTTTCCTCTTATTTGTACTTCTTCATTTAATATCATGAAAGACTTTGAAACACAATTATATAGAATATTCAATGAGATTTAAGTCCAGAAAATTGAAAGGAATAAAACTGTCTCCCTCTTTCCTTTCCTCTTGAAAAAGGGTAACTGGTGCCCAACTCTCATTCTCAAACTGAGATCCTTCAAGTTGTATTTGCCACCTACTCCCAATGGACTTGAAAATATTTATCTCTGCTAGCAGGACAAACTCTATCTTTTGGATCTTTTATTTTTCTCTCAATTTTTTGACCTTCTTATCACTCTCTTCATACAACTTTACTAAGGACCATATATTTGATATTGTTTAAGACAGTAAGCGGTGTACAGAGTTGCCTGGCAGCAAGTTTGTAATATTCCCAGTAATTAGGTCATGGGAATTGGGAGTCAGAAGAAATGGATCTTTTCAGCCTAGAGGGAAATCTGCTACAGCCTGATTGATTCCAAAGTTTTGGCATGGAAAACTTGTCATTTGATGATTAGTTTCCAAACCTCTCTTATGTCAAATAGTGTTGTTTGTTCATAAAACACGCTACAATTGTCTCTCCCCAAGGCTCAGTAGAACAAACTGTGACAATAGAAAGTTGCTGAGACTATCAGTACTTGCAGTCAATATGATTTAACAGGCAACACAATTTAAAAATGCTTTGCCTAACTTCACTTGTCCTGTGCATGGAAGGGGAGCAGAAAGCCTCTAACCAGTAGGTATATGTATATACACACAACATATATATGCATATTTATACATTATTTATTGTGTATTATATGCACTACACATAATAATTTTGAGATACTTGTTTGAAATACAGAATAGATCTGTAAGTTGTTCATATGTATTTTATAAATTTATATATGAATGTAATCTTAGTGTTCTTCCGGGAGAAGGAAATTTTAATATTACAAACTTCAGCAAGACAGAAATAACTAAAAAAATATTTCAAAGGATTAACTGGGCACAAATTGATGACTTGAATAAGTCATCATTGAATGCTTCTTTCAGACTGCTGTACATCAATATATAAAATAGGATCTAACATAGAAAAATAAAAAAACCCACAAAGAATATTTTCACATGTGATATATTCCAAACCATAGTATTTTCAAGTAATTCAATATATTGTTAAACTCACAAATATATTCACATAATTCAGAAACAAAGTTTAAAAAATATTGACAAAATTTTAAAACTTAACTATGCTGAAGATTTATTTGTATAATTTGCTTCTTTCGAAGTCAAAATTTGGACAGTATAAAGTTTTTAAAAGTTTATACAGTAGAGTTTTCAAAAATTCCTACACATAGATAGGTTTCATACTAATTAGAAATAGTGTCAGAGAAGGATTCCTGAGAATGGTACTAAAGGCTGTGAAAATGCAATGGTAGTATGATAACCAAGTCTGACTAAACTTGGATGCCACAAGTGTGAACTTGAAATAATTTCTACAGTGTAATAGAGTATACACTGGATATTAGGCAATTCTGATCTTAGAAGTTGATCTTAGGTTGCTTTGTTACTTTCACAGAAAGTGATTAAGCTCTGAAACAATATCTTCCTACATTAAGGTTGAAAAGGACCTCAAGTCCGATGTTCATCAAGTGCCATGTCCGTCCAGTCATTTCTTGAATACTTCCAGGGACAGTAACTCCAGTACTTCTCTGGTCAGCCCAATACAATGCTTAACTACCCTTTCAGTGAAAGAAATTCTTCCTAGTATCCAACCTGAACCTCCCCTGGTGCAACTTGAGGCCATTTCCTCTTGTCCTATTGCTGGTTGCCTGGGAGAAGAGACCAATCCCCACCTGTTAACAACCTCCTTTCAGGTAGTTGTAGAGAGTGATAAGGTCTCCTCTGAGCCTACTTTCTTCCAGGCTAAACAACCGCAGCTCCCTCATGGATGCTTTCAGTTGTATTGCCATGTCAGTGAATGATCCCATACTAATCTGTTAGGTTGTTACAGAGCAAAATTGGTCAGGGGAACAGTAAAGCTCCTTACATACTTAGAAAATTTCACAGTAGCATCATAATAAGATGGAATGATGGGCCTTGATATTTAGAATGCCAGAGTGTGATTGTCTGAAAACGAATGTAAAATAAGTGATAACTTGACCTGGCAAATATAATTTTTGGCAAGGAAGACGTAACAGGAAAGCTGCTTGAGACACAATGTAGGGTATATTGTGAGACTGTAGATATGTCTGTTCTACTCCAGATAAGTATTAAAGACATAACACTATAATTCTGCTAAATAGGTCAGACATCATAGATAAAGAACTATTTACAGATCTTCAATATTTCTAATACATTAACCATTCATATTCATAGTTTCAAACCTTCTCTCTGTAATAATAGTTAATATTTAATACATATCAAAATTGCTTCACATTTTGGAAGTAGGTAAAATAGATAAGTGGATTTTAGAAATACAGGGGATCGAATCAAGTTTGTTTGTAATAATTTAGGACACACTTGTATTCCATTATGTAGCTAATGTTATAAGAAATGTGTTCAGACAGGCAGGCAAACGAAAGAGGTTTCCCATTTTACTGTGTGTGACACAATTTTGGTAGCAGGGAGGCTACAGGGTTGGCTTCTGTGAGAAACTGCCAGAAGCTTCCCTCATATCGGTCAGAGCCAGTGCCAGCTGGCTCCAAAATGAACCCACCGCTGACCAAGGCTGAGTTCATCAGAGATGGTGGTAGTGCCTCTGGGATGACATGTTTAAGAAGAGTAAAAAAGCTGCTGTGAAACAGCAGCTGGAGAGAGGAGTGAAAATATGAGAAACAGTTATGAAGACACCAAGGTCAGTGAAGAAGGAGGGGAAGGAGGTGCTGCAGATGCCAGGGCAGAGATTTCCCTGAAGCCCGTGGTGCAGCTCGTGGTGAGGCAGGCTGTTCCAGTTCATCATGGAGCAGCTATCCACCTTCAGTGCCTGGAGGATCCCATGCCAAGGCACTGGGATGCCTGAAGGCAGCCGTGACCTTGTGGGAAGCCTGCACTGGAGCAGGCTCCTGGTAGGACCTGTGGCCCTGTGGAGAGAGCAGCCCATGCTGGAAAAGGTTTGCTGTCAGGACTTGAGACTTCATGGGTGACCCAGCCCAGAGCAACCTGTTCCTGACGGACTGTTGGAGGTACCCACGGTGGAGCAGTTTGTGAAGAACTGCCCACGGGGAGCAGTCATGCTGGAAAAGTTCTTGAAAGACTGTCTGCTGTCGGAGAAACTGCATGCTGGAGCAGGGTAAGAATGTGAGGAGTCCTCACACTGAGGAGAAAGGAGTGGCAGAGACAGAGTGTGATGAACTGACCACAACCACCATTCCCTATCCCCCTGTGCTGCTGGTGAGAGGAGGAGAAGAATTTAGGAATAAGCCCAGGAAGAAGGGAGAGGTGCGGGGAAGGTGTTTCTGAGAATTGATTTTATTTCTCATTACCCTACTCTGAATTGATTGGTAATAAATTAAAATAATGTCCCCACTTCGTCTGTTTTACCCATTTTGATAATCGGTGAGTGATCTCTCCTGGTCCTTATCTCAAGCCATGAGTTTTTCGTTGTATTCCCTTTCCCGTGTACAGTTGAGGAGGGCAGTGATAGCCTGGCTTTGGTGGGCACCTGGCATTCAGCCAACATCAAACCACCACACCTGCTCAGACTATTTTTCTTGAATATTGAACTAATTTTTTGTCTACACTTAACATTAAAAAAGTGATGTCTGGTAGGACTTGGAAGTAACTTTCTAATTTATCTGGGGACAATTACCTTGTGCACAAAGAAGATGGTTTATTGGATAAATAAGATCATTAGAGCTCTTGAGTAATAAACGCCCTATTTAAGCACTTCCATATTTTAACATTCTCAGTACATGCAGAACATTAAATAATGAGATCATGTTTTTAGCATAATATTAATTAGTATAACATCTGGGTGGATATTCTTCGTATTCAGATGGATTTTTTGCTGGTTCACTTATGAGGGAAGATTGATGCTAAAAATTTTGGGATATATATAAGAAAGTTTACTGCTCAGCCAGGCTAAGATTTGTGCTAGACTGCTAGTGATCAATTTCCTGATTGTCAGCAGTGAAAATTCCAGAAGAAAACCCCACAGAGTTATATTCTTTTATAGCAAAGATGAAAATCAGAAAGTATCTAACTGAAAACTGCGAAAAGCTTCTGTCACTGTCTGTGAAGTCTCCAGTTCTTTCAAACTCTGTGTCTGGCTCTGAGCTATTCTACTGACACCTGTTGAACAAGTCAAAAAAATCCTAGTTTCTCATCTTCTAGTAAAATTTCATATAAATATCTAGCTATATGGCTTACATTAACTTATTTTTCTCATCATTTTTCAAAGGCCCTTCTTCATTACATATCCCACAAAACATTAACCTTTAAATTAAAAACAAACAAGCAAGGTAGTGCCAGTGTAGTAAGCAGGGCAGGATGCCATCAGGAATAGAATTTCTCCCACAAGTGTTTTTTACCTCACAACGAGTTCCTTAATATTCATTACGGACTGTAATGATTTTTCATTAGTTTCTTATATGCTTCCAAGAACTCTGGAAAAATGTTATACGGGGAAGAAGTTATACAGAAGCAAAAAACAGAAGAGCACAATAACAGATAAAACTTCCACTAAATAACTTTGAAATGGTAATATTTGCAATGCTATTATGTTTTGCAAAATCATCCTACAATTTGCACGACATATTTTCTCCTGGATTATCAATTCCATAGTGATATTCACTTTTAGGGTAATCACAGGAAAATTTAGGACTCAGTTGCTCATGTAAAACTGTTGTGAAAGACCTGTCAGAATTAGTGCTGTCCCCATAACATTTTTACCAGAAGTACATAGGACCTGATTCCAATGTACTCTAATTACTTTAAATATATGTGTTTTTACTGATTCAGTATTTTGAAATTATATTGCTATTCCCCAATTATATATAGGTTAGGCATGTGTGCCACAAGCTAGATTTCACTAAGTCACTTATGCATGATCTAAAATCTACTGAATATACTTACCTTGTCAGTTCTGTACCTTTCATACACAAATCAGTGTTTCAGTCATTCAGCATAATGTAATGGTGAAACATTGCTGACGACAGAAAACCTGGTACTTCTTTCTATTACTCCCATTTTTAAACTATGAAAAGTTAAGTCCTAAGTAAACTCGTGCATGACAAAAACATTAAATGGAGACATATTTTAAATAAAAAATAATATTTTCTTATGCAACAATTTATTAAAAATATTTTTTATTTAAACCAATATATTTTCAAGCTGCATATTAAATGTTTATGGCCTTTAACTGATAAGAGTGTTACAAATGAAATGAAAATGAGTACAGCTTGTAAGAAAACCAATATGATATGCCCACACCAATAGCAGCAGTTGTCATGAATATCATTTATCATCTGTCAGCACAATATACCATGCACAAACTGTAATGTAACAACATTACATTTACCTCGGCAAAGTTCTTTTTCACATATAAAATAATGCATTAAAACTGTCAATCTAGGTCACAAAACTAAACACTCAAAGACAAAGGAGTATATAAAATATTTCTCTACTGAGATATTTTTATTTTGAATAATAGTTTCCTGTAGGGGGTGGATGGGACCCCTGAGCAAGAGGTGGGTGAAGAGGCAAGGTGATTTGGATTTCTCTTTGCTCAAGAAGCCTGCTCTGGCTAAAGAAACACGTTGAGAGTATGTGTGAGAACAACCACCTTTTGTCCTTCCTGTGGAAACTGCTCCTTTGTGAGACTAAACAGGGAACATCTGAAGAAGATGCCAAAGAAGCATTGCTTCCCACAGGTGGAGGAAGGGAGAGGAAAGGGGGAGGCACCTTTGATATGCATGGCCGGGAAGCCCCGGGATGTGTGTTCTTTGACCACCAAGCTGCGACTGGTTGCTGCAGCTGTGAGCATCCCCTGAATAAACTTCCATCTCTGCTTGAAAGTCAGTGCTTCTGCCTTCTGATTTTACCTGTGTGAGCATTGGAACTTGCACTTCCTTATATCTGATCCTGTCCTTTAACTTCCTTTGTTTTAAACTTGTTTTTGTTTTAAACTCTATAATGGTGAAAATGGGGGTTATTTTAGGTTCTTTTAAGTTATTGCCAAAATCCCATTTATTTAACAGAAGACAGAATATAACTGAAGAAATACATATATTTCTCATATTCTTATAGGCACCAATAGGGAAAATAAAGTTTTTTATGAAATAAAGTAAGTACTTAAATGTTCATTCTTTTAGGAATTAAATATTTCCTTTTTACTTTAAATATCAAAAGATACTGGCAAAATGAGCTAAAAAATAAACTATTCCTATGTTACATAGATTTTGTAATAAATAGGATACTTTTGTCACATTATTGACAATATTTAGCCTCTTCTGTAAGCATAACTGCTATTATACTCACACCTTTAAAGTTATAAATACTTGCAAACAGAATTTTTTCAAAGCTTAAAACTGATATCCAATGTCTCATAACATTTAATTTTTTCTTTGCTATTTTTGGAAGTATTCACTGAGGAAACTTTTCTGTAGTCTTTTTACACACAATAAGTCTGTTTAACAGACACTGAATTGTTTTAACACAGTTTCTTTCAGCTTACATTTCACTGTTGGTTCCACCTGCTGTATGTCCTTTACACCTGATTAAATAACTTTGCAGGCTCCAGAGAACTGATGAGGTAATACTAAGATTACAAGTTAAAGAGCAATAATAATATAGTCTATCTTCTCATCCCTTCTGAACATCAGCCACTATCTATTTTGAGAGTCAAATTTGGTTTTGAGCAGAATAAAAAAATAACCAAGAATTGGACCCTCCTCACTTTGTGTAGGATCTATTTACTTTCTTTTCTCTATTTCTCCATTCCCCCAAATCATAAGCTTTAATTTCACTCCCTCACAGGAAAAGGCAACTTTTAACAAATTCAACCTAGTGTTTTCCATAAGAGTAGAGATATAAAGCTAGCCATTAAAACATGGTATTTACCAATCATGACCTTCCCTTGTTTAGATGTTCATATCAAAATAATGGACTTGTTTTCACAGGTTTTCATCAGAAACTACTTGTACCTTCAAGTTTTCACAGAAGGTGAAAGGGAGTTTTCTCTACTGGCTACCCTATTAGATGAACTTTATATTACTTTTTCCTGATATTCCAAGCTGCATTGCCTGTGGTCTTGTGTATTTCATTTGTGTCAATGTCTAAATCAAGATAATTGTCTTTTCTATAGCAATTTCTATTTTTCCCTCTTCCCCCCCCATATTTCCAGTTTTATGGCTATCTATTAAGTTCACAAGACATACTCTTAAAATTCTTCTACATGTTGTTACCATTTCCTTATTTCTTCTCTAGTTAGCAGAAGAATTTTTTTCTGTTTAAGTACAGAGGAATAGACAAGCAAGACCCAGCTATCAAGTCAACTGAATAACCTGTGGTAGGCCAAGAAAAAATATTATTTGTACTGGCAGTTTCCTAGTGGTGAGTGAATTTGGAATCTCCAGGTTGTTGGCAGGTTTGGTGTGTTAATATCCACATTCAGGTAATATGCTCAGTGTGCCACATGATGGACCACAAAGTGATTTGTACATCACAGCAGACTCTGTGCAGTGTGTCCACCCTTCTTTAGTCCCAAGAAGATATATTCCTTTCTATGCTTAGGAGAAACTAAGCCTTCTCTGAGGAATACTAAGCCTAACTTTTGCTTATGAATGTCAGAAACAGAAACAAAGTACAGAATAATTTGTTCTGTGAAAAAAAAATCTGATTAACTTCTTTCTCTTTCCAAAGTTTGTTCTTGCCCAGGTTTGCCTTGGTTTCACCTGGAACTCTGCTGTGGGGTTGCTTAAAATTAATCAAGTCTAAAATGTTTTGAAAAATGTTTATGATTCAAATAATAATAACTAAAAATTAAAAAGTCCCTAGAGAGTTTCTGACCAGCTTTATTCTTGAATGTCCAGTGGAGTTGTTTATTTCTCCAACATTTTTTAGCCATGCAAAAGTTACTGTTAATGGGAGAGGAAAGACACAGGAGATAATGCCCTAATACCATTGTTTAACTGGTTCATCATTAATTTATACTTGCTTGTCTGCTTGTGGTTAAAATTCAGGAATGTTGCCAATATTTTCTATTTCCATCCATTTTGCTTAGTGCATGCCTCCTGAAGAGACCTCAAGTATGAGCATCTAATAGAAAATCATGCTGTGGCACTGACACCCTTCTTTCACGTTGATACTGATCCGGATGACAATTCTCGCTTTATTCTAACCAGAGCATTTATTCTAAATTTTAATTTTACCTGCTCATGTGGTATGAATTCATCTTGTTAATCAGTCTTTGTTAATGAAGCTTTTTTATCATTCCATAAGAAGTTAGTGAGAGCATTTTTCCTTGATATTTTCTCACAACACATCAACATGTTCTGGTTATAATTTAGTATGCTTAGACAATATAGGACAGAAATCCTGTGATAATTTTATTTTAGCTATTGAACCTCATTAACTACAGGATAGAAAAGATAAGTGTAGCCTTTGTACAAATGTAGAAACATGTAATCTGAATAAATATTTTCACTACCTGAATGCTTGTGCTAACCTCTGCAACTGTGGTACAAAGAAGCATGAAAATATGCTGATTTGACTTTGTACAGCTCAGTATTTTCCTAGTATAATAGTATTATTTACTAGTGTGGGCTGTTTTTGTTTCTACATCCATAGCTATGTTATCATGATTTCACATGTCACTCTGGATCCCAAGAGATATGACAGATTAAAACAGTTAATGATCTGTTTCATAATTATATGGAACTGAATACTGTGTATGTTGGCATACTTCAATAAATTTAAATACCCAGAAGCTAGGAGGGCCATATGTTTGAGTTTCCTACTTAGAGGCATATTCTGCTGGAATTTCTTACATTTGCTAATTTATCTCAGAGTTCTGATTTTATAGATCAGTTAGAAAAAATGCATTTAGCCTTGTTTTAACATATGTTCACTTCAGTCTTTTATCTGGTCTCTGCAGCTTCATCATTTTCCCCCTCTTAAGTTTGCACAAAGGATGGCCCCCTGAGTGTGGAAGGACATGTAGCACAGCTTTGGCACATGTACATGTGTGTTGGTGGAGCCTGGGCACTGAGCATATACAATTAACTGTGAGTTCATAGAAATGAACTGCATATAAATCGTCAGACACAGAGATTCAAGTTGCATTGGAAACTTGATGTTTGAAAACTCAAAACAGAAAACATTGGAGACTACATTTGTTGGTTTGGCAAGAATTTGGGTCTGCTGAAACAGGAGCAGCCAGGGAAGATGAATAGGAATGTAAATTGTCTGAGACAGAGTTTGGTTGTCATCATGAAGTTTCCTCTGCCTGAGTACTTGTAATATGATCTTTTGGGGGACACACTAACAAAGCATAATTTCTGTTCCCAGCTCTCTTCTCTGTCTTCACAAAACCTCTGCCACAAATATCCTTCCCCAGTATTTGCATATTTTATTTCTTCTTTAAATCTCAGAAGTATAATAGTGTTGGTAAATATGCTAGCTACAATCACTGCATACCAAGGACAAAATTGCATAAGTGTGCTGATTAGAAATTCAAGGCATTCTGAGTCATCACATGTGAGGTAAGACTTCTCCCCACAGAATTAGCATTATTAGACAGTTAAATAGAAAAGAGATTTATTTGGACCTATATAGACAAAACAACTTTCAATTTTTAATGTCTTCACCACAAATGTGGTGTGAAAGGGGTTTTAATGTGGTGTGTGAATCATATGTTCAGTTTAAGGAGATATAGTGAGATTTTGATCCAAGCTACAAAGAAATAAATAAAAGAACAAAGAAATTGTTTAAAAGTTCAGTGAATGTCACATCATATCAATACCTTTATCATGAATTACACTGTGTTACAGAAAACAAACGACACAGATTAAGAAATATGACTCTTTGAATAGTTCATGCCATGCAAAGTATTAAATTTCCAGAATATTATCATACATACTGGAGAAAAACATATAAATTTTAAGAAATGCTTTGTTTCTGGGAGATGCTTTTGTTTATTGCTTCCTCATTCTAAAGGTTTAAAGGATAAAATATTCTAATATTATTTTTATTCTAGATTGACATATAATTTTGGTTAAGCTTATAGTTAGTCTTCTTTTGCTATCAAAATCATAACACAGTAAACTGAATAAGATTCACTTCCATTTTTATTAATTTTTTTTCTGTACTGAAGAGAAAAGTCTATGCTGAATCTGATTAAATTAAAACCCAAACCATAACAAATATGGGGTAAAAAAAGCTTAATATATGATCCTAGAGAACAGCCTCCATATAGTTTGAATTTAACCAATTTCTTTGTTCATTATTACAGCACTTTAAACTCACTCTATGTTTTATTCTATATGTGCTATCGCTTTATTTCTTCTAGTTGTTTTATATTGAAAAGATTAAAGTCATGGCTGCAGGGTCGGGCCCAGAGAGTGGTGGTGAACGGTGCTGCATCCAGGTGGCGGCCAGTCACTAGTGGTGTCCCCCAGGGATCAGTGTTGGGCCCAGTTCTGTTTAATATCTTTACTGATGATTTAGACAAGGGGATTGAGCCCACCATCACCAAATTTGCAGATGACACTAAGCTGGGGGTAAGTGTCGATCAGCTAGAAGGCAGGAGGGCTCTGCAGAGGGACCTGGATAGGTTGGAGAGTTGGACTGATTCCAACGGGATGAGGTTCAACAAGGCCAAGTGCCGGGTCCTGCACTTTGGCCACAACAACCCCATGCAGCGCTACAAGCTGGGGACAGAGTGGCTGGAGAGCAGCCAGGCAGAAAGGGACCTGGGAGTTTGGATTGATAGGAAGCTGAACATGAGCCATCAGTGCGCCCAGGTGGCCAAGAAGGCCAAAGGCATCCTGGCCTGTATCAGGAACAGTGTGGCCAACAGATCCAAGGAAGTGATTCTTCCCCTGTACTCAGCACTGGTGAGGTCACACCTGGAGTACTGTGTCTAGTTCTGGGCCCCTCAGTTCAGGAAGGATATTGAGGTGCTGGAGCAGGTCTAGAGAAGAGCAACAAGGCTGGTGAAGGGACTCAAGCACAAGTCCTATGAGGAGAGACTGAGGGAGCTGGGGCTGTTCAGCCTGGAGGCTCAGGGGAGACTTCCTCACTCTCTACAACTACCTGAAAGGAGGTTGTAGCCAGGTGGGGGTTGGTCTCTTTTCCCAAGCAACTATCAGTAAGACAAGAGGGCATGGTCTTAAGCTGTGCCAGGGGAGGTTTAGGTTAGATATTAGAAAGAATTTCTTTACAGAGAGGGTAATCTGACATTGGAGTGAGCTGTCCAGGGAAGTAGTGGATTCTCCATCCCTGGAGGTTTTTAAGATGAGACTGGATGTGGCACTTAGTGCCATGGTCTAGCAACCACAGAGGTAGCGGATCAAGGGTTGGACTTGATGATCTCTGAGGTCCCTTCCAACCCAGCTGATTCTATGGTGTCAGCTCTGTAAAGATGTGGGGAACTTAAAGGTTTGTGAATCCCTGGGAGGTAAGGATATCTGGTTTGAGTGAGAGTATCTGACGAGCAGTTTATTCAATAATAAACAGAAACAAGAAACAGGAAAAGTAATAAGTAAATACATAAAATGAATCAGGAGATAAAGTGAGTATACCAAAGATGAGAACTCTCAGGCCACCAATGTTTGAGCCACTGATGAAGTCACTCCAGTGTCACCATGACAAAGCTCAAACATAACTTTTTAACTGATAGGAAGGGGAAAACTAGATTAGTATGGGACTCATGGGAATGAATAAACTTTTTATGGGATATATTGGGGCCTGTTAGAGAATGTTTTAACACGATTGTGAAAATGTGCAAAACTACTGTGGGGTGTGAAGCACCACAGTGCTCCCTCCATCTTCCCACTTTTGGTGGAAGCACCAAAAGTGGGAAGATGGAGGGAGAAATTTTGATCACAGAGTAGCGATGGAGAAGGGGGGAGAGGGGAATAAAGCATCGCACTTAAGCAGGATGTTGACAATACATTTTTGTGGTCAAACCCTGTGTCGGTGATATTAAGCTTACAAGTTTTGTAAAACTTAATAAACTCTCTTCCTATTTTTTATGTGATTTAGCTCCTATTTTCCATGTGTTTTAGCTCACTATTCTGTGAGTTGGTCTAGTTGGTATGTAGGACATCAGACTTGCACTCAAGCTAGGCAGAAATACCTGCTCAGGCACAGGGAGCACATCCTTTCCCTCCTTCTCTGACTGTGGTGTTCCCTCTGCTGCTTCTTACTCTTTCTGTTCTGTCTGCTTCTGCCTGTCTGGAATTTTCTGCCC
>NW_016690180.1:14581780-14919668 GCF_001604755.1 Lepidothrix coronata
TTAAACACATTTTCACTGAGGTGCCATCAGCTTGTCTGAGGGGCTCAGCCATACCCTATACTGGGTCCATTAGAATGGTCTGAAGCCAACTGGTGCGGGGCAGCCCCAGCCTCTTCTCACTGAGGTCACTCCTCAGCCCCAGCTGCCAGTAAACCTTCTTATTTTATATTAGGTAAGTATGAATATCATTTCTGAACTTAAATCAGATGCCTCATGAACAGGAATAACTGAATGTGCAACACTTTTTAAGGAAAACTGCAAGCTTTTAACCAAGAGATACCTTAAAAGTGTGTCTAACAACTTACATAGTGCTGCATGAAGTACAGAGGCACTTCAACTGCAAAATAATATTTAAAAGACTTATTCTACCTTTAAACTTAAAAGTTAATTCTTGAGTACTTTAGTCATATTGCAAGATATAAATTATTTTTAAATTAGTATGTGATATTATCCATAGAGACAAAAGTGGTTTTTTGTGTTCATACTTGAGAATTCCGGGTAAAGAAGAGATGTAGCTATGCTCTCATTTCTAAGAAGCGAGAGTCTGGCTGCTGTTATCTTTCCCCTAGTACCTTAGGACAAAATCAGAACAAGGAGATGTTCAGCATATCCTCCTCCAGGTTCCCCTCTCTCCCAAAAGGAATCGACATTACTGTGTACCTCGTGTCCAAGATAAAATACTGTGATGGCATATGACAGAGGAAAGTATTTTGATGCCACAAAGTATCTTCAAAGTTATGAATGGTTAAGTAGACAGTATCTCTTTTTGAGCTAACTAAAAAGTGAAGGGACAAAGAAAGCACTTGTTTCCCGAAAGTAAGCACCTACCTATAGCTCCAAATAGGACCCATGAGATTATAGCTCCAGGTACAAAGCACTCTAGGATTTAATTGCCTGGTTATTCCATAAAAAATGAAAGGTTGGGTCAGTTCATTTCCTTAAAAAAATAAAAAAAAAAATTAAAAGACCACATGAGTGCATTGCTACTCTTGTGTAGTAGCAATAGGGAAATCTATTTTCTGTGTCTCACCAGCCTACATACAGCTCACCCCATCTGGGACAGTGCCATGGCTGCCCACACATATGTCGGCTTCTCTTCAAACTTTTTTTGCCCCTGCATTGGCAAGAGTGGAAAGAATGGAGACCCTGTAAGGATACAAGCAGGCTTAATTTATCTCTGGAATTCTAAAGGAATTGAACTACTTTTACTGGGTTTCAGTGTTAAACCCTATATTTGTTTTCCATGGCCAGGTTTTGGTAGCAGGGGAGCTACATGGGTTCCTTCTGCCAGAAGCTTCCCCTACATCCAGCAGAGCCAATGCTAGCCAGCTCCAGGAGGGACCCACTGCTGGCCAAGGCTGAGCCAATCAGGAATGGTAGTGATAGTAATGCCTCTGTGATAACATAGTTAAGAAGGAAAAAAGTTATTGTGCAGATGAAAATTGTGGCCAGAGAAGAGTGGAATGAGAGCATGGGAACAACAATGTAGTCACCAATGTCAGTGGAGAAGAAGGGGGAGGAGATGCTCCAGGAGCCAAAGCTGTGCCCCTGCAGCCCATGTAGGACCATTGGGGTGCAGAGACCCACCTGCAGCCCATGGAGGAGACCCACACCAGGGCAGGTGGATATCTGAAGGAGACTGTGACTCCATGGGAGGCCCATGATGGAGCAGGGTCCCAGCACGGACCTACAGAGCTGTGGAGAGAGGAGCAGGAGCAGGTTTCTTGGTAGGACTTGTGGCCCTGTGGGGGACCCATGCTGGAGCAGCCTGTGCCTGAAGGACTGCACCCCATGGAGAAATGACCCACGTGGCAGCAGTTTTGTGATAAACTGTTGCTTGTGGGATGGACTCATGCTGGAGAAGTTCATGAAGGACTGTTTCCCATGGGAAGGACCCCACAGGAGCAGGGGAAGGACTTCTCCCCCTGAGCAGCAGCAGAAACAACAACTGACTGTAACCCCTATTCCCCACCTCCCTGCACTGCTGGGGGGGAGGAAGGAGAACATGGAAGGAGGAGGGGTGGGGGGAAGGTATTTTTAAGATTTATTTTTCTTCTCCTTATCCTACTCTGATTCTTTTAGTAATAAATTTAATTAATAACCCCACTTTGAGTCTGTTTTGCCCATGATGGTGATCGGTGAGTGATCTCTCCTGGTCCTTATCTCAACTCATGAACCCTTCATTATATTTTATCTCCTCTGTCCAGTTGCAGAGGGGAGTGAGAGAGCATCTTTAGTGAGTACATGATGCTCAGCCAGGGTTAACCTACTAGAAACTCCTTTTCAATGTAAGTTTTCCTCCATTTAGTTCTCCATAAATAGACTTTAATATAAAACATGAATTTCTAAATTTTGACAAATGTCTCTCCTTTCATCTTGCACTTTTCTTTAGTTATAGCATAATTGCAATGATCAGATGGCACAAAGAAGTAATACCTAGCTGAAAAATTGAGTAGCTAAATTGGAGATAACAAATTGCTCTCTAGAATAGGACAAAAATCTGAATGGATAAATGGATAAATAATGGAAAAATAATGGATAAATCACCCATTATTCAGAGATGGATTCACCACAGGTTAAGTACTGTAGTATTTTCTGTATATAATATTAACTTGTGTATTGCCATCTCTTTATGACCACATAAATTATCAGTTCTTTCATTTCAGCAGTATCATGATATTATATTATTATACTTATTTTTCCATGAGTAATGAGTCTAATTATTCAGACAGTATATTTATAGACCACATATGTATTTTTAAGGTTCAAGCTATTTCTTATTCTAGTATGTAATATTTTTTTCTATTATATTGAATATAATTATTATGTAGCCAATATATAGTTATAATAGAGAGTGTGTCCAGCAGGTTGAATAAGGTTATCCTCCCTGTCTACTCTGCCCTGATGAAGCCCCATCTGGAGTACTGTGTCCAGTCCAGCATTCCCCAGTTCAAGAAAGAGTCCAGCTATGAAGATGATTAGAGGACTGGAACACCTCTATTAGGATAAAAGACTGAGAGCTGGGCTCCTTTAGCCTGAAGAAGAGACAACTGAGATGGGATCTTAACAGTACATGCAAATATCTTAAGGGTGGGTATCAAGAAGACAGGGCCAGACTCTTTAACTGGTGCCCAGTGGCAGGATAGGGGGCTTTGGGCACAAACTGAAACACAGAAAATTCCATCTGAATATGAGGAAAACACTCTTTACGTGGAGGGTGACAGACTACTGGAACAGGCTGCCCAGAGAATATCTCTAGAGATATTCTGAACATGCCCGGATGCAATTTCATTCAACATGCTCTAGGTGAAACTGCTTTACTGGCGGGCTGGACTAGATGACCTCCTGAAGTTCCTTCCAGCTGCAACCATTCTGTCATTCTGTGATTCTGTGATAAATGTAGATCAAATTGCTGTAATTTATAATTTGGTAGACCTAGTGAGTGAATAACCTTGGGCAGCATAAAGCGAAAAATCTCATAGAAGATTAGGATAATAACAGTTATATTGAGATTAAAAAGCGACACACTTTTAAAGGATTTAGATGCTTCGTGATATTTTGTACAGGGTATAGTTCCTTAATTCCACTGTCTGGTGTAAAACAGTAACAAATTCTCTATTCAAGTTTCTTATTCCAACTTTTAAATATCACTGAGCTTTTCAGCATCTACTTACCTGCAGTTCTGAAATAAGCTGGAGTCAGTCTTGCTGTCAAGACTATTCAGGCATTTTATATTAATAGTCACTGAACAAAACCGGAAATGACCCTGGGACTCCCCAAACTAGTGAATAATTAATTTATCTTATATAACTAATTTAAATAAAAAGTATCTGCAAAAATAAAACACTATCTGCAAAATGGATTTGCTTTTACTTAAAGAAAAGAAAATGAATAAGGATAAAATAGAAAAAATGCTAATACTAATGCCAGCTGGAGTAAGAGAATTGCAGCTAAAAAACTATGCCCAGTCAAGAGCTAGGAGACAGACTACTGGGAGAAGAACAACTCATAAAAGCGTTTATTAAATTGCAAGTATTTGGTACAGGAAAAAAAGAAAGGAGGAAATGTAAGTAATTAATCATTGCAGGGCCAACAGAAGTATGAACATCATATTTAACAATACATCATGATTGAAAAAAAGTTAAGGAATATTTTGTGTCTAGAAATAAAAGATAAGTTAGCACAATGATGTTTTATAATCTGTAATGAAATATGAACATATAATATAGATAGAACACATTTGAATCAGAATTGGTCTGACTCAGTGTGATGGGTTGACTTTGGCTGGCCACCAGGTGCCCATCAAACTCCTCTATCACTCCCCTTTTCTGTAGGATGTGGAGGAAGAAAATAAAGAAAATAATAAAAAAAACCATCTAATGTGTGGAGATAAAGGCAGCTTATTAATTAAAAAGCAAATGCCACATATGGAAGCAAATGAAAAACCAAAAAGATTTATTTTTTACTACCCATCAGCAGTTGATGTTCAGCCACTTCCTTGGGAAGAAAGCCTCAGCAGACATAGCAGTTGCTCCAGAGAGAAATGCTTAATAATGAATGTTTTCCTGTGTTGTTTTTTATCTTAGCTTTTATTGCTGACCACAGTGTATGGAATATACCCCTTGATCAGTTTGAGTCAACTGTCCTGGCTACGTCCCTGCCCAGCCTCTTGCCTGCCCCCAGCCCGCTGACCTTTGGAATGGAGGGTGGTTGGAGAGACAGTGCTGATGCACTGCTCAGCAGTAGCCAAAATACTGATGTGTTATCAACACCTTTCTAGGTACCAATGCACAGCTTAGCACTGTGAGGGCTGCTGTGGGAAAATGAACTCCTTCTGACCCAGAAACAATACGGTCAGGAAATCAGAATGGGTTTTTGGGGGGTATCACTGTTAGCCCTTAGCAGCTTTTCTGAGATAGATTTGCATGAAAAACTAGAAATAAACATTATTGATCAGTGTGCTATTTTGGAGTAGAAACTAAATACTATTAACAATAATATGGGTTAAATATTTCTGTATTTAATAAATGCAATATTGCTGCTAAGATTGATGTACATTTTTTATGTGTATTTGGCAAGAAAAGAGATTTAGAAAATAGTCATTGACGTGGGCAATCCTATTAGAAGGAAACAATTAGATTTGTATTTCAAAAGGGCAAATTTTAAGGAACTAAGGGAACAAAATAGTTATTCAGGACGATTTTCAAGTTTCTTTAGATCAGAGTACTAGCATGTATTCCAAACCTGGTGGAAAAAAATTGGAAACAGAACTAAACATATAGAAACTGGAACACAAGGAAAACTGTATCTGACAACTTGATAAGTGCAGATATATAAGTACCATCAAATGGTAAGTTGATTTAGTCCTTGCAAGGTATGTCAAAACCAGTTGCAAAAGACTTCAGTTATACGGATAAAAAAGAAAAAAGGAAAAATAGTTGAGGCCATTTAGATTGTAATTTTAAGTATAAAGTAATTTTAAGTATAATTTTAAAGATTGTAAAATTAAGTATAATTTTAGTGAAATCAAATCAGTGTTTACTCTTGATTTGGGTAATGTATGTGATGGAAAACTAAATAATACTCATTCTGAAGATGCATGTAATTCAGCCCATGGCAGTGTTCTCCTTTATTACTTAATAAACTTTGGTAGCCCTATTTCTCAGACTAACCTCAGCCTATACTAATATCTTTGCTACTTTATGCAAAATTTTCAGGTAGTTTAGGAGATTACAAGTGATCTGGACTTCTTAGTCCTTTCTTCTGTGAGTGACAAATTTCTCCTACTGCTGGCTTCAGCACTTAGGTGGCACTGATTAAATGAAGAATTTACTAGCCAATGTGAGAAAAATATTGGTATTATTTGGGTTTGCCTGTTCACTTCATATCAAATTCTGGTTTTTTTTTCTTTTTATGCCGAAATCATACTAGTTAATGAGAGCAAGGTTTAATGGAATAAGTTGTTCTATCATTTAATATCAGGTTATTGCAATGTATTTAGGAAGTAAGACTTCTTTTCCTCCAGAAAGTTTCTTAAATATCTGTAACTAGTACTAGTAACTAATTTTCAGGGGAAAAAAAAATAACCACTTGAATTTGCACTGATGTTTAAAGTTTCAGTTTCATATTTTCTACTCCTAAATTAAATACACTAAAGTGTATAGGTTAACTGGTATTGCTGATTCTAGTTCCTAAATTAAGTATTTAATTGAATCTCTAATATTCCTCAATGCAAACATTTCTGATTAGAGAGATTTTTTAGGCTGATGCAAGATTCTATTTTTATTCTTATGCACTGCCAGCTGACACACATTTGTCAGAGTTTCCTTTTTTTAAAAGAATTTCTAGAGAAATTACTATATTTTAAGACATCAGAACTGTCTGAAAATCAGCATTAGCTAGTGTTCATTGTTTTCAAGGCAAAGATATGACTAGCAAATTCCAGACTAGAATTGAGCAAATGAGAAGCTATAATATGTATAAAAGAAATTCTAGTAAGACATTAAGGGACATAATGTTTAGATTTTCCACACTCTTTTCTCCTGATAGATTTTTAATTACATTTTCATCTGTTCCAGAGAGCAGCAAAATTAAGTGAAAAACAGACATAAGACTTCACATTTGCCCATATTATAACATACCCCTCTACTTAGAACTTTGTTTCATTCAGTTCTAGTGAAGAATCTTCTTTGCTATTAGCTATTCTTCTAATATTTCCTGGAAATTGCAAAATGTAGAACTTTCCAAGTCACTAAAAATATTTATAAACACTTCAGACTTAGTTCTGCTGACTGCTAAAGAGTTTCTGTTTGTTAGTTTGTTTTTCCCTTCAAATAATATTATTCATTATTACAAATTTAATATAATTAATGAAAACATGAAAAGACAGTATTGTCTGGCACACCTTAGTGTGAAAGCAGTTAATTTGAAGAAGAAAATTCTTGAGATAACAAGTGGACAAGAGTTAGAATTGAGAATGTTAATCATTAGCTTAATAATAGGATTTAAGACATACATTGAGGAAGGCTGGTCTTACAGCAGTAAGTGCAGTGGACACTGAGGTTTTAAAGTCAGCTCCTTGAGTACTTTCCCATGCAGAGCATTGCAAATGTTGAGGAGTCTGAGAACCAACACTTGCAAAGCTCACAAACTGCTGAAGTAGCTGAGAACATGAGAAACATAAGCAAAAGTACTTCTTAAACAAATCTGTGCTGTTTGCCAGCTGTGCAGATAGTTTACCTTTCTACTTAATTTAATAGGACAATCAGTCTTCCTAGAGAGTTAAGAAAATTCACCAGAGCAATTGAACACTTAAAATTTTGCATGCAGTGACAATGGAGAAAAAAAGGATGCAAAATTTACATATATGGAAAAAGCTGAATTCTCTCTAATTTTGGTGAGTGCAGTATGAAGATGATCTGGATTCTAGTCTGTAAACAATGCAGGAAAATATTGACATGTGTTATAGGTTACAAATCTGAGAGAGAAATTTTTCTTTCCCTGCTTCCCTGTAAGAGAAACAGAGTTCGAATAGGGAAGGGGGAAGGGAATCAATTAGCCTTACAAGGAAATGGCTGGCCAGGCTGCATTCCATGCGAATGGCCCATCAATGCTGGAGTGAGGGAGAGAAGGTTTTGGGGATTTGGGGAACTGGCCGCCCAGACAGAGGAGGGGTCAGACTGCAGAGCTCTCTCGATGGGACGGAGACAGGGACTGTGTCCAGGTATTTCTGGAGGAAAAGCCTGGGAGCCAGTCTTTCTGGTTCTTTCGTCCTGGTAAGGCCTGACCACCGGCCTTGCGCCGCCACTGCCTTGTGACTCCAGCCAGGACCTACTGGGTTTTTTTCATCGGAGAGGTCTGTGCTTGCTGGGAGAGAAGGGGAGAGCCTTGGAACACCGTCATCTGGGAACAGCGAGTCCTGTAGGGGTGAACTGCTTTTCCTTCTGCCTTTCTCCCATTGGGGGAAGGGTCTCCGTTTTCCTTTCGGCTTCTCCAGCGATTCGAGACCACCCCCAGACCCCTTCCCGTGTGGTGACCGCCAGAGCCCGACAGCGCCCCCTGCAGGCCAACACAGAGAACTGCAGGCCCTGCACCTCCAGTGATCCAACAGCGCCCCCTGCAGGCCACGGTTAGGACTGCGCTAAAGGACAGAGAAGTGTTCATTCAGACCTTTGTTTGTTTGTTTGTTTTTCTAGGATTACTGTCTAGTTTTTTTGTGTTCTGTTGCTGTTTTTTACCAAACATACATATATCTTTTAATAAAGGGTTGTTATTTCTTCTGTTTTTTCCACACTTCCTCGATTAAAGCCCCTTAATTTTGAATTTACAATTGCTGAGGGAGAGAAGTTTGGTCTATCTCATAACTCATCCTCTTTAGTAAACATTCCAGTCTCATCAGACTGTGACAACATGTCTCTCTATGTATGATTTCAAACCCTCAGATCTCATTTGTTCCTCATAAAAATCCAGAAAAAAAGATTTCCTTGAAAAACTCCTTGGCAATTTCTAGTGTCTATTCAGAAAGCAAGCTATTATTTTCTATCCAGATGTAATTTATAGCCTGTATTTGTGAACAAGGCTATGTCCAGTCATATTTTAAAAATATCAGAGACCCCACAGACTCTCAGAAAAATGTGTTCCAGTGTTTGACCACCTTCACAGTAAAAAACAGTAGGGTTTTTCCCCTTATGTTTAAAAGGAATTTCCTATATTTCAGTTTGTCCCCATCTGCTCTTCTTCTTTCGCTTGACACTGCTGAGAAGGGCCTGGCTCTGTTGTTCTTACTCCCTCCCATCATATGTTTCTACATGTTGATTGGATTCTCTAAGCCTTCTCTTTTCCAGGCTGAGCAACTCTCGTAGCCTTTCCTCACATGACAGATCCTCCAGTCCCTTGATCAGCTTTATGCGAAGTACAGAAGTTCAAAGTGTAAAAGAGATTAAATTTTCAAACTGACATCTAAAATACAAGATTTGTTTAGCACGTTATCACAGATTAAGTTCAATCCATGTGGTTCTACCTGGCTGTTTCATATTATGGAGCACAACCTAATACTAAAACTTGATCTGTTGCAATCTAGCTTTGAGGAGTTAGCATGTTGTATACTTTCAGGTCTGGCAACTCCGTTGCCTTGCACTGTCTCAGAATGGACAGGAAACAACAATGTTTTGTGACAATAATGAAACTACCCATGCTGTTGAACAACTTTTAGATCTATATAATTTGAAAAGTGTTTCCAGGGTACCTCTTTAAAGCGGACACAACATTTCAAGTATGAATTATATATTATATAGTTTATTATTAATTGTATTCTGAGGTAAAGGATAAGTCTCTGAGAAAGAAATATGTGAAATTCATGTAGCGTGTTTAAAGTGTATTAAATATCACAAACCCATGGCACTGCAAAGGTTAACTAAATAAACTAAGTTTGTTTAAATCTTGGTTTTCAGTGCACCGCAGTTTCTCAAAATTCTCAGTCCTGAAGGTTCATCAGAATGATAAATTGTTCACTGTTATGTCAACATGGTGCATTATGCAAGGAAACACAATGTTCTTTTTTTAATGGGGTGCAACAACAGGTCATCCCAAGAAAAATGCATCAAAATTCATAGTTCACCGAAGTAGCGGTTAAAAATATCCCCATTTCCTTTCATAAAGTGTAAAAAGCAAAAAGAGTTTTATTTTAAAACATTATTTTTTTCCTTCCTCTCCCTATAGAAATTTTCTGTACTGGATTAAGAAATGCAGTATTTGCTCTAGGTTTTGTATTCATATTTCAAAATTTCTTTTTCATTAGTTTGGTTTGCTTTTCGTTTCAGAATTTCATGATGATTAAAGAAAGCTCTCTGAATATTTTTAAACACTTTTAGATCTGATTTTGAATGTTTTTGTAATCATTCACTCAAGAGTGTATTGATGCCTGGAATGTGAATGGTTTAATGCATCTATAACCACGTGGATTTTCCATTGACCATACAAAATTAATCCCAAGCAATTAATAAAGGGGAGTACATATTAGAGACACGTTTTCATGCAAGAATTAGTATCTCGTTCAACAATTTTATTTCAATGAAATTCCGAAATATTCTTTATGAGAAAACCTGTTTATTTTAAAGTCTAGATAAAGGAGAAGGAGAAGACAAGAAGTCTTAGATAATGTAGCATAGCCTTCAAGGGTTATCTAATATACTACAGTACCATTAGTCATATTTCCTTTAAGAAAATTGCTTGATGTCTTAAGAAGATCATAGAACCAATAGAATCATAGAATCAGCCGGGTTGGAAAGGACCTTCGAGATCACCAAGTCCAACCCTTGATCCACTACCACCGTGGTAAAATGTATGCTCATTAAAAAAAAAAGATTAGTACAGATCATACAACCAATCATACAACTCATATTATTGAGTTTATACTGAAATGGGGGGCAAGCACACAAACACATTCATAAGACTGACATTCGTTTGGCATCTAAATATGTAACTGCCCCTTTTGCCTTTGAAAATTCCACTTTACATTTAATTCCAGTGTATTTTTCCTATCATTAAACTTCCATCTGAAGTTCACCCTCAAAAAAAAACCCCAAAACACTTTTCCTAGAAGACACTGGTTTAAAGAAGCAAAGTTATATAAAACAACAAAGTTTCATAACTGCAAAACCTACCAACTATGACTGATTTTGGTCTCCTGAAACAAGTATTTAAATACAAAATTATAAAATAAAAGGGTCACAAAAGGTAAGCTTTGTGACTCAGCAAATGCATATTATACATCTAGTCATTGAGCACTTGCATTTCTGCAGCTTTTTAAGGTCACAAAAAAGGCAAGATATATTTTACAATACCTTCTAGTTTACTCTCTCTGTGCAGTCATCAGAGAGAGAGTTATTTCTCCCATATTTTTTGTTATTTATAAGTGTTGAAGCAATTTGATGAAAGCTTTGTTTCAGTATATTTTTAACATACAATCTTTAATAAATAATATTCTCAATCTGGGAAGTGATATATAATATTATAGATATTTTGATTGATTTGTGTGATTGGATTAGCCAAAGTCTTACAGTAGCTGGTTTCTCATTTTCAGAGCTATTTTGAAGCTCAAGTTGTCCTCTGGTTTTTTTCCAAGACTTTTCTCTTGCTAGAAAATAATTTAACAAACATATTCATTAGGACAATTGAATCGGAAAAACTACAGACTGGGAACTCATTCAAGGTAAATTATTTAAAAGTTTTAATGAATGATTGGTTACAACATTACAGTAGCAGATACATGATTCTACTTCATACGTTTTTTTCAATCCAGCGGCAGCATTTGCCACACTCTGGTTTCATGAAACAGAACAACTACATTGTAAAAGGTACAGTATAAATGCAATGCTAATGTTTGTTGAGACTAACCTCATATTTAATGAAGCCTTTATTTTCCTATTTGAAAGTGTTTGATTTATTTAAAAATAAATAGCAATTTAATAGCATTTTTATTCTTAAAACAACTGGAGAATATAATCAAAAAGTTTAGTTGGCCATACATTTTGACTGGCTGAATATTTGTTGGTGTTACAGCTTTGTACTAAATGATTAGAAAACCAGTGTAAATTAACTTAGAAGATTAAAGCCATAATAAAAAACTGAACAGAAACCAAACAAATACTGCCTAAAAAACCCACATACTGTATATATAAGCTTAGTTTTCTATTTTTAAAGGGTTTGGTTGTTGGCTGTAGTTGGATTTTGTTTGGGGTTTTTTTTGTTTGATTTGCTTTATTTTACAAAAATGAAAAAAAGAATTATGCATTGGCATAGAAGAACTTTATCTTTTCTTTATTTTTTCCCCCAAAACTCTGAAGTAAGGGCTCTGTATGTTCTTTCATTCCTCTTCATTCTTTTCACCATGAATTCACCTTCTGCTGAAACTGAAACCTGTGCAAAGCCACAGAAACTTTGAACATTCAGAATTGCCTATCTCCTGCATGTTTGTTTAGTATTGGGGAAGGAAAATACATTTTGCATTGCACACCATCAGTAAGTGACTCTGCTCATAAAAGTAGCAGACAATAGGAATGTTTGTAAATAGCAAAATGAAGGAAAGTAGTGACAAGAGTGGTTGATAACTGAAACACTTTTCTCAGAGAACAGAATGTAGTCAAACTAGTCCAGGTATTTAAGTTCTAGCAAAGGTGATTAAGGGAAAATATATGAATTGAGTTTTTGACCATATGACTAGTGTTGTTCTGTAAAATCAAAATGTTATTTTTGTCTACCTTGTGTCTGAAATCTGAATTCATACATCTGGCTAACTTTGAAAGTTAGCTGGCTAATTTTGAAAGAAATCATAATTTTTAGTTTCCTTAATGAAAAACACAGTTAGCTATAAACTCTTAAAGCTTTGAAATGGTATATAGTTTTATTTTTTATTCTTCCCCAGGACATTACTGAAGAATTACAGCCATAAAGTCATGTAACACAGAAAGTATTAGACAATGTTTTGCTATCTGAGCCTTAAAACAGCACAGGTGGGAGGATTGTTCAACTGCTAACATGCATTGACTCTTTTTTGAGAAGGACAATGTTCTAAAGTTATATAGATTGAGATTCACAGGGGATAGAAAATGGCATATGGATATTTCGTTACACACTGTAGTATCCACAAAGAATATTTCTCTCATATTTTTCTCTCAATAAAAACATGAAATAAATCTTAGCACATGCAGGCAAATTGTAATATGAGTTCAGTTTTGCTAAGTTCTAAGATGAACTCATCTGGAAGTTACTTATTTCCAGGAGAAATTGAAAGCCCCCAAATGAGAAGGATTAATTTTCTGGCCAGATTTTTTTCATTAGTGAGAACAAACATACTTTTACTCTGTTTTAAGAATTTCCATATATAAAGCAATTAGGTGCAAACCCAAACTGAAATGCAGTATTTCTGAGTACAGGTTATGCTGCGTGATTATCTGATCTCGATCAGTCAAAATATGTGCTCTACAGAAAACATTATACACTAACATTTCAATAGATTCTGAAGTTTTGTTTCCAAATTTGAGAATCTTTATTAAAACTTCAAGTATGCATGAAGGGATCAGTGACTGAAAATGCTATGAAAAGTCACAAGAAAAAGCATAATTCTTTACTATATTAGTGTGTCTCTCTTTACATACATGTGTGAGCTCCATGTGTGTTTACTCTCCAAGGACAATGAGCACAGTTAAAGTGCTGAGCAGAAACAAATATATCCAACCTTAGCACCGTTTGCTAATGCAAACGTTAGTGATAAGTGCTGTGTTGACAATGTTTCACATGTATTTGGACCATGGACTGAACAAGACCATGTCTACCTATGACATTTAACAGTTACCACTACTACATGTTTGGAACGTTTCCATCCATCATAGGCATCTATTCCTTAATAGATCTATCCAAATGATATTTGCTCATAAATTTCATACTTGTTCACAGCAGCATTCTGAGATTTCAGAATGCTGCTTGCTATTGTAGATAACAGAGATTTTCTTGAATGTGAGTTTTTATGCAATTTTACTTTTTTCTTTCTATTTCCTTAGAATCTATTCTTTGTTCTCACAGACACATCTTCCATCATCCTACTCAGACAAAAAGTTCAGTTAAATAGTTTGGTTTTCATTACATTTACAGTATGTGGCTCCTCATAACTAATTGTTCCTTAGTGGATAGCCTTCATTATGTAATGTACCTCTACAAAAAAGGGATAAAATTAAAAATACTAAGAGACAAAATGAGTTCTTTGTAATGAAAGGGAAAGATAAAAAGAATCTTTTATGAATGTATTATAGAACAAAGTAAAATATATAGGTTAATTACTTATGGGAAAGAGAACAAATTATGATTTAAACAAAGGAGGCTTAAGACTTTACAAATTTAATTGTGTCCAAACACATTACAACACTAATCTTAGCACAGAAATAGGACTGTAGGCCAGAATATGGAAAGAAGACACCGAGGAATACTTTAGTTCAAGTCTTCAGTGCTTGAGGAACTGCAGAATTAAAGAAACTAACACTGCTTTAAAAACATTGAAATAATCTGAATTTCTAGTGAAGCCCAAGTATTTCCTTCTAAAAGGAAGAAAAGAACACTTAAAATTGGAGGAAAAGGAAAATAAATATGAGAGAAGATAATTAAAAAAAAATAAAATAGTATTCTCTTCAGATGGTCTGTGAAACAGTGTTAATAGATAATCAGAAGATATATGTGGTAAAAAACACCTCCTATTGGTCAATTAAATATTATGTCATTATCAATACATTTTCCTTTCTGTTATGCTAATAGAGTAATGAGTGAGGTGGAAGGAAATACTATAATATTTACTAAGGTCATAGTAAGATTTGAGGACTGCATAACAGGCTTTCATGAGCAACCTCACGAAGTATGGTTCGCATTTTATCGGTGCAAAATTGGTGTCCAGATGGATGAAAACTTACATTTAGTCTTTATTATTGATCCACTGTCTGTCGCACAGATTTTGAGTGAAGTACTTGCAGGATTTGTTCTATGACTGATTTTATTTAACATTTTCATTCATGATTTAGAAGCTGATATACAATAATGTGTGCAGGTGGTGTTAAGATAGGAGAGGTTATGAGTGCTTTGAAAGATCGGAATCCACTGTGATCTTGAGAAAATGGAAAAACTGATCTGAAATCATCAATAAAAACAAAGTATAAATGTCACAATTAAGAAGCATAAATAAAATGTGTGCAAATATGAAATAAAATTGTCTAGGCATTAGTGTTGCCAGAAATAATGTACAACTGCAGTGAGGTCAAAAATTAGACAAGATTTTATATGTTGCTCTGCCAAAAAAGGCAGTTACATTCCAAGATTCACTTAGACTTAAGTATTTTGAATCACGTGTGGAGAATAACAATTCTGTTTGCATTTGGTCACTGGCACTGTCTAAAAAAGAATTGTTTTTTACATTGGGCATACCACTTGTGTTCTGAATAAGCAAATGGGACATGCACCCTTATGCCATGGATTGTCTGAAAGAAAGTGTGATGTACAAATTCAGATGAAAATGGGAGCATAATGATAACCTCCTAAAACCAACAAATCATAAAATGGTTTGAATTGGAAGGGACCTTGAAGATCATCTAGTTACAAACCCTCTGCCAAGAGCAGGGGCATTTTCTATTAGCCCAAGTTGCTCAAAGCCCCGTCTAACCTGACCTTGAACACTTCCAGAGATGAGACATCCACAGTTTCTCTGGGCAATCTGTTCTAGGGTCTTACCAACCTCACAGTAAAAAATTTCTTTCTAATATATAATCTAAATCTCTTCTCAGTCTGAAGACATTCTCTCTTGTCCTATTGCTACATGTTCTTGTAAATAGACCCTCTCCAGATTTCTTATAGACTCCTTTTAGGTACTGGAAGGCTGCATTAAGTCACTCTGGAGTGTCCTCTTCTCCAGGCTCAACAACCCCAAATGTCTCAGCTTGATCTCATAGCAGGGGTACTCTCTCCCTCTCTCTAATCAGCTTGGTCACCCTCCTCTGGACTCACTCCAACAGGTCCATGTCCTTCCTGTGCTAGGGACCCCAGAGCTGGATGCAGTACTTCATGTGGGATCTTATAAGATCAGAGAAGAGAGACAGAATCACATTTCTTTTGATACAGCCCAGGATGCAATTAGCTTTTTGAGCTGCAAGCATACACTGCCAACTCATGTCCAACCTCTCAGCCACCAGCACCCCCAAGTCCTTTTTGGCAGGGCTCCTCCCAGTCTGTTCATTGTCTGGCTTGCATTGATGCTAGGGATTATCCTGACCCAGGTCTTGGTTCTTGCACTTGGCCTTGTTGCTGTTATGTAAGCTGTAAGTTCCTTACAAAGGAAATGTCTTAGCAGAAAGAGATACCAGCTCGCTAAGAGATAAAAGCTATTTCAGCTTGATAATAAGAGGAAACAGTTTAACTGTAATGTTGGTCCAGAGTGCAATAGGCTCCATGGCATTGTAGAGAAATATTCTTAAATAGGATTTTAAAGGAAGGTTCTGACTATAAGTAATTTTGCTTTAGTGAAGAAGGATTGACCACATGCTCTTTTGAGGTTCTGTCTGGGTGCTTCTTCTTCTAATTCTGTAATAAACTTATATTTAATAATTTTGACTGCATAACACCTGGGAAGCTAAATAATTGAACGGGGTCCCTGTTGTGAGAGATTTCATTTTTAGTAATGTGATTTATAATTATATTATCCCACAGAAATATTATTTGACGTGCAAAATAGAATTTTTTTCTTTATTTAAATTGTTAATAGTATTTTTTTTATCCCAAATGTTGTTTTATGCTTTGTGATGGGTAGCTCAGGTTCCTTTTGTACTTCTATGTGTTTTGCAATATTGTGTTAATGTTAAAAGGTATCAGCTGACTTAATGATAAAAGGGGGAAAATAAAAACAGTTTTTAACATGCAAGTGAATTTAAATATCAGTCACTTTGAAAACTGAAAGTTTCAGCTTACATCAATTATTTCCTATCTCGCTTTTGAACTATGTTTTTTAAAATTTATCTAAATAAAATGAATTCATATGTTGTTATACAGTATCTAGTTACCTGTTATAGATATTGCAGATAATTATATTTTTTATAACTGTTTTACTCTGTCCTACTGGAAATGAAATGTTTTAAGTACACACTGATGAATAGGTAAATTACATAGAAAAGAATATCCTCATGTGTATACACAATTTCAATTTACTAGTAAACCATATTGGAAATCATTAATAGACTAGAATAGAGTGTATCCTTTAAAATGTAAGTATTTTCTTTAAAAAATAAGAAATTATTCAAGACAACTACTGTGAAAAAACACTAGTCTGACTTTAGAGCATATTAAGTTGCCCCCTGTAAATACACTTAAAAGAAGATGACATTATGACATAACTCCATTTAGTGTTTTATTAGACTGTGGAGGCCAGACTACTGGGAGAGGCAGGAGGTGTGATGTTATAGGCGAGAGAACAAACTCCCTGACAGCACAGTTTTGTTGCTGTTACCCATCACACTATCCACAGCTTATGTTAAACGAGTGCCTAAAATGTTCCCAAGGGAACTCTGAACATTGCAAGCTTTCTTGGCAACCAAAAGTGCTTACAGACAACCCTGCCCATCACATTTTATAATCTTTCTCTTTTCATATCAAACCCCAGTGTAGTATTTTTCCTGCAGGAGCGTTTTCCAGTCCACAGATAATATGGGGTATTTTGCAGTTCACTACTGCCTTCTACTTCCCATTCCTCTCTTCTGGACGGTTTGCACTCACAGACTTCATATGAAATCTTCATCCTAATGTGACAAAATATTGCTAAAAACGGAAATGAGGAATTTTGCACTTGTCGTTTGATTTTGTTGTTGATGGGAAAGGCTAAGAACTAATTCCATACAGATGTCTAACTGCCGTTTTGCCCTTTTAATATGTCCAAAACTATTCAGATCTTTTGATGTTTGACCTGGTGGATGGCTTTATGATTCAGAAACTTAAAGGTATTTATTTTACTGAGGGGGAATTACAAAAATGTCTGGCTTTTGCTGCAAATATTTTGATTAACAAAACTATCTGGAGGTTTAAAACATCTGAGGATCTAGCACAGCACCTGAACATTCTCACTCTTGCTGCTGAGTCTTAGTTCAGCTGCTGCCTAAGTGTTTCTGACTTCCTCATACTGTGTCTTTCTTTTTTTGCCCAATCTAGGGTGCATTTCAATAAATCAACCTAATGTGACAAAATATTGCTAAAAATGGAAATGAGGAATTTTGCACTTGTTGTTTGATTTTGATGTCATTTAATAACCATAGAAGATGCTAAAACAACATTTCATATATTTACTGATTGTGATTATTTCAAAATATTCTTAAAGAGTCACACCTCACCTTTTTTTTATTTTTTCAGGTAGAGTAGAAGACAGTAAAAGTGGTGTTCAACTATTTCTTTATTTATTCAGTCAGTCCTTTATTAATACATCCTCATACTTGAAATTTTTTTTCAGAATATCTGAGAATTTTTCATAATTTCTTATAATTGTTCCTAAAAACTTAATTTTCCTAGGAAATTAAATAATAATTGTGCAGATTGTTTCAAAGAAGCATTACAGAAAAGGTCTCAAAAACTTCAACAAATGGCATAAATATTTTCCTGTGTATCCTGGAGCCCTATTCTGGATAAAACTTAGCTCCTATACCACAGAATTGCACTTTCCTGCCAGACAGGTGCGTTCTGCAAGTTTTGTAATGTGAAACTGTGATTAGACAATAATTCTATATCTTTCCTTCATCTGCTGTTTCCAGAAGATGAGTTACACACCATAGTCAAAATTATTGTTGTTAATCCTGCGAAATGTTTTGTCTTGTTGAAATTTGTATTTAATTTATTTATATTTGAATTTCAGGCCATTTTTATTTTTTTAGTTCTCTATTTCATCCAGTCATTTCTTGGTGTTCTATATTAATAATATCACTTAACTTTGTTATTATCAGCTTCCACTGTTACACTCACACTCTATTAGCTCATTATAACTAATGATTTTATTGAACAAGATTTGTACCAAGACTAATCTTTAGCAACTTAATCAGTAATCTCATCTAGCCTGAAAGTTCCTTTTCCAACACTATCGCTTTCAGATTCTTTTTTATCTAGTTTCCATATTAAAGATGTTTGACCAGTCTCTATTACTTTAATTATATTCTCTTTTGTAGTACCATTTGAGGTATCGGATGAAAAAAAAAATATATATACTACATTCTGATACATTAAAGTCAGTTAAAAAAGAAAGCTAAGTCAGTTACCATTAATCTGAGGAGAATTGTTCTGTCATTGTTCTGTCATAGTAAGTATTTGTTTTGCATTATTATTGGGTAACCAGTCTACACACTGTAATGTACTGTGTTGAAAACACCCAAAAAACTCCTTTTGTTTTACAAATTGATTTTGATTTTTCATGCTTCATCTCCATTTTTACAAAAAAACAAACCACACCAAAAAAAAACCCTCTGAAACACCTTGCCTATATTGATCTTTATACAACCTCCGTTATTTTCTCTGTATATATGTTCTGCATGATGCAGAATCTAAATCTGACACATTTCTGTTTTAAAATTTATTAGCTAGTATTTTGAGGTTTGCAAATTGGAGAAGAGAGATATGTAGCAGAAATTAATTTTCTACAAATAAAGTAGAATATCAGCAGATAAATAAATATCATGATTCATTGCTCAGATTTATTTTCTCTACTAGTGACTGCAAGATACTTTTTCTGGTATGTGATTAGTGATAGCTCTAGAACACTAAAACCTGAAACATTCAACCTGGGGTTTTTTTACTCTCCAAGCTTTCATGCTTTACTAATTATCTACCATAAAAGAAAAGATTTAAATTTAGCATATCAAAATGATAATTTTGGTGGATTTTTTTTCCTTTTTGTGGAACCTTCTGCAAATTTTGCGTTGAATATATGAAGGATTGAAAAATAAATAAAGTTTGGCTATACATGTGATTTTTTTAAAAACTTATTTGTTGTTCATTGAATGAAGATGTTTTTTAAAATATACATCCATACAATGAAATAAAAATGTTTGACAAGGAATTGGTAATATGGTTCAGTGCTGAATTAAAATGTTTTCTCCTGTCATAACGCAAGCAGTGAAGTAAATGCTTCATGGTGGTGGTGATAGGAAGCTAATTTTTATTTCCAGTGTTATTTTTACTCTCTGTGGAAAAGTATCAGGATTTCCCTTCAGACACTACTCTAGAAGAGAAGTTGTGTTAGAAGTCTTCTTAAGAACTGTAAGTAAAGTGTGACATCAATGACCTAAAAAATATTTTCTTCACTCTCTCGCTTTCCTCAGCACTTTATCCTCCTTTAAGGCGGCTCCCACTTAACAACTAGTGAGACATTTGCATATTCATTAGAAATAAATTTTGGTTGTCTGCAACTGAGAAAATACCCATTTTAAATTTAAAAATAAACCTATATTTTAATTTTAAAAATATTCTGGATAGTAAATAACTATGATACTGATGTTGCCAAGTCTAAGTCATTGACAAATATCAGTGATAAAATATGTATATCATTAGCTGCAGAAACAAGAACACATTTTTCAAACAGTTTGTCTTAATTTCTATTATAATTTTAGCTGGTGAAATAATTCAGAAAGTTGTAACAGTAAATTTGACTGTGGGGTTACATGTAAGCTGGATAAACTTCCTATATGCCAGAAATAAAGCAATGAGTCTACATGTATATTGGGCTAACTCTCTTCTCCTTCCAATTTGAAAATATTAATCTGTTTGTTGAAATTTTAAATGCAAATACTTGCTCCCCTGGAGTACCCCAATTTTTCATTTTAAAGCAACACTATTGAAAGAGTTACTTGATAGGACACTTTCATTGATTTCTACAAGTATTTTTATTCTGTTGAAAATATCTTTCTTTTAAGTAAGATGATTAACTTTTTACCCTCCAACACATCTGATGAACAATCTAGCTGTAAGTCCCATTCATTGGTTAAGCACTGGAAAACAAAGTTTTTTATTATAGTTCATACTGGAATAAAATATGTATTTAATCATATAGTTATCTAGCTTCTATAAAACAAACAACAGAGATCTAGTGAGGAAAATATGAATACCAGACTGCAGACAAATATTAAAATAAAAATATTAAAAAATATATGAATTATACAAATAATATATACAAAGGTATAAATACATATATTTTTAAAAAATAATCCTCAAAAAAAGTGTTTCTTAAATAGTATAATTTATGGATTGAACTGCACTAAAGATCCAGTGTTTTTTCACTATGGGGAAGATCAAAAAAATCGGTATATTTAAACAGAATAGCCACCAGGAAATTCTGCAGCTAACAGCCTTTTGGAGTTGAAGCTGCAGAACATCTTCCGGAAGGAAGTTGCTTCCTAATCATTCCAGTGAGGCATCAGGCTTGGAAAAAAGAGAGGAAAAGAAAGAGGACACATTGGTAATAGTCATTTGCATGCTTTAGTCTGATATTTTTCTCTCTTGATAATAGACAAGACAGTAAAAGTCTACATCCAAAAGTCTACATCAAGACCTTGGAAAGTAGAGGAATTACAGTAAATACACAAATCAGAAATAATCACAACTTAAGGATCTTAAGCACTTACTTCTGATATGTCTTCCTCAAAAGAATATTAAGGAAGAGAGACATAAGAAGTAGCTAATACTTTATACGTCTGTAGTAGTCAGAATGTTTCTGTTATGTGTCTTTCTGACCATTTCTACCAATTTTCATATGGGATTTGCAAAGAATAGTAAAAAGCATAGAAAATTTTGGATAAAGTATGACAATGCAGTCTTCTTGAAAACAATATATTTTGATTTCACCTTACCTACATAAAAGCAGGATGAAGATTTCAGCGGAGCCCATTTTATGGTGGGAGATGAGTCATGCACTGAAGAATTCAGAGTCTAGAGTCTCCAAAAATCAGAAATTCCACTATACTAGGTATCTAGTATATTAAGATCGACAACCTTTTTTTAAATCCTTCAGTGTGGAGATAATGAAGTAAAAACCTCATGAAACTCTAGTGGATGAGTCACTACTGGTAAGTAAAGTGACTTCTATTCAAAGAGACTTCCTCAGGCATTTTCTTTTCGTGACACGTTAGTCAGTACTTCTCAGTTCACATATGGTGTTAAATTAAGCTTAGCTGTTTGTGTCTGTCTGATTTAACATTTTGACTCTTTCCATCAGAGATGCATCGCCATCAGATGCAGTTTTATTGCCCCAAAGTGCTTAGATATTTCATAATATGTGCAGTGACAGCTATAGCAGTTTTTTAACATTTTAGTTTAAAAATCTCTTTCCCCTTGAACTTGATGAGTTGTGCTGAACTTCCTAAACTTAGTGAGAAAAGTGAAGTGTAAAATAGGAAGATTTTAATATATTTTAATATATTTTTTTAATATATTGCCTTAGGTTAGGACTACCAACTTGATACTGATTTAAGCAGAGAAAATCTTACCAATTTCAGTATTGAAGACTCTGCCTTTTGTTTAGATAAATATGACCATTTGCCCAATTATTTATAATGTCCTGCAATGCATATTAAATTATAAACCACTTTAACCCATAATATAGAGAATTTGAAAAAATAATAATAGCATATTTTATATTTAAAACGTTATTTCATTTTCTGATTAAAAATTGTACCCCAACAGCTGTCATAGTCATCATTAATAAAAAAATTCTTATTAATTTCAGATAGTGAATAATAGTTGTAAAAGCTGCATGTTTCAGAAGTTAGTTATACTTTGATTTTCTATAAATTATCATTACATAATTCATTCTTTAAAAGACATAGAATCATAGAATGATTTGTGTTGGAAGGGTCTATAAGATCATCTAATTTCAAGTCCCCTGCCACATGCAGGGACACTAGACCAGGTTGTTCAATGTCCTGTCCAACCTGGCCTTGAATATTTCCAATGACAGGGCATCCACAATTTCTCTGGGCAACCTGTTCCATTGTCACACCACTCCTACAGCAAATAATTTCTTCCTAATATCTAATCTAAAGCTATTCTCTTTCAGTTTAAAGTCATTACACCTTGCCTCTCTTCAGCCTTCCTTTATGTACTGAAAGGCTGCTTGGTCTCCCCAGAACCTTCTCTTCTCCAGGTTGAACCACCCCAACTCTCTCAGCCTGTCTTCGTAGGGGTTTCTCCATCCCTTTAATCATCTTCATGGCCATCCTCTGGACTTGTTCCAACAAGTCCATGTCCTTCTTATGTTGGGGCCCCAGAGCTGAACACAGTACTCCAGGTGCAGTCTCACCAGAGTAGAGGGGGAGAATCACCTCCTCGACATGCTGGTCACATAGCTTTTGATGCAGTCAAGGTTAGAGTCGGCTTTCTGGGCTGCAAGCACACATTGCCTGCTCATTTTAATCCTGTTTGTTATTTTTATTGAAAAAAATTTTTTACAAAACTAGGAAAAATACTTATGTATGGTTACGTAAGTCACCTTTACACAGAATATAGTAAGTACTCAGTAAGAATGGATAGGGTCACCACACTCCTAAGACCAACTACTCATGGCAACAGTATGTTGAGAGGACTGTAGCCACCAAATGAATGGGTAGCTGATCTGTAGAAACCGGTCCAAAACACTAAGGGAATGTTTGATGATTACTTTTTTGTTTCTGGGAGAATTAAGCTACTGCTCCAAAAACTGATAGAGAAGTAGACAGGCTGGTGGTCACTTGGATATCACACACTCAGTGCAAGATCTTTTCTCTCACTGGGCATTATCTCTGACAGCACTGCAAGGATCATGTCAGTTTAGATTAAAAAAGTACAGCTGTCTTACCAGCAGGATCCTCTTTTAGGATTTAGGAAGTCTTTTCGAACCAAAGTGCTGATAGGTTTATGCCTGTCCAGGACTTCATCAGTGATTGCAGATTGCATACTTGCAATGTTAGAAATGTACATAAAGTTGATCTAGCTATAAGAGATAAAGATTTTATTCTTTAAAATGTAGAAATATAGAGAAATTTACCCTAAATATGTGTTCACTTCTGTCTATTGGAGCATTTGGCTCATGAGTCAGAACGCCCACTTAGCTCACCCAGTAGAGGTGAACTACTAATTTGTGCGAGGTCAAGGTTGCCATGTAGAAGGACTTCAGCAAGACGGAGGAATGAGTCAAAAGGTTCCTCATGGAATTCAGCAGAGATGTGAAAATCTTGCATCAGAGACTGAACAAGTCTCTGCTTTAATGCAGGCTGCAGACTGGCTAGAAAACCGCTCTTCAGAAAAGGACCTGTGAGTCCTGGTGGATTAGAAACTGAAGGAGTCAGCAATGCGTGCTTAAGATAATTGTCTATTGGGCCATGTTAACAAGAACATAAACAACAGCTGAAGGGAAATGCTTATTTTCGTCTACTCAGCATTCATGAAGCCAAATCTGAAGCACCATCCAGTTTTGTGAGTCCCAGTAGGAAACTCATAAACTGTAGTTCAGTGGACTGCTACTAAGTTTGTCGGGAGCCTGGATCACATGTAACATTGGAAGGAGCTGAAGGAGCTGAGTTTATTTATCCTATGGGGATAGTCAGGGGAGGACAAGCTAATTATAGTGGTCCAGAAAGCTGGAACCAGACACTGGAGTGCATGGCAAAAGGACAAGGGACAATGGTGACAGGCTGCAGCAAGGGAAAGTCTAATTGAAGGAAAAAGCACAGTGATGTTGACAAGGTACTGGAGCAGGTTGTACAAAGAGACTGAAGAACCTTCATCTTAGAAATTTTCAAAAGTCAAATGGATATGACCCTGAGCAATCTGATCAAACTTGAAATCAGCACTGCTTTGACCAGAAGGTCAGACTAGATGATCTCCACTGAGACCTTCCAACATAAATGCAATTCTGTGATCAACATCAAAAGTGACAGGTCCAACATCTTCCTTATAAGCTGCTCAGCAGCTTTCAGTTAGATACAATAATGGAAGTATACGTGAAAAATGTACATGCATATACTTTCTTTTGGACATTGCTCTTGATTAATGTTGCATTAAACGTCACAAATGGATGCTGAAGAACTAAAAGTATACTTTTTTATTTATTTTCATTTTTTTTTCTTTTTTTTTTTCCTAAGAAAATAGTTGTTTTAATTCCTTTGAGAAATAAATGGATAAAAGTTGGATAGTACTGGATAAAAATAAAACTGTTAGGATCCTCTGTTAATGAGAATAAATATTTTTCTGTATTTAGATATTCCTTAGAAAGGTGGTTGGTACTTCTACTGTACTCTATAACTCAGAATAACCAAAATGGACATAGAGACGAACTGCACTGAGTAATTAGTTCTGATACTAGTCAAACAGAATAGAAATATTATTCTGTTTTCTACCTCCTTAAGTTGACTTTACCACTTATTACACAAGCGGATTTCTCACTTTAACAAGCAGCAGGATGTGCTGCTTAAATGTGCTGATTGAATGTGCTGGACTGTAAGAAGAAAATCATTAAGAACATGTACAATAATAGAAAGCAGAGGTATGCTATTGAAAAGAATTAGGTTGATGGACCTTCACTGCTTAAGGGCAGGGACTATATGACCGAAAGAGAGGCAGGAAAGAATCCTTCACAAAATTGTATCCAAGTAAATGCAGGCAGCTTTGACTAAGTGAGTAAAGAAATATGTTTTACAGGCAATGTGTCTCATTTGTCTTGGGGAATGTAAGGCATTTCAGAGATACAGATTCTGATTGAATAGGCACCATTAGCAAACAAACCATGTGTAATGAATAGGTTAGATGGAGTCAGGCAGATTGGTGGGTGCCACATACTGAAAATGAGTTTTCAAACAAATGAAACCAGACAAATTCCAGCTATTAATTTATTTCTTGGTGTGCCTGTCTGGCAGATGCCATTAGATCCATATAGTATATTGGTACTCAAAACATTTAATTTCTTTTAGCTTCAGTATATTAATTTGAATCTACGACCTATAGAGAAGAAACACAATCAAATTCTCTATGCAATTCAATACTGGCATCACAGGAATATTGTCTATAGACTTTCAGCTGTATGGGTTTTGTGATTTTTTTACTCTCACATCAACATAGGTCTTAAAATGTCGGTGACATGTACAATTTTCAAAATATTTAAATGAATTAATACAGAAATAATTCTAACTTGGAAATGGCGGCACTCACATGGTCTTTAGCAATAGACTCATTAACAGGATTAGCAGTAGAAAAAGCCCCCAAACACAAGGGATACCAGTAAAAGTGAAGTAAAATAACATAACAGATTTCTCAAAGACTCCACTACTACCAGCTTGAGATATTTTTTCTGACATTTTCCTATCTTACATTTCTAAGTATTAATATATACCTTCAGTGTCCAAGTATTGTCACCATTGAGCATCCTGAACTAACTCCAGTGAAAGTGGATTTGCTCCTGAAGTACTGAATGCATATAATAATATATCTAAGCATTAAAAGGAAAATCCAAAGAGATATAGAGCAATGTAAAGAGATAATGAACGTGCAGTATATTTAATGTCTGATGCTCAGGAGGAGATGTGCAGTTGTGTGTATATTAATTGATACTTAAAATAAATAGGATATTTAAAATATATTGAAAGTGTAGCCATTTTGGATTCCTTTTTTATAGTTCCAAATGTTACATTAAAAGACAAAAGAATCTTTCCACAAAGTTTAACCTAGATATTAATGTACATTACAGAATAGGAACAAGAAATTATAGAATGAAACAGATTTTTCTTGCTGAAGTGCAGCCACTGATTTTTTAAATGATACTCTGATTTTTGTGACTTTACAGATGTAATTTATTTTTAAATTGATAAATCACCTTGTATATGTTTTTATTATATATCTAAAGGCATTTAGCTAGACTTCAGTTATTATTTACATGATACTGATTCAAAATTTAACAATTACACAAAAATCATCCTAAATTAAATTAAAGTTTGCTTTTTTCTTTTTCCTTCAAATATTTGGTGTCTGACTAAAAGGACTACCTACAGTGTGATCTGTTTTGCCTACAGACAGGGTTTTTTTTAATCTGTTAATGCAATATTTCTTATTATCTAAGAAATATTGCCAGGCTGAGATCTTTGCTTGATGTGAAGGATTTGTGAAGACTGCTAAATAGATTTCTTACTTAAGGGGCAGATTTTAATGCATTTCATATCTTAGCATTTCTGGTCTATAGCTCATCTAAAAGGCAACAGCTTAAATCTTTGTCATAACCATCTGTTTACTTTAGTTGCAACATATAAAAGTTTGTTTCCAATAAATTATTTTTTTAATATAAGGATTATTTATAATTTCCTATTGCCACTCTACCACTACAGCATATTTTTGTATTTCAGTGACATAAAAATTAGGATGACATTAGATATTTTCTGCTTGTACTCTCATGGAAGTCATGGAATTGCTTTTTAGAAGATGTCATAACTTTCTGCCTGATCATGATTTAAAATTCCATTAAAGAGGCCCAGGCTTTACCACTGATCTGTAACTGATGCAATCATTGCAGAGTTTATTAGTACCATTTGTTACAAAAACTTCTATATCTTTTGGGGAAGACTGAGACATAAATGCATTTAGGGACATTTTTGTTTGGGAATTGTGACATCCCTCCTTTGGAGCTATCAAGTCTGTAAGAAGTAGTACATATTCAGAAGTACCTTTGAGATGCTGCATAGAATGGTAATATGATATGCGTTCTTCAGGCTGGTTTTTGTCTTATGTAAGTTTCAAAACGCAGGAAGGGAGATTGAATTCCTACCAAGATTAGTTGTATTTATGGAGCAAGTTCATCATACTTTTTAACTGACAGTTTAACAAACACAGAAAAAATATTTAAAAATTCATGAACTTTTAATAGTCTTCAGTGAACTGTAGCAATACTATATATACTCTATAGTATATTAAATTTGCATTATTTAGTATTTTCATTCTCTCTATTCCTTTCCAAGCAATGCAATAAAATGCTAATTAAAACCCACATTTGCCACCAAGGAAACTCAAGATTTGTCTACAGTTTCAATGATTAATTAACTTCTGTATGTCCTTAGGTAAGTTGTGCCTCTAGACATACTAATCATCAGTATAGATGTGCATTTTCAGTGATGGGTCGCATTAGTGGGAATGTGTAGAAGCCACTTCAAAAAAGAAACAACTAACTTTGCTTCATTGAAGAAAGATTTCTAGAAATAATACCTTGATGATATTTCTATAAGCCAACTAGAAGAACATTTGAGGTTGAATGACCCTTTACATCTGATTTTAAAACAGACACAATGCTCAAATCAGTCAGTGTATGCATTCTGAATATAGACTTGTTCCTCTGGGGACAGGAACTTAGAGTGGGATGGGGTTATAATATTTAACTGATATAATATTTTTTACTGATGCTTTATTTCTTTTATTTCTTCTAAGCCTCTCTTCAGCAAATGTCCAAGTTTATCATCTTCTGCTGTTCATTAGTTTCTGTTTTAGGAAAAGAAAATATTGTGCACTAACTAAACAGAAGTATAATACAGCTGCAGCGAGAGGCAAGCTAAGTAGTATATAAAGAATGGCTCTCAGAGGGGATATTAAGGACAGAGTAGAGATTGGTTTATATTTCTTCAGAATCTGTTTGGCTCTGTACTGCTCCATTTTGAGATTTATGTTTTCTCTGGGGAAGTCATAACACTTGCAGTTAAGTACATATGTGCTCTATAAAATAATCTTCAAACTACATATCAATCAATCAGTCAATTCATGTTGAAAAAAAAGGGGAAAATATTATTATACAAAATTGGCAGTATTTTGCATTATTCATGAGTTGAAAAATTTGGTTCAAATAGTTTTGAAGTTCTTTCATATTAAACAAACAAAACAACAGTAAAAAAATTGGTGGGATTTTTTTTTTTTTACAGTTTAGAATCTAAATGTGTTTTGTGATAAATTTCACTTGGCATTGTGTTTTTAATTATCTGTAGAGACTGAGAGATTTGTGTGTTTGTTCATTTACTTCCTAATGCTGGGGCAATAAGCAGGAAAGTGATCAGCAAGAAATAAAAGCATTAAAGAAAAGTAATAAAACAAACCAAAGCTGTGGTGTGCAACTACAGACCCTACCAACTAATGCCTTTTGTTCAAGCGGTAATTCCAGTTAAAGCTTATATTTTGATTTAAAGAGAAGTTATTTTCTAACCAAAGTTTTGGTTTTGTCAAATTAACATTTTCTAACACTATCATTGGTATTTCTCCAGTCAGACTTAGTAGCTACCCAGAAATGTTTAACCATAACTGGAAATAGCTCAGGAAGGAATTACAATATGAATCGCAGGAATTACTGGTAGTAGATCCCATATGAAGCAATTAATATGTCGATTACTTGGACCACTTTGCAAGTACTCTGTTTTCTGACCAAATGGTGTTTGCATTGTGGATTTATACTGTACTATAGTTTCCATCTGTTTTCTCTCATCTCAGAATGTTTTGTATTCCATCATTTTGGATATGTAGTGTAATGCTGTAATCTAATAATAATTAATAAAATTCTCTCTTCTTAGTGACTTGCTGAGCAGTGGAAAGAATAATTTCTAAAATTATATTATTAATTTTTCCTTTTTTTGGCAAAGAAATCACAAATTTTTTACTAATATGTTCAGATTTCACACATCAGTAATACAAAATTTAACAAAATTGCTTTTTAATGAAAAGAAATAGAAAAAAAAACCCTTTAAATTTTTAAAATATTTTTATTATTTTTAATAATCCGTGGAGAAATCTGCACAGGACACACCACAGAAATGTAGATTTAGGTTTAGAATGTTACATAAATCAGCAAAGGTTCAGCTCTTCAGCAGAAAAGCCAAGATAATCTTTTCCTAAATTTTGGAAATGGATCAGTAAAATCTTAACTACAAGGATAGAGCAAATCTTCCTAAATCTTCCTAAAGAGCAAATCTGATTCAAAAATGACACCGAGATCAGGAATACAAAATCCTATTCCAAATAAATAGCACCATAAATGAGAAGGAAAAAGTCAGCAGGCAATGGATGCAAACAGAATAAATTTGCCTCATAGAAAAATGTGCCATCATCACACTTTTTTTTGTTATGTTCTTGTTAATTTTAAATCACCATGGACATCAAAAAAAAAGAAATTTTATTATTCCTTATCAATTAATTCTTTAAGTTGTTGCAATCTCTTGTATAGGAAACACTTCTGACATTCAGTCATCTATATGTGAATTTATCAATATATCCTATGATTTTCAGAATATTAAATATTGGCTTATGACATTGTCTGCAGATTTTTTTCTCTTTATATAAGGGCTGAGGAAAAAAAAAAAGTAAAAGTGAAAAAAAAAGGTCTTCCTAGATTACCCCAGCATATCAAAAGTCTTCTCCAGGAACTGATGACTTATAAAAAGCAAAATATTGCAAGAAGTAGTTAAAGTATAAATATTTGGGCAAATTTTTCATACACTGAAGAGCTCTTTAATTTTGTTGTGTTGTCCAAAAAAAGGAAGAAAAGTTTATACTATAAATGATCTGATAATTAATGATTTAACTGTTAAATAAAATATTGTTTATTTTCAAAAAATTATACTCAATATTCAATCTAATATATCATTTCAGTATTGAAACCACCAGGTTTTAGCAGTCTGACTCAGACCAGCTGATAAATGAAGCAAAAACATATCTGTATTCTAACAAGTCAAGTCTGAAAGTATTTCTAACCAGTATTTAAATTATTCCACTAACAAATTAGGATTTTTTAAGATTTAAGAGATCAGTTAAGGTACCTCACATTTCTCTTCCTACAACAGTTAATATCACTTTATATTCTTTCATGTGTGAAGGTGAACACTCTTGTCAGCATTTCCAGACTTTAGCTCTTGAAGGTCTAAGTAACAGATTTCATTGAGCAGAATGCCAGAATTTTGGCCTTTTGTTACCAGGCAGTGCTACCAGTGGTCTCTAATAAAGTATGATATTTATTCTGTTACCATAATTCCTTACATGCATTGAGGTTATGTCTAATACTCCAGAAACTGTGTTTCCCACTTTAGAATCCACACAAGCTATCACTTATTCTATTTCCTAACCTACTTGCACGTTTAAGATTTTACTGAAAATTTGTGAAGTATTCAAAATATTTAGTCATTGTGCATCTTGCCCTTTAGGATATTACTAAAACATATTTAAATAGTTTGTCAAAAACCAGACTGAGAACTGCTGAGGTCTGATTTAGGAAAGAAAATATGATGTAATAGTTAATACAGAAGATATAAGTAAACCAGGTTCTTCACTGTTATGAGAATTAATGTTAAAATAGGAAGTATTTATTTAAGTATTTATTTAAGGTTGAGAATTGTTTCAGAGCGGAAACCAACCTTAATTTACAAAATAATCTGATTCAAGAATCAATGTACACAGAATATTTTCTCATTACTCATTCCTGAAGATCCAGAGCTATTTCTTTAGAAATAAAACCTGTAGGTTTTATTTTCCCTGTGTCACAGACAAAATTCTTTATTGTTTGTATCTTTATTGTTTATATATATGTAAGTACTTCAATATTGATTTACTGGTAATACCTCTGATGTGACCACCACTTCCCATTACCAAGTTTCATGTGTGGGGACTAGCCATTGTTTAAGCCATAGCATGATGTGATGATCAGAATAAAGGTTTGTCCATATAGGTAAAACGCAGCTTTAGTTATTATTGTGTAGTCATAACAATAGAAAAAGTAATTGATTTTTTTTTCATTATTTTAGATTTCCTGGTGCTTTAGAATAGAATTTATTTTACGGTGAAAAAAATAATTTGCCTCATGTCAAGATCAAAGTCTTTTATGAAGAATTAGGCTTCATTTGATTCAAAAAGTAATGTATTTTGACATGAATAAAGACTGTTTTTTAATCCTGCACTCAATTAATTTGAGTAAATGCACCATAGATGAAAGATTTAACTCAGATTTCAACTAACAACAACACAACTACTGTGAAATTGGCTGCCAGCATCTCTGACCCCTTTCTAGACAGCAGGTAGTGTCTGGATATGAAAAGAGATGCCATACAACCCTATACATTCAGAGCTACCTTGGTCTTTCAAAACTGGTTTGATTCTATCATAACTCTAATGAAAAACTAACAAACAAACAAACAAACACCCTAGGTAACATTGGTAAAAAACAGCAGGCAGAGAAAATCTGATAAAAAATTTATTAGGAAATAGTATCAAGATACGGACTTGCATGAACTCTCAAGCACTAGGAAATATATCTTTAATAAAAGAATGGTTTCTTTTCAATTCTCATCATTATTATAGAGTTACTTAAAGGCGTAATATCAGGTGCAAAATCAGATTTCGATCGAGGTTTTTTTGTGTTTTCTTGTGAGTAGTAATAATCACCTACTTGAACTAAAAGTTAAGTGTAAGTGAATTATGAAAGCTTTTCTAACATTAATGGAGCAATACAGGTATTTGTGGAATATAAAAGCATATCTACCTCAGATATATGCAATGAATGTACAATTCCTACGCTGATCCTAACAATAGGATTCATCTTACTTAAGAGTGGCCATAAAGAAGTTAGATAACTAGTGCAGGTTAATCATTTAAGATTTCTTTGACAGACAGTTGAGAAGATAAGCACTTGGCATTTAGTTCCATATGAAGACAGACGTTTAAAATAGATTGAATGACTCAGCTTCCAGAAGTGCCATTCTGTTTTTACTGTCTAGAGAGAGATCTCAAATGTGTAATTCAGATTACACATTCAACACAAAGTTATGGTGAGAGAAAGGTCTCACTGACCATTCTTTTCAAGGACAGAATTTAACTGCAACTGATGATTCTGCATATAGATACATATAAGCAACAAACATATTTTCTTGAAGGGATATCTACATATACACGAGAAATATATTAAATTCAGATAATCTATAAAATGCTAATAAGTGTTTATCTTTTTATTATTTTCACCTCTTTCTCAGCTGCCTCTCTCAGCCTATGCCAACAAAAAGTTGATGAATTAAGCCAATGAGAAGCTCAATGACATGTTTCATTGCCCATCTTCTTCCTAGCATCTAGAATCTAATCTTCTTCCCTACACTATTGTGTCAGGAGAAAGAAGAAAGGAGTTTTCCTAAGAGATGGTGGTTTGGTTTTTTTGTTTTCCTTATTTATTATTTCTAATGCTGAAGAATTGCTGAGTGACCTAATAGGAATGAGGATCAGAGCTGGGCAAAAGATCATCCTCAGGAGATTTTTCTTCCAAGATGTTCCAAATTCAGTTGCCACAAGATGTCTGAATGGCTTATTAACATGCAGTTGTATAACATGAATGTATTCAGACATGAATTAGAGCTGTGTTCATCAAAATACAAGTAATGCAAAAAATATCCAAATCTTTTATTTAAAAATTACTCATTTTCTATCCTGGGGAATAGAAAATGAGTAATCTTATCCATGTAAGGCTCAGGACAAAGAGAAGAAACTGAGAGATAGAGGTGGTGCATAGAGAATTCAAATTAGAATAAAATTTCAGTTTTCACAAAACAAGGACATAACTACTCTGCAATTTATTTAGTTGTAATTAACTGGCAGTTGGTATCAAAGTAGTTTCCTGGGAAGAATTTATTAAAGGACCAAGCTAGTGAATTTACTGCTATAAATGAAAGTAAAATGTCAATAACATAGGACAAGTTCAGCCCTCTCATGGATACCATGTTACGATTTCACTATTTGTCTTAAGTGCTAAATCTCTCTTTAAGGGAAGTTAGTTGAGCTGACTTTGTATTAGCTAAAATGATACAGAAAACTACCTCTTTCGTGTCTTTGCTTGTAATTTTTTGCTTATGTTTTCAAAAGTTCCTAGATGTTACTGCTGAGAGCCATCACAATGCAAGAGAAAAACAATGAAAAGACTTGCAAATTTACTGCTAGAGATGCTCACTGTGCTGATATTATACATTCCCCAGTGGTTCTGTCTTCTATCAAAAGTTGCATAAAGAGAATCTCATGAAAGACATTTTTTTATTGAGATTCTCACTGTATTAGCTGATTGGAGAAGTAGAAGCTGTTGGTAGGAGATTATAACAGGAGTAAAAGAGCAAGAGCTGCATTAAAAGCTGCTGCTTTAATCCATGTAAAATGAATCCATTATGATTACCCTGAAGAAGTACCCTTACTTTTACTTGTATGCTTATGTGTCCAGAAGAATGTCCAGTAGTATGTTTGTCCCAATATAATGCCTACACTCACTCAAATTATGGGTCTAAAAGCAAAAGAACAATTCTGATGTAGGTGAACTAAAGCTAAGAATTTTATGATTTCTCCACAGATGGAGATTAGTCAGATTTTAACAGACAGAGGAAACAACACAGAAAAATTTAAAGACCTATTTAATAACAATATGGGCAGTTAGATCTCAGGAGTTCTCTGTCAATGTAAGAGTCGACAGTAACCTTCAGAAATTTCTCTACTGAAGCCCTACTGTCTTTTTGGAATGTTTACATTGCTTGAAGGTCGCCAAAACAATTTAAAAAGTTAGAAATTCAAAATGAGTTGAGCAATACATCTAAGTAAAATCAGCAATATTAGGATTTTTTTGATAAGGTAAGAAGGTGTTGGTTATGAAGATTTGACCATGGATGTAAAATGCCATTTCTGCAGACTTTGTAAGCCACAGCATAACAAAGAGACACAGAAAAATAGGGCAATGTGGGCAACAGAATACTCAGTGTCTTGAGCTAAAAAATCAGGAAATGTTTTTCTCTTGACAAACTAATCATAGCTCACACCTCCTGACACATAGTTTTATTGTTCATATATTTAATATTTTTATAAAACAGTTAAAAAAGAATATTTCAGTATTTCGCATTCTTCCAAATCCATCTCCCTAGTTTTCCTCTGGAATCGTACACAGAACTCAAACACAGAAACATAATGCATCAGGTTTTAATAAGAATAAACAGAATAATAGATAAGGAGTCACAAAAAACTATGATAGTCTGCCACAGGATCTGTTGACATAAATCATTAGCACTTTGTTTTTTAAGTTTGGCTTATTTGTTTATTTCTTTAATGTTTCAAATTTCTAAAATCTACATATAACATTCAAATAACTACAAAAATGAAGACTGGCTTTCCTTTCTTTTTTATTCTTAGTGATTTTCAGCCTTTTTACTTTCTCATAACACTCTGCCCCATCTTGATTTTGAGAGCGATACCCTTTTGTTAAAGATTTAACTATGGTGATGCCCTAAGGGCACCCTTCTGCAGAAAAGAGTGAACACTGACTACTTACTCCAAGGCAACTCCAACTTCCTCCTTGTTTCTCCATTTATACTTTCCATCATCTACTTAATAAATAAATTGAGAATGAGTGTTGTAAGTATCTGTTCTAATCTTCCCTCTCCTCCCTGTTTTAGTGGCTGGGGATCCAATAGTCCATGGATCAACTCTGATAAGACCACAGATGCCCATCCTTGATTTGCACTGCTAAGACAGAGCTACGAGAAAGTCTGTAGAGATAGAAGAAAGGTAAAATTACAGAGCTGGGGTTGTTAAGATTGAATTCTTTGGTGCAGAAGGATTCAGGAGAGAAAATAGTTCCATTGAAGGTCATAAAATGTTAAAGAAAGGAAGGGTAGTCTGGTTAGTGAAGTGATGACTTGGATTGGTGTCAACAGAGATAGTGGATGATGCCAGATGACCAACATTGAAATATCAGTCCAGGGGGCTGCAAAAGCTGATCCTTCTCCTCCCAGCTCATGCCAGTCAGGGTAGAAAAGACTGTTTGGATGCCTTAGCAGGGTAATAAGTTCATTAATCTTAAGTCCAACAGCTTCCTAAAGACTGAAATAATTTTTTGGAAGAGGAATGCACATTTTTACATATGTTTTTCCCTCGAAGTTTTCAAAAGTGTTAAATGTAAAAAATTGCAACAGCTGTCAGTGAATACAACAGATTATGCATAATTATCCAACTATAAATATTGTGCCACTGATACAGAGCTAAAAGGTTCTAAAAAAAATATAGAAACTTTATTATAAATTAAGAAAACAGTAAAATCTCCCATTAATATGCTTAGGAAGTTGCTGGTTCTTCTGAGTCTTTCCTAGGGCACTCCTTTTGGGTTCATTTGCTTTGTTGATTCACCATAGTCTTTAACTAGATAGCTTTCCTCCTGTAATCACTAGGTTTTTCTGTCACATGTCTTTCTATATTAATTACTAGGCATATAGGTAGCTTTACAGGGTGTCAGAAGGGGTCTAACAGTCCTAGATATCCCTTTATAGGATCAGGCTAGACCTATTCCTGGAGCCATATATAGAAACTATTAGAGATTCAACCTTCAATACCTGAAAGTCTTCAGCTGTTCCTATGGTAACCAATTGGATCACTGGATTGAGAGGTACAGCACATTCTGAAAAGGGAAAGTTTTGAAAACAGGGACTTTATAGCAGTTTAAATACTAAAATAAACTACTGTCATAATCAGTAGGCAAGTGCTCTCCTCTTCATTGCTTTCCTTGGCTTCTCCTTTTGAGGTTTTTTTCTCTCTTCAGAGTTTTTATGGCTTTGTGTGGTCTGACCAAGCAGCCATGCATGAAACATTTGAACTGAATTAGTCAGCTTTTGATCATCATGTATAAAACTCCACAGATCAATTATATGTATTGCCTTAGGTAGTCTTTCAATAATTCCAAACCTGAAGGAAACAGATACACCTTTGCATATAGACGTGTCTGTAATTAACTAAATTTAATCTGATGTCATTCAGCTGTACTATTGAAGCTTTTGTTTCCACCACTGATTAGAAATACTGTAAAATATTTCTTCACTGCAAACTTATGCAAATCCACAAATAAAGGTAAGAGGGTTTTTTTGTCAAATTAATCACGTATTCTATTTCAAACAGTAAAAGAATATTTTGTAATGCATAATTTATGATTAACAAAGGCTGTTAATAATTATAAAATGATATTGTAGAGAGATCAGAAGATTAACTTTTATTTTAAATACCGAAGTTTCTTTCTGAGTGTCTGCAATTAAATAGTCAGGTTTGTTCACTGTATGTGGCTGTCAGAGAGAGGACATTCTCATCCATGCAGTGCAATCTTAAGTGGCCTGTATTTATCAAGCAAACAGAACTGTTAAATCACACATTACAACAGCTAAGCACAAGAATAACTCAATTATAGTGAACGATGTTTTCAAAACTTGCAATCTTAAGCACAAGGTTTTTTGTCTGTTCTGGTAATACACTTGAAGATGAGTGTTCCACCTAAGATCACATAATTAGTCTTTCAACTTGCTTTCATGCTGAGTGGCCTCATAAGCTGCACCTATGGCTGGTAATTTTAGGTGAAATCCAAAGAAGGATTTTGAAAAGCACACAGAGTTGCCCTGGGTGCATCTACTGAAATATCTGCTGAACTCATGTGGCTAGCAGGCAGATACTGCCAGCCCCTTTGGGGAAAATCAGTTGTTGGAGACATAATGCACTTATGTTATGGAGAAATTCAGTTCAGTTAAGAAATAAGAGGAAATTAAACAAAATTAGATTTTAGGAATATTGTCCATGTGATCACTTCTTCACTTTATTGGTCTTATTGCCCACAAGGCACCATGGTTTTGAACTAGGATAACCTTTAGTGAAATGAGCAGACCTACACAGATGTGAAACTAGGATGAGATAGTAGAGTCACTTGCCCATAGCCCTTGTGTTTTTTCTGGTTTCTTAAAAGGTAGACAGAAAAAAAGTAGGAAAAATTTGTACTATATGGGAAAAGTCCTGCTGTTTTTAAGTAGTGACCTTGTAGATAGCTTCAGTACTTCTGTAAGAAATTCTGTTTAATGATTTTATATATATTTTTATTCCTTAATTAGAGTTTTTAAAATCCCTAAGCATTGCATATAGGCTAACTCATTCTAGGAAAGGAAAACATAAATAGGAAGTTAGAAAGCAGACTTTTTCCACCTATAAGGAATTTGACAACTGATAAAAGCATATGGATGTAAATATATAAAAAAGAAACACTAATGAATATGAATATTTCTTATTCTTCTATTCCTTGCATAGCAGAAAAGGAAAGGGGAAGGCAAGCTTCTGCTATCGTGGAAGTTCTTTAGCGCAAAAGATAATCTACTGAGTACTGGAGTGCTCATAAAATAAGCAACCCCTTTTGTGACTTTCTTTTGCTGTAGGTTTGTAATGGTCCAAGGCATTTTAATAATTAGTCTACAGAGAGCCTTAATAGACTAGGGCAACTCTTAATTAACTTAATCCCCAGTACATGAGTTGACCAGGAGACATTAAACCACATTTTAGCTTGGAAGGTATGTGAACTCAGAGGAAACCCCATTTTTTAACTACTATGGTGCTGCATTTTTTCTTCTAGCACAGTATGGTTGTAGCTAAACACATTGTGCCATTCTGTCCTATAGTAACCAGAAGCCTTCATTTTCAGTAGAATTAATAATAACCAAAGATGGCAATTTCAGTATAATTATTTTAAGATGCAAAAATTATCATAGGATGACATTCATATATTGTTAAAATAGGTAATTAAAAAGTGATTCTACTCAATTTTTCTATATCCCTATTATATATTTCTGATACTTAAAAAAAGACCTGGACTTGTTTAAAATATGTGAAAATATACTGATAATCTTTTTAGCTACAGTAGTTTTTAATTACAAATGTTCTATACTTCTGTGATTTGGTACTGAAGGAAGTATTCTAGTATATGATTATGCTTCAAGCATGCTTTATATTTATAAGGATTTGGTTTGTACTTTATATTCTATTCTTTCTTCTTATCAAGATTTTTGTGATAAGTCTTAATAGTGAGAAAAAAAGATAAACTTCTTGAAGCAGCCTTTCTCTTTTTATTTCTATGTTACTATTCATATATTTGGTAATATTTTTTAAAAAGTGAGTGTTGCTTTAGGAATATTGTCCTGAGGTACCTAAAGCTGTGTCAAAGTAATGATTATCACTGCATTGCTTGGAGTGACACTGTGGGCAGCCTAACAGGGATGAAGATGAGACTGGATGTGGCACTTAGTGCTGTGGTCTAGTAACCATGGTGGTAGTGGATCAAGAGTTGGACTTGATGATCTCAGAGGTCTTTTCCAACCTAGCTGATTCTATGATTCTTTGATTCTCTGAAAGAAAAAATGTCAATATAATCACAAAGCACCCGTATGAAAGACAAAGCTATTCTATAAGGTACATATGTTTTTGAATGAACATTTTTAACAGACGATATTAAACACACCTATTTTTACTATTTACAGAGAGTTGTTTTGATGTTGGTATTAGCATTTGCTGTTGATTTCCAACTATATGTATGAGAGATATATTTGAATTAAATGATTTAATAGCAAAATCACTGGGCAAAGGATTTTAATCTAGACCATTGTACTGAGCTATGGTTTAGATCTTGGGGGATGTAATTTATCTGTCCCAGTTGCTGAAAATGCTTTGAGGAACACACTTTCCCTAAGATGCATGCCATTAGAATCTTAGCCAGCATCTCTAATGTTACAAATAAGTACAAAACCAGTCGTATTCAGGTAAACTAAACCTTCAGCTGGACACTTACACTTCTCATTGTCATCAAGAAAAGCATACCAATTTAACAATTGCAAAGGATCTGAATTGTTAGGAGAACCGAGATCATAAATATGTTTGTCATATATAATTATGAAGCTTTAGGATATTTCCTGACAAGTGATTTTTTTTAAATTATGGAAAGAATTAACTATATCTGTGTGTATTGCATAAGAAAGCATAAGTACTCAAAAATTGTCTCATTAGGAAAAATGTACACACATTTTTTCCTGCTATTACAGTCAAATTTAATTCATCTCATTAAAATGCTTCCCTTTTATTTCAACACTGCTGCATGTATTCAAAAGCATTGCATTTTATAGTGAATTCAATTTCTTATATTATTAATCCCTTTATGAAAAGGAAAATTCAATCTCTTAACAAATCTTGATGTAGTCACTTTAATTTCCATAACTATAAATCTTTTATAACAAATGAGTTTTAATTAGTTGCTGTCCTTGGCCATGTACAAGAAGAAGTAATCGTCTTTCAATTCATCTATTGTTAGGTTATACTGAATTAAAAAGTCCCATATGCTTAGGATGTTCAGACTACTATCTTTCCAACTTAATAGAAATTGATTCATAAATTTTTAAGTAGTTTTCAAGTGTTTCTCTTTGTTTCTGTCTTAGAAGACAGTGCATTTTTTTTTAACTTTGGTGGGCTGAAAGAATAATAGAAAATAATTCCAAAAAAGTCCATAGATACACCGCTTTAAAGTGAACCAAAATCTCCAAACAAAATATCCCCAAACTTAGATTACTTGAAAATTTTCCAATCTACTTTTATTTGGAGCATAAAATTGAATCGCTTGATATATGGTTCAAATGAATTCAGGAGTTAAGGAATATACCTGATTAATCCCCGACTTTATTTTAATTTTATGTTTGACCATTCTAAGATTGTAGTCTCATAGGGGAATGCAGACTGGAAGATACTTCAGAAAGTCATCCAGTGAAACCTTACGCTCAAAAGAGGATCATACTGGGTTGCTCAGGTCACTGCGCAGTCAAACCTCCAAGGATGGAGACTGCGCGACCTCTCTGGGCAGCCTGTCCAACGGCCCCACCACTGGAAGTGTTCAAGGCCAGGTTGGATGTGGCTTTGAGCAACCTGCCCTAGTGCAAGGTGTCCCTGACCATGGCAGGTGTGTTGGAAGTAGACAATCTATAACATCCATTCTGATCCAGGCCATTCCATGATTCTGATGAGGAAGAAGTTTCTCCTTTCTCCTCAATGTTTATCTCAGATTTTATGTTTTGTTGAGAGCACCAAATAGAAGGGGAACAGTAAAGATATTTTTTGTAATTTTTTCATATGACATTGAAAGAAAATAAAGTTTTTATGGAGAAATTTCAAGAAAAAAGTGTTTCAAATGACTTGGAAAGAAAATGATTAAAAATTATCTAAAATTCTGTTCGTCTAAATCTTCCTTTCACAGTCAGGCTCACTATTTTAGTGGAAGAACCAAAGACCATGCTTTCTCTCTAATATAATTATATTGACCTAATTAAGCAATGACACAGCAGGGATTAAAATATTTGAGTTGGTGGTTGTTGGGGTTTTTTCTTCATGGAACTCCCAGCAAGCTACCCCAATTAGATAAGCCATCTGTGAGATAGAAATTGTAACATTATGTACTACAACTACAATTTTTGTCAGGGTGGCAAGTGAGATACCGCATAATTAGGAATGGAACACAATTGCCATTCTCCTTCAATCAAAATGCAACAAGCTTTTTCTGCATGTTACCAAGGGACCCCATGTAAACGTTTGGGTCACAGCCTCATCATTACCACAAAAATGTGTCTATAGTGAGATCTGAAACAAAACAAATAACGTTACAGGATTTCTTCACATGTGAAGAAGTGAAAAAGGAAGAGTTATGTAACTTTTTAAAATAATTATTCAGAAGCTGAGACTGACTTACCCTAGTTTGGTGTCTCTGTATTATTCATCTTCCTCCTCTCTCATGATCACATTCAGCACCAAGGAACATAGTAGCGCTATGTATTTTGATATATAAAAATCCCTAGATATCTAAAGTACCTCTCCCTTGCTTGGACAGCATAAGTCACTTAAAAAAACAGGGCTCTGACCTATTCCCAGTTACTATTTTGGAATGCAGTGCTAACTTTCAAGAGATTTCAAGTTAGCAGTGCAACATTGTGGCATAGGAGGATGGGGCCCTGTTAACAAGAGGGCAGACAGGCCATGAAGAAAAGTGGTTATTCCTCTCTATTGTGCTGCTTGGGAGGCCACACCTGGGGCACCTGTGTTTGTTTCTTGGCTCTTCAGTAAAAAAAAAAAAAAAATAAAAATATTGACATCCTGGAGAGAGTCCTTGAGAAGGTAAGCAAGATGATAAAAGGAACTGGACTCCATGAAAAGAAAAATGATGTTAGGGGAGCTGTGTTAAGTAAAGAAGGTTCAGAGAGGATCTTATGTTTTATTTGGCTACTAGAGGAAGGTTACAGGGAAGACAGAATCAGCTCCTTCTCAGAAGTACTCAGAAATGGAATTTTTGGACAATAAACAACAATTGCAAAAAAAGAAAATTCTGATTAGATATTAGATGAAAAAGATCACAGTGAAAGTAATAACATACTGAACCAGGTTGTCCAAAGACATTAAGGAATATTTACCCTTGGAGGTGTTCAGAACTCAACTGACCAGGGCTCTGAACAACGTGTTCTGACTTTACAGTTGGCTCTGCTTTGACATCAAGATTCCCCTCTAACCTTCTTCTTTTTATTTTTTTTCTGTGAATATTGAATGGTTATTATAACCCGATGATTAAAGTATTCTATTTTTAGCTGTGTTTTTAGACATTACTGACCCTTCCTGGTCCAGCTTAATAAGTTAGCAGTGAGACTGCTGCAAAAGTTAAAAGGTTCTCACAAGATTTATAAAACTATTGGTTTCACACAAGCTTATTTGATCCGTTGAGTTAGCAAATAGTTAGAGAAAGAGAATGCAAAATGCTTTTTCCGTGGGAGCTCTAGATCAGACTGGCATGATCTGGCTAACAGACAGCAACAGACCAAGGAGGAAACTCTAGCACTAACATAGGAATAAAGGTCAGAATGGTTTGGATAGCTATACAGGATAAGTAGAGGAGCTATGCTTATTTAAATAAGGGATAGTCTAAAAAGTGTGGAGACAGCATTTAGCGGAAAGCACTGCATGATGGGCTGACAGAGCTGAAGGAAGCCACAGAGAGAACTTGAAGAAAGTCTCATAAAAGAGCAGCAGCAACAAACCAGTTCATGTACTGAGTGACACTGAACTGTGAATATAACATCAAGGCATCATACCCATTATCACCCTGCCACAAGCAGTTATAGCTACAAAGGACTCAAAAAATAGCAGAACTCTGTAACAAGAACTATACTAACAAGAACAAATAGCAACTACATGGAGATACTCTGGGTTAAATCATCTGAGCAGTTAAGTATAAGGTTAAAAAAAATGTTCAGGTCTGTGAGACACTGGATTATTATATTAATTATTGGCTCGAATCAATTTAAGTGTGTGCATGTGTGGGGAGGGACAAGTCAAATTTCACAAAGGTGAAGTGGTGCCCTCTTCCATGCTCCAGCCCCTTTGAGCCTTCTTGGGCAGCCCTCGAACAGCTGTCAGTCACTGAAACATCAGAGCACTGCAAAACACCACATCCCCTGGAATCCCTAATCCAGCCTCAGAATGGCTGGCATGTTTGGAGCACTGCCTCTCATGCCTCCCTGGAGCCCCAGTCCAGCCTCAGAGTGGCCAGTGGGCCAGAAGTCCTGCCTGGGATGGGTGGCCATAGAGGGACAGAGCAGATAAAACCAACACCAGGTGGCCATTGTGTGGTTATGGCCCTGCCATTTACTGGACTCTCGTAGTTGGATCTATGCTGGATCTAGGGTGGTAGCTATAATTCTGTCTTTTTCTCTCTTTACTTCTTCTTCTTCTCCTAATCTCCTTTCTTGATAGTTGGGTAACTTAAATCTGGATGAGTTGGATTTTGTAAATTGTATGGGTTAACATGTGTGAAGTCAATGCTTTGCAAAATAGTTTATTTTGGTTCAATGTTGCCCTTTATATTTCTACCTAGTGCCCCTATTTTCTAGTGTTTGCCAGTAAAAGTGTGCTATTTGACCTCCTGAGAAATGTGTGCAGCGTCTTCTCCAGTGTGCTCTCTCAAGGTATTAAGACAGTTGAAGGCCCTTTTAGTAAATCTGGCTGGCAGATTTTTAGAGACTTGTATATTTATTTTTAAAGCAAAACCCCTTCGATGAGCTCATAGATCAGATCTGGGGTCTTACAAGATCACAAGGTAACACGATCTAGAGAGATTACATCATGGAGCAAATCTCATTTAAAGAGAATTTTATTCATGTAGCACCTCTTAGGGGGCGTGTTTTAGGGATTCTGGATGAGGCACCCTGGGAGATGTAGTCCCAAATGTACTCCCACACACATGGGCAGTGAGATACCACGTGGTGATCGGTAAAGAGAATCACGTCCTGTTTTGAAGTGCATATAAAAGGTGTTGTTTGCTTCCAATAAACGGATTTGGTTGTTGGACCCCCAACCAGCTGGGTGTATGTGTGTTTATTATTTATTATATTAATAAAACCATACAGTTAGTTGAATGCTGGGAAAATGGAAATACAATGCAGAAGAATCTTATAATACAGCTTAGAAAGATGGTATTCAAGGTAGATAAATTACTGGTAATGAAAAAAGTATCAAGCAATGTACTAAAATAAAAATTGAACTTTACAACTACTGGGGTTGGAAGGGACCTTAAGGATCATCCTCTCTAAACCCCTGCAATAAGCCGGGATACTTTCTATTAGACTACGTTGCTCAAAGCCCCATCCAACCTGGCCTTGAACACTTCCGATGACATTAACTATTTCTCTGGGCTACCTGTTCCATCTCACAGCAAAGATTTTCTTCCTAATGTGTAATCTAAATCTACCTCTTCCAGTTTCAAGCTATTCCCTCTCATCCTATCTCTACATACCCTTGCAAAAAGCCCCTCTCCAGCTTTCTTGGAGGCCCCTTTTAGGTACTGGAAGGCTGTTATAAGGTCTCCCTGGAGCCTTCTCTTCTCCAGGCTGATGAACCCCAACTCTCTCAGCCTGTCTTCGTAGAAAAGGTACTCCTCTGATCATCTTTGTGGCCCTCTTGGACTCCAATAGGACCATGTCCTTCTTATGCTTGGGGCCCCAGAGCTGGATGCAGTACTTCAGGTGAGGTGTCACAAGGGCAGAGTAGAGGGGGAGAATCACTCCTTTAAGGCTTGCTGGTCACACTTGGTGTAGCCCTCAAAGAGTTTAAACAAATTCACAAGCAAGAGAACAAAGCAGACACTAAAGCATAGGTAACGTATTTTTTACCATCACTAATCCAGGGCTTAGTGGAGCAAAAGTGGAGTAAAAAGGAAGTTAAAGACTTGTAGAAAGAGGTAAGACTTGCATAGTAACTCACAGTAGCTTTTCCTGCTCTGGCTATAAGATGCAGATTACAAGTCGTATGGAAGACTCTTGATTTGACTCAGTTAAGCATTTATCATGTACTTTTGTGCTTAGATTGTTATTTTAGGGTCATTTCGGGTCAGCTGACTTACCGTTAGAATATACGACAGGTCCTACATACATCTTTCTAATAAGATTTAGAGATGTTACAGACAATGAAAAATTCTTCTTGCACTGGGAAGTTAGTTATTCATGTTAGCCCTTTAGCTCCTTTTTTTTGAAGTATTCTTGGGGCATTGATATCCTCAGAAGCAGAGTTTTACATATGTGAATGTTTGAAACATTTCAAAAGTGTTAAGAGCCATTTTCTGTGGCTTGGTATTGACTAACAAATGGAGCTCTGTATTTCTCCAGACCTTCTCTTGAATCCTACTCATTGCTGCTTAATTTAATGTTCTATATGCAAAAGTGAAAAGTAATTCTGTGAAGTAAGAAGTTACAATCTGTGTCCATTTAGGGAATAAACAGTTTTCTATATTTTATAATCATGTATAATTGTAGATGTGATCTAATGTTGTTCATAAAATAAACACAGAAAAGTGAATTTTCAAGAATATTATCCCATATGTTTAGTTTTATGCTTATCCCCTATTTTCCTGGGACCCAGTGACTTATGACTGGTTTTGTCTGATTGTTTTAAATCTCCTTTACTCTCCCATTTTAGCTATTTTTTTCTGATATTTTTCCATAAACCAGAGCCTGACTGAAATCTCTGGCATTGGAATAGAAAGAATTTCACAGTCAATTTTGCAGTCTGGGGTTTTCTCAGCATATAGTCTTGCTGAATGTGTCAGAACAGTAGCTTTAAAGATGGTCTATTACAGTAAATTTTCATTAGATAAGGCAAATGTGTCTGTGGATCTCATGGTTCTCTGTAAAATGAAACTACAGTGGAAACCAGATGAAACACATAAGAGATTTTAGAGTTTTCCATGCAATGTAAATTTTCCACTCAGTGAAAATTCGAAAGAGTTTGTCCCTTTCTAATTAAAGAGGGAAAAGAAGATAACTTCTAAAACATATGGAAACAAGTCTGTAAATGTCTTCCTTGAACTAAATATTCCAATTCCCCAAATAGCTATTTCATCCTTCCATCTTCATTTAGTGGTGTCATTAAAATAACAACTCTGGATTCATGAATAAATTGGTGGGGGGAAAAAAAGAACAAGAGAATAGAGTACTAGTCTCAGTACTAGTGTCAGGGCAAAAAAACCTTGTACTACTCATGTTATTTATGGACCATCAACAACTTTGATTAGCTGACTCTTCACAGTTAATGGTTGAGGTGCTTTGAGGCAATGGCAATTAAAGATTAGTTCTTCTGCCACATAATTCACAGCATAGATATGAAAATCAGGAAAGAAGGAATTTATTCGGCTGTAACTGGCATTGATGCTATTATTGATATATTTCAACCCGAACAAGAAAAAGCTACAACTAAGCCTCAGCAGTCTATAAATCCACATGCAAAATTTCTTTTTTTTTTTAACTAGGCTTATCAAAACACCTGTTAGGAAGTAGCTTTTTTCATTACTACTTCAAAAGTTGTTTGGGCGTTAAACTATATGAGGTTTTCTATGCTTATTCATTATATAAGAAATCTGTTCCTGCATTAAAATAGAGGCAAAGGAACAAAGGATTGCATTATATGGCGAGAAGTGCAAATGAAAACAATGAACGAAAATTCAGTTTATCTGACATAACATTCATGAATAAATTACATCCTATCATTTATTGACAGTATTGTCTTTTATGAGGTGAAACAGTATTTCATAGACTGACTTAAAATATATACAGACCAGACTAAAAAAAACCCAATATTTTCTAATTAAACAGACTTTTTGCTTTACCTAAAATAGTTATATCATTCTAAATTTAAGCATATGCTTCAGTTATAATCAATAATGATTAACTACATTTGTATTGGCAAGAACATACTAATAATTAAGTTATTATCAGAGTTTCACTGTATGAAATAAAAAGAGAATGTCCTTATTCATTTTTCCCATTACAAAAAGTAATTACTCTATTTTACCAATTTCTGTGCTTAGTGGTGCACATATTAGACTAAACACCATCAATAATCACCTGCTATACTCTATTCATTTCTTTAATGTAATCTTTGTTCTGTAATTAAATATTAAGGTACTTGTACAGTTAGTAGTAGAATTGTGTAATGGAAGTATTTTATTGTTTCAGTATGATATTTGTCTTTACTCTGGAGGACCAACTATAGACAAATATTTATAAAACTGAAAAAATTACTTGGCGAATTTGGAACACTTCAGCATAATTCTTCAGCTGATTTTTTCAGTTAGCAATCCAACGATATTCATCCTGATCTAATTGTGAAGTATATCTATGCATTTTACTACTAGTAATAAGATTTATATTGCTTTTATTTCTATTAGAACTGTAGAAGCAATAAAGTTGTAGGAAAATGAAAGTAGATTCTTTTCTCTCTCTTAGTCGATGAAGTGATTTAATTAAAATGTCTTTAGTCAAAATCCTCTTCTCAGCCTACTCAGAGATGAACAGCTTCACCCCTCTTAAGCAGTTAGATCAGTTGTACTGGTGATGGTAATTCAGCTGGATACAATGAAGTTTATTTCTCAGATTCACAGAGATAAAAAATATTCTGACTTTTAAGAATTAACTTAGAAAACAAATTAATCAAGTTTGTTCACTTTTGTTAGTGCATGAGGCCTATGTAGTTTGGATGGAGACCGAAGTATTATGTGTGAGAGCTGAACTGTGGAATAATGACCTTATTCAAAAAAATATTGAGGCAATAAAATGGAATTACCAAGACCCTGTTAAATTGAATTTTAGAACATATCCTGGAAATAAAACAACTAGTAATTTAAATGCCTCATCTGTCATAGAGGATTCCAGTATTCCTACAGTCCTAATAGTAGTCTCCCCATTCACAGAGCTCAGATCTCTGATCTACCCTGAGCTATTAATATAAAGATATTAGATTAATTTTGCTTTTCTTCAAGAAGATTATTCAATGGGAAACAACATTTCTGTAGCTGCTCCATATCTTTTCTACACTTAATGGCTTCCTTCAGATTATAGTATTAATAATTTCCATTAAATTGCAATGTTCGTTATGACCTAAGTTATCTGAATAACTGAAGAAAAGCAGACTGAGTTTAATATATATTCTTCAACAAAAAACTGCTATTCCTGGAACAAAGTTTATGTTCTTTGTACAATTTAATGCACTGTAAAGAAGTACATTGAAATAGTTTCTATTGTTAGAAGAAGTACTGGTAAGAGAGGCTTTTTTTATTTATGAAATGCATTTTGATTTTTTTTTCAGCATTTTCCTTGTCATAATTGTTAGTATTTTAATATTTGAGGTTTTTTTCCTCTAATTTAGCCATAAACCCTGTATCTGTTAATGAAGGTACTTGGAATGCATTTGAATACAGGGAAAGTGGCTTACACTTGGTAACGTATTGGTTGGCACAGCTCAGGTGAATACTGCCCTAAGCCCTTCTGCATCTGACAGAGCACCACCCTGGCAACAGACATGGTTCAGCAGAATATGCTCTTGGGTCATTACAGTATGCAGACAGAATGTTAAAATAGCATTGGTCCCTCTTAGTCCACCAGCAGATTTATGTCAGCTTACTAATTTTTTATAAGCAGCTTATATTAATATTCTAGGCTGTAAATATGTCAGGAGTGAACAAGTATACCAGTGAGGATATAAATATTCCATTCAGGATAGATTCAGGATAGATTCAGGATGTCTGTAGGTTTGGAAAAATAAATTTTGTCAAAGGGTCAAGGTAAAAAGCTAGGACTGCTTACCATTTCAGTCAACTGAGATACACACTGATGTGAATCAGCACCCCTGCAAATATCCATGAGTGTCTTTTCATAGGACATGACATAAGCAAATTCTGTAGTTCATATTCAAAGTAACCAGAACACTCTTAACATCAAAACCACAGAATATTAGACCAATAAGCTGTTAGGAACCTAAGTATGTCATACAGTCTAGCTGTGCACATAGACCAAACCAAATGATAAGTCCCAATGGAGTGAGGCGTGATTTTTATGATCAAACTCAAACCATAATCATCAAGATGCCAGTGAGGAGGGAAACACTCACAGACAAGACTGATCACACTCTCAAACAAATTCTTTCATCTCTGTGCTTCAAGATTGTTTGTTTGTGAAACTCCCGTTTTATTCCTCCATCCTTTCTTGCTGTGTCCTTTTTTTGAAATTTAAAAATAAGAACTTTTTACCCCAAGAAGAAAATTCAATTGCTCTTTTATTTGTGGGGGAGCTAGAGGAGGGGAAGAAGCAGAAAGAAGAAAGTCTGGTGAAAGTGCTGTCTTGTGAGTTTCTGTGAACACAGAGTAGGCAATATTTTCATTACTGTGTAAGAGATTCAATAAAAAGTCCTAGAAGAAAGAAAAAACCAGAATGGATCAAAGTTTCTTGTTTCATGCCTTGATTTTCAGAAGTACCAAGCCTTAATTTATCTTCTAAAGTCAACAGGAACTGTAGGTGATTCACTTATTGTAAGTGGTCCATAAGTACATATACAATAAAAAAAGTTTAAAAAGATATTGTTTCTATTGAAATTAGCAAACAGGTCTATTGGAATTTGTAAGCCTGCTGTAGGTAGTCAGATAAGAAACATATGGCCTAAACACTACTAGTTCCACTCACATTTTCCTTCAGCAAAGGATTGCCCTCCCTCCTAGTTGAAAATATTAGGTTATCATCTTTATCTTAGGAATATTTATTTCTGTGGACTACTCCTGAAAATCCTGAGAATTTAAGTATTCAATCTCTCTGGACTCCATATGTTTGGATCTCTAAAAATACAGGAGAATTTCACCTTTACCTGTTGCTACAGTATCATTTCTTGCTTGACAATGTTGACAGAGATCCTTCTAATATAATTTGTACCTCGGTTCTTATTGACTCCCTTTTATTTCTAAGTAACATATGTTAAACAAACCTTTGAAAATTTGTATTAATAAGAAAGATGCATAGTACTCCTGGTCTGCCAAAGAGTAACACCTGAAATGTGCCTCATTTTGCAAAGTACTTAATTTCTGAATAGGGTGCTAGGTTAGGCATCTAAAAATGGATATGCCAATAGTTATTGATCTTTTAAGAAATCATGAAGAATAATGTTAATGAGTTTCTAATAAAATTTCCCTATGGATAAAATATATATGATCTCATAACAAAATGGTACCAGTGCCATACGAGGCCATTTTATTATGTACTATAAGTCAGGATGTCAAAACATAAAGCGGTAGTGGGATGCCAGGGGTAGATACATGAGCAAAGGCCTTGTTTTTACTCCATAATATTTTGTCTTCAGGTGACATCATAAATCATTGTCACTGTCATAAGGCTGCAGTGAACAGTGGCATTATTTCCCCAGGTACTGTAAAATACCACCTGGTATTTTGCATAAACTACATGGTAAATCATGGAAACACTGTAGCGTTATTTTACAGTAACACTGTAAATAATCTGTGCCTTGATCATAAATCTGTATCACCAGCAACAGCCCTAATCAACAATAGCAACTCTGAGACTGAAAAAATCTTTCTCTTTAGTTGTAAAACTGTTCTTGGTATTATGGCTTTGCCTAGTGTCTAGTAACTATATCCTCACCAGCTCTGTGAAAATGAGCTCTGAATAAATATTTGAGACCAGTAGTTTAAACTTGACAACATTTGTACTCAAGACTCACTATATTTTCTGACAAAAACATGAATGCATGGAGGTGCATCTTCCCATATTGTTCTTTTATTGTTGCTTAAGTAATTTCCAACAATTCAAAAGCAACCAACTACTGAGTTTTGACACAAAAGCAAAATATAAATATTTCTCATATCAGGGCCAGAATTTATTCCTGGAGTTACTGAGAGGGTCAAAGGAATAAAAAGAAGAGACAAAAAGCAAATGGATGGTCCTGTTAGAGCACATTTTTTCTAGGAATTGCATTATGACCTACTAGGGCACTAGCAGTCATATTGACTATGTTTATAATCCTGTCCAGATTGTTAGTACTGGAAAAATAATTGCCTCTATACAAGATATGGTAACCAGGGGATATGACTGGCTCATGGTTAGTATTCTGTTGTGTTTATTAAAACCAGTATATAAAATAACCACAGATTTTTCAGCAGAAGGAGTTTTAACTGTCTTGTTCAAAATTTAATGTGTTTTTCAATGTGCTCCTGAAAAAGCTGTTAAGGGAGTTACTAGAGCAATACCTGCCACTTTCTTACTATCATTCTATTCAGTATCCCTTAAATACTATGAAAAGTATCTACTAAAAATTCAGAACTGTGATAAAATTGGCATATCACCTTCTTTACCCATTCTGCCATTGTATATTTTATTCACAGCTGCTTCATCGCTAGTCATTCCAAAAAGAGTTAAAAAAAAGTGTAAAGTTTTCAATTATTTCGTGTTTCGATTTGCACATAAGGAGATTTTTTTTCTTGTACTGTCTTTAAAGATTCAAGCATGCTTTTACTGAGTGGTTATATATTTTTTCACTTTTTTTTACTTTCAGATTTAGCAAAGCCCTGCCAGAAGACATTTAATGCTGTCATCGATATTCGCTCTACTGTCAGGGATATTAAACTGAGAAGAAAGACCTGGCACACTGACTTTCTCTTGAAGCTTTGATAGTATGTTGGCTACAGTTTAGCTGTGTGAAAAAATAGTGTTGCACTGCAAGCAAAACCAGAGAATTTTCTTCTTGTCAATTTAGAAAAGTTGTGAGGAAAAAGTCAGCTTTAGACCACATAGGCTTTGCAGATTAAAAGGATTGCAGGTTTTGTTTCATTTGCTAAGTAAAAATCTACCTCTTTTCTTTTGTTGACATTAGCTGTACTGTTATACAGTACTGGACATTAAGAGACTATTTCAGTTTTCAGAATTACAATTTCATTTCTTTACGTATTCAGTAGCATTAATCCATTAATGAGAAAATGTGCAAAACATCTAATTTTAACATATGCAGTAGACAGTGATGAACCTGAAAGAGAGGAACTGATTTATAAGGTGTATGTGTATATGTGTAAGAGTTCTAAGTATCAGCAGCTGGAAAGAGAGCAGACTGAGAGGCTATTCTACCCCTCCATTCATTGCTGGCAAGCTCCCATCTGGAGTACTGTGTCCAGTTCTGATTTTCCCTGTGCAAGGGAGACTTGGACTTAAAGGAATGAATCCTGAGTAGGACCAGAAAGAGGATTAAGGGATAGGAGTATGTGTCACATGAGGAGCGGCTGAGAGAGGTGCAGCTGTTCAGCCTGGAGAAGACTCAAGGAATGGTCTTATGAGTGTGTATTAAATACCTGATGAGAAGGGGAAAAGAAGACAGAGATAGACTGTCCTTAGGGGTGCCCAGTGAAGGAACGAGAGGCAATGGATACAATCTGAAATGCGGAAATTCTGTTCAAACATTAAAAAATAAAAAATAATGATGAAAGTGATTAAGCACTTTGACAGGTTGCCTAGAGACATTTTTGGAGTCTCTATCCATGGAGATATTCAATATCTGGCAGAATATGACCCTAGCAAATCTCCCCTAGCAGATCTTTGTGAAAGGCAGTTGAGATAGATGATGTAGGTCTCAACCCTAATCCTAACTCTAACCCTAAACCTAATTTGAAAGGTGTAGAGGCAGGAATGTTGGGGCCCTGCCATGATCCTCTTGGCATGCATTTTCCAGCCTCACTGTCCCTGAGGCTCTAGCCTCTTTCACTCTCTCAAACCTAAGCCTAAGCCTAAGCCTAACTGGAGCTGAAAAATGCATGCCAGCAGGATCATGGTAGGGCCCCAACATTACTTCCTTCACACTTTCAAATCTGGCTTGGGTTAGGGTTAGGGTTAGGTTTACAGTTTGGTCTAGGCTTAGGGTTAGCGTTAGGGTTGAGAGAGTGAAAGAGCCTAGAGTCCCAGGGCACTGGGGCTGGAAAATGCATGCCAAGAGGATCGTGGAGCAGCCATTTTTTCCAGTGTGTTGGTTGTAATTTTTGACACAGGTTCTGGTTGATATACTGGTTGTTTTACAGCTAACAACAATCTTAACTGCAGTGATCATAAAACAAGATAGTTCAAGATCCTGAGGGAACTGGTACATAAATAAACTGCTTGGATCTCAGGAGAATGTGTTTAAGCTCTTTCTGATAGGCTGGACTCAGAGGGGTATTCTCCTGAAGGGCAAAAGAACACAAACTGACAGATTTGTTTTTAAAGTGATACCTTAAGTTCCATCTGTTTTTTTTATTTTTCTAATTTTTATAAGCTTTATAAGTAGTTATATAGCAGAAGTAGATTTAGAAGCAGCAGCCCTTATTCCCTTACCCTTAGCACAGAAGCAACATAGATTTTCAACCCTATTACCCCATTCCATGCTCCCTATATCAATTCTACCCCCTGAATTCCAGTAGAAATGTTTAGTCTCTCTAAGATAGGCCTGTTGTATTTGGAGGACGCTTGTATCTTGGCCTAAACCACAAAAGTACAGTCAAGAACTGGGTGAATATGTGCCCCCTGTACCCGAAGATTGATGAAGAGGTGGTCTTAGAGACCCCAGCCCCAATTCCCAAGGGGAGTGACTGAGGGTGGATCAGGGCAAAAGCCACAGGGTGGGAAAACCTCCAATTGGACAAGCAGTATTATAAATTGTAACATCTGATACACGGGGTGCGCACGTCTTGTAATCTTATGTCTAGGTACAAATTAAAACCCCTTTCCTTATCTCACCTTACAAACTAAATTGTCTCAGGGTCTTTTTTCCCCTGAATTTTCTTTTAAGCATCAAAAGACAGCCTCTTCAAAGCACGAGACTCTTTCACGGTGTGGGGCTCAGTGTAGGCAGATTCAGTGTGGCAGAATTATTTTGGAAGGTATTTGCATTCTAAATGGACTGTTTTCTGGAGTACAGTATTAGGATTTCATGTGTATGCAACAGAAGCTGGAAGCTCAGAAAAGAGGTAGAAGGAAAAATTATTTCCTTCTAGCTAGATAGTCTGAACTACTATCTAATCAGGCCATTTTGAGTTGCAGCTGAAGAAGTCATTTGGAGAATGCTGGAATTTACTTAGGTCTTATTCTACTGTACTGAGCTGAAATAGTAGTAATACGAAAATATTTTGGATTTCTATTAGTCTGCACTTTATAGTTAATATTTGCAGAAGAAAATGTGTATAATTTTTTACATCTCTTGAAAAATTAATTTAATTTCTATCAGACAATAGAGGAATAGTAGGCAGCTTTATCATTAGAAAATTTTTATTCTCTTGTATGTTTATGGAGTCATTTCACTTGCACATATACATCATCACAACTGAGAGATCACAAATTGACATCTACAAACTGGAAAATAGAGCAAGAATTATGCTAAAAATCTCTCTATCTGCCAGATCTTGGAAAGCAATAGGGAGACTGAAAATATAGGATCTGGCCAAACAGGCTTGATTCAAATTCATGCTGCAAAGGTTTAAATGCTCCCTTAGTTGATATGCACCCATCAATTGATATCTGTTCAGTTGTAGGTACCCAACCACCTTGACACAGGTTTGTATACAAACTGGTGTTAGGTTGCATGGTGAAAAGACAGAGTTCCCTTCCAGCTACTTTGTTCATGCATGGGTTTTCTCTCTGTTAGAGTTTGTCAGAGGGACAGCAATAGTTAAGGAATGAAGATGACAGCATTCCCTATAAAGGAGGCTAACCTATGGGAAAGAGATGTTAACAAATGGAAAATGTGAGACACCACTTATTTAGAAAGCATCTGCATGCCAAGGATCAGTGCGATATAATCCCCAGTGTTCAGACAGAACTCTGTTTCTGCTGTTGTTTTAGAGAGATATCAAGCTATGGAAGAAGATGGAAAGCAAGGAGAACATAAATTATAATCCAAATTGCACATGCAGGATTATGCCAGCCCAAGCCACTTTCAGTTATTTAATTTTTATAAGATCCCCATCAGCACATGAATAAACTATAGATGGTACTACAAGTTTCCTGGGCAGAAAAGATTCATACACATGACCAGAGAGTTTGACAGTTGTGCATGGGCAAATATTCCTCTTGGTTCACAACATGATAGTCTTTCCAAATAATTAGATGCAGGAGTGCACTGAATGGATGTGTGAGTTATATTTATTTTCCAATAAGTCATGAAAAAAGCTTCAGTTCAAGTCTGCAATGGTTCTGTAAAAATATAGACAGTTTTCACCTGTGGATAGACCACGTTTTTTGGATTTCCATAAGGCTTTGAGTGACATATATTTGGATCACAATGAACAATTTGGGTACAGAAAGAGGAGAGTTTCACTCAGAGATTACAGGTTGAGATCTAGAAAAGGGGCCAGCTTTTTACATATGTGCTGGGATTTTTCTTGCACATAGTGAAGCTGAAAGTACTTTACTTGTTACCCATCATCTCAAATCCCACAATATTTCATTGATATGTACTAACTATTCTCATCCAAAACTAGACCTAGACAGTGAATCTGTTCTTATGGTATGTTATGCTCAACATCTAATGATTCGTAACTGACAGTGACTGAAGGCCACTGAAAGAAAAATGATTGTAGTGTGTGTGCACAGAATATTCCAAAGATGGTTACTGTAGAACATTGCTTGGATTTCAACACCAGAAAAAAAATGAACTGTATGATTTCAATGCAATCATATTTAAAGGCACAGGGAAGAGGTGTCTAAATCAGCTTAGCTTCTGAACCAACTTGCCTTTAGTAATGGGAGCATTACTTTCTCCAAGCATATCCGAACAGATATTTTACTAGAAGGTGGTAACACCACTTATTTTTAAGGTATTCTGATTATTTTCATTATAAGGTTCTGCTTTCAGTTGTTCTGAATGTCAATAAACTTCATCTTTTTGGGTATACGTTTTTCTATTGCAAGTGATTGCCTCAGATTGATTTTCTTTGTTCTTTTTTTTTCCTTTTTTTTCAGCTTTAATGTTATATAAATCAGTTCATTTATTTCTGAGAATAAAGGCAGAAACTAATAAATTATTTACCAATATGAAATAATTGCCAGACTTTTTTTTAGAAACATCACAAAGATCACAAGCATAACATTTTGGTGCAGGTATATACAAATTGGTTAGGAGTGGCCCTTTTCTGAAAGACAATCCTTTAGTTTTCTATATAAAAATCTCCTCTGTTAGAAGATTTTCAAGAAAAAAAATTAAAGATTATTAGTAACTATTGCCTCTTATATCTTTACCTATGTAGAACATAGGTGTAGTACACAGGTGGGCTTCCTTTTCAATTTGCAGCTCCATGACACTGCTAAATAGCAATTGTAGATTGTTGATGGTATTCTTCTAGAGATGTGACAGCAAGAAACTGTCCAGTTCAACTGAAATACAGTCCACTACAGATCAGAGAGGGTAAATGGGAGAATATAAAGGAAATAAAAGTGTGGATTTCACATTGAAACAGGCAGTGTGAGAAGAAAATTAAATCCAAACTTGAGTTTCAACAACTAGCTAGGCATAGAGACTAAGGATAAAGGTGGCAAGATTGTGAACAGTCAGAGAGATTATTTTTTCACAGGTAACTTTCCATTTAATATAAAACATACTGATCAAAAGAAGTGCCAAGTATTCTGCAAATAAAGTTACGCCAAATAAGATTAAATCCACAACTGTCTATAACTGCCTGGATGTTAGAGGGAGAGATGGAGCATGATAAAAACCATAAAGTTTCACTTGGGGTACCTAAGAGGCAAAATATCTGGGCATTGAGAAAGAAGGAACATACATTCTGTTCTCACAAGACACTAGTGCTAAGCTCCACAGTCCCTGTCATTGGTAGACTTTAACAATCCTGTTTATATGTATGGCAGGAGGAAACTGTGGGGACAGATTAGGATTAAGTAAGAGTCAATAGGAAAGTGAAATGTTTAATTCACCCCACATTTAAACCAGGATCATCTGATAGATCAGACCATATTGTCCAGGCTATCCAGGTGGGCCTGGAAAACTCCCAAGAAAGCATATTTCACAACCTGACAGGTCAGCCTGCTCCAAATGCTTGACTCTGTTAAGAGTGGAAAAAAAAATCCTTTATATTCAGAACCTGACTTCAAATTATGACTTTTTTGTCATACTTTTAGATACTAAGTGATTAAAGAACAGAAACATTTTAGAGCCATAAGCTACAGCTGGAAAATTTCAAATGTCTCAGGAAAACATATATTTAAAGCAGAATTTAGTTTATTGGTCTCGTACTGCACGTAGATATTATCTATCTAGATGACAGTTATGCTGTCTATATGTAATCTCCAGTACCTTATTTGCTATAATAAGTAATGGTTTGAAACAAAATTAGACTATTTTTATAATAATATATGAGGGGGGAAAAACACTATAGTCTTTGTAACTCCTTAAAATCAGGAAAATCTTTCATTATGTATCAATAAGATGGTAGAGAACTTGAATAAATTATAATTCCATCGTGGAATAACATCCTATCCCAAGAAAAAAACATCTTGCACAAGTGAGAGAAATTCGTTTGACCTCAGGCAGATGTGAGGCTGTTATGAGGAGTTTTGGATCACGAACATCAGTTCTTCATGGACAAGGACATCTGCATTTAGCCCTCAACACCCTTTCAATGAAGAATGGTGCATTTAGTAGATCTTGGTTTTACCAACACTCACCCACAGATTTTATGATTTTTTGTCCTATTAGGAATATCTCAAAGAAAAATATGCCCTGCCCTCTCCAACATGTACTGGTCAACTGCAATGAACCCCACACTTTATCATAATTAACAGAAAGTAGAAGTCCCTCAGGTTGCAGGAAATTGTTATAAATAGGATAGGTTTACACTTCTGATTAGGAAAAGTAAAACAGAAATTCATAAAATGGAAATTATTAATGGATTAAATATTGCCATCTCACTGCAAATGGTTTAAATAAATTATTGGTATAGAGGTTCCCCTAGCTGTTTAAAAATAGCAAGAGTATCTCCAGTTATTAATGTTTAATGTTGCTCAGTGAATGAGGGTAGATCTTTGACCCTATTAATGCCTTGTTAGAAATAAGATGGATGTCTAGAATTTCGGGGATCACACAGTTCTATTACAGCAGCTATATAAGAGTACTTAGGCAAGAAGAGTTACAGAATAATTAGCACCATTTAATGCCAGGTCTTTTTACTAGTGGGTTGTAAACAAAAAAAAAATAATTAAGTAGTCTTTGTATGCATGCATATGTGGCTGTCCATCCATATAATACAGCAGAGGTTTAAAGAACACCACCATATAAACCTGACAAAAGGTCAGTAGAGGGTATTCATTATCAAGACAATACTAAGAAAGACTACTACTTGTTATGTATTGGAAAAGAAGTAATGGCCTCCTTGTTGAAGGATCTTGTAACTTGCTCCCAGGTGTCGCTTTTTACACTGTGCCTGAGCTACTAAATGCCTAATTCTATGAGCTTGGGTATAAACAGCAAAATCCCAACTGAGGCCTACAACACAGGCAAGTTTTCTCACATTTTCTACACACTGTGATACCAAGGCTTTTGCAAAAGCACCTGCAAAACAGGCAGTGATAGAAAGAGAACCAGAAAAAAAATATTCTTTCCTTGATCCTGTACATTTCTTGTGTTTGATTCTCCTAATACCTTTGAAAGAAAAGGCTCTGAGCTGGAGGATAGTATGCAAAACATATTAATTAGTAGACAAATAGATAAATAAACAACAAATAAGTAGACAATAGACATTATCTGAGAAAAGAAGAAAAGGAATTCTGTCAAATTATCATTCTGTGAGCTATATCTTTTGATTGAAGTGTAGTTCCTAAAGTGGCTTGATAAATAAAATTGTATCAAGCTGTGGAAAAAAGCAGACCTGTTTCATAGTTGCTACTTTAGACTTTGAACCATAACTTTAACCTTTGTACTGCTTTACATTTTGGATTCAGGGTTACAATTGCTCATATCCTTGTGCTTTTATGTCCATCCTGTCCTGCCAGAGGATCCTTTCATTGTTTTACCTTTAGATCTGATATATAAGTATATGAGTAGTCACGTGAAATTGTGTGATAATACAGATAAGTGTTTACGCTACTAAAGAGAATTACTAGACCAGAGATAAAAGCAACAAATTTCTGCTGTTATTTTCTCTCTTTTTTTAAAATTTATTCTATTTTAATAAAATAAACTCACCAATACTCACCAGGAAAGTAAGAATATGTGACTTGCAGGGTTTCAAAAGTTTTCTAACACTTCCTCTGTATCTTCACTCCTGACCCAGTTCCCAGGATATGTAATACTCCTAGGATGCATCTACATCACATAGTGGCATAGAATTCCCTCAGCAAGCCTAGACTTTGGTGTAAAACCAACTGGAAGAAATAGAACTATCCTGACTACCAATTCAGAAGATGCTTTTTATTTTCCTAATTATGGAGTGTGCTGCAAGTGTTGATCCCCAACTTGATCAGCATGGGGAAGTGCACGTCCTCAGATTTTAAAAAATGAACACAAATCCTAGCTTCATATTTTGTCCTGCTCCCTACTCATTATAATGATAGTCATAAAAAAATAGAAAACATGAAGGAATTACTTTCCTGTTAAGTGTGGTACAATTTTTGTGTGATTAATTATGTGACAAAGTAAGAATAGCCCCCCAAACATAAAGTTACAAAGTGAGTATGATAAATGCTTTTTTACGTGAGGCTTATTTCTTATTTTTTAAGTTACTGGAATGAGGTAACATTCATTTATCTTTGGACAGGTATAAAAAGTACATCAAAAAGTTATGTGCAGAGGCTTACAAAATTTCTGTGCATCTGCATATCTCTCCAGCATTGCAATTCAACAAGTAATTAATACTTTTGATAAAGTAATTGGCTGAAGGGTTAGTAGCTTCTGTTACTGAGAGAATATCTAACGTTGCTTTTAAACCATAAATGAAGAAACATAGTTAACTATCACCAATTCTTTTCTTATTTTCATTATATTTTATGTACTTTCAACCATAATACAGCGATAAGAGGTTTTATTTTCACAAGATATTAATATTTATGTACTTTCATTATTGCCACAAAGCCAACATCTTCTCAACGGTCAGATGAGGTTGTCTCCAAATTGTAGAGCTACAACATTAGTTCATTTATTATTAATAAAGCTCATAAATACCCATGCCATCCACAATAGCCTTAAGCAATTTAACTTGGACATAATCTGAATTCTTTTTTTCCTCGGGGAGTTCTATTTTCTGGTATATAATTAGGTGTCATCATCTGTGTCTGGAAGAACTCTACTCCACCCTATTTCTTACAATAAATGACAGATATCATAGCCTACAGCTAGGAAAATATTTGACTAACTAGAAAACAAAAACCAGCAATATGGAGAGGTTATTATTTTTGACAAAAATATAACTAGGTTACTAATAAACTTCTTTCTGCTTTCTACAAAATTTTAAAGACTGTTCTAGAAAGAGATAGAGTGCAGCAAAAAACCCATAGAAAAATTAAAGTCATTGCAGGGAAGAATGTAGTAAGTGACCTTGAAAAATATTTGATCTGTGAATTATACTACCTCTTGTATGTATACTACCTCTTGTATGTATAAACGAACAGATTCATGGATAGTTAGAGAAAATACTATCCTCAGCTCCTAATTTGGAGGTCTGTAACGCTCTGCAATGAGAGCAAACTACAGACTCCCAGAAAGAAGGAAATTTTCACTGGGGCTATTTTTCCTGAATATTCAAAGTTCTGAAGTGAAGAGTGAAGATATTTCATCATTTTTTGTTGACTGACCTGTCTATACATAAAGGAGACAGAGCAAAGCAGGCCACACAGAGGATTCAAGACTTTATACAGCAGCTTAAGTAAGTTATCATACCTGTGAGTCTGTCTCCTAAGCTGTGATCCACTGTAGAAACTTTAAAAAGTTTAACTTCAAATCCAGACTCATTATTTTTGCCCTCTAAACACTTCCTCGTTTCTTGAAAGTGTTCTCTTTAAACTTATGAGCTATGAATTAATAGTACAATGGACCGTTAACATGGAAAATTTTAGATTATTTCCTAATTTTATATTTAAAAATACATACACTGTAGCTAAGACAGGAACAAATGTTTGTCATACACAGAAAAATTTAAGTCAGACAGCATGAGAATAAAAATGGCTAAGATTAGAATTGAGGGAGTAATTCTATCTTGACAAGGTGCTAAAAGGAATAGACCACTGTGATAGGTTGACCTTGGCTGGACACCAGGTGCCCACCAAGGTGCTCTATTACTCCCTCTTCTCAGCTGGACAGGGAGAGAAAATAAGATGGAAAACAACTCATAGGTTTAGATAAGGCAGTTTACTAAAGCAAAGGCAAGAGGTTGTGCATGCATAGGCAGAGAAAAAGAAATAAATTTTACTCTCTACTTCCAAGCAGCAAGTGATGTCTGGACACTTCCCAGGAAGCAGGGCTTCAGCATGCAGAGCAGTTGCTCTGGAAGGCAAGCATCATAAATAACGAATGCCCGCCTTTCCTCCTCCTTTCCTTAGCTTTTGTACCTGAGCTGATATCATATGGTACGCAATATTCCTTTGGTCAGTTTGGGTCAGGTGGCCTACCTGTGTCCCCTCACAGGATCTTGTCAATCCCCAGACTAACAATGGGGGGCAGAATGTTGGGGAGACAATACTAAAGCTGTGCCAGCCCTGCCCAGCAGTAGCCAAAACACTGGTGTACTACCAACAGCTCTCTAGCTACCAATGCAGAGAACAGCACTGTGAGACTGCCATGGGGAAAACGAACTTCATCTCAATTAGACCCAATACAACCACATACAATTTTGATAATTCAAAATAATATTTAAAATCAAATAGATTCCTGGAAGGAAAAGAGGTAACAAGCTCAGCAGTGGAATGACTTTTAACCCTGACATTGAAATAAAAATACAAGCAGTTTAATTCCAAAGTCATCCTGAAGCCTTTTTTTTAAGTACTTGAGATGAATGTACATAGTCTCTTGAAGTGGTAATTAAAGTAGAGAAAAATATATGTCCTTTTACAAGGAAATTTGACTTACTTTTGCTCATGTAACAATGAAAATTTACATTTATTTAAGCTAAAATCACTGTCAAAAAATTTCTCCAAGTTAGAAGAGAAAAGCAAGTAGGTGAATGGCAAATGCTTTTAAAAGCCAAAAGCTGATTGGTATTTCAGAATTCAGAATTCATCTCTACGGCCCTGGTCCTACTGATGTTGATTTTTCTTTCAGTGGGACCCTATGAACATATTTCTTGAGTCGCTTGGAGGCTGAGGTTCAAAATTAAATGTGTTTGCTTTCTGAGATTTTGATATAAAACTATTTTCATATTAAAAAAGAAACAAATAAACAAAACCCCAACTTATGAAAGAATGACAAATCAATAAGGCATCACTATACCTATATGTAGGTTTTGTCCAATCGTATTTTCAAAAAATCAAGATGTCCTGCAGATAAAGGAAAAGGAACCTACTGAAATAAAAAATAACTGAAAAAAAGATGTGTCTGACATTGACTGGAATTGCTGAAGAAGCTCTTAAGCAAAAAATAAATAAATTGTTTCTGTTACTGAGTTTAAAAAAAGGAAGACATTTTAGATAGTCCCTTCACAGTCTTTTGTGCACAACTATAATTGTTACTCTATTTCCCTTGTAAAAAAGTATTCAGTGGTAGAAACTTTAATTAAGAGAATCAATAATATTATTAGCCGTTTTTCCTTGAAAAGGATAAGATCTTAAAACTAAGACCTTAGAAGAATTTGGATTAGCCTTTAATTTAAACAAAGAACTGTATCCATCTATTTTCATAGGATCATATAATCATAGAACTGCAGATTGAAAGGAATATCCAGGTACATCTGATCCAACCTTTCTTGGCAAAATCATGGTCAAGACAAGATAATCAAGCCCCCTGTCCAGTCAAATCCTAAGTGTCCAATGTTAGGAAATCCACCTCTTCCCTGGGATGATAATTCCAATGGCTGATTGCTCTCATTATGTAAAATTTTCCTCTTGTGTACCATTGGAATATCCCCAGGAACAACTTCTAACCATTACCCCTTAACTTTTCCATGTGACTTTTTGTAAAAGGGGAGTCTCCATTTTCTCTGTAGCCATCCTTTAAATACTGGAACATGATGACAAGGTCTTCCCTTAACCTTCTTTTCTCAAAGAAACAAACCCAGCCCTCTCAGCCTTTCCTCGCATTGCAGGCTTCCCTGTCCTTTAATCATCTTTGTGGCCCTTCTCTGGACCCTCTCCAGCCTGTCCATATCCTTTTCTTGTACAGTGGGGACTAAAACAGTATTCTAGGTGTGGCCTGACAAGCGCTAAGTAGAGTGAGATAATGATGTCTTTATCTCTGCTGGTGATGCCCCTGTTGATGCAAACCAGCAACCTGTTGCCTTTCTTTGCCACAGCAGCACACTGTTCACTCATATGGAGCTTGTTGTCCACCGGCTCCTCTAGGTCCCTTTCCACAAATCTTCTCCCCAGCCATGTAGATCCCAGCCTGTGCTGCCCTCATGGATTATTTTTTCCCATGTGGAAGATCTTACATTTGTCCCTGAACTTCATAGGGCTCTTGTTAGCCCATTCTTCCATTCTACGCAAGTCTTCCTGCAAGGGTGATTCTCCCCTCCGAAGTGTCCACTTCCCTATTCATTTTAGTATCATTGGCAAACTTCATCGGGGTACACTTGATCCCATCTTCCAAAACAGTTATGAACATGTTAAACAGCACTGGGCCCAGTACTGATCCCTGGGGGACTGCACTTGTGACAGGTTGCCAGTTTGAAAAGGAGTTGTTTACCACACAGCACACAGACCATTAGACGACAGTGCATCAGTTTCTCTAGGAAGAGGTTGTGGGAGACCTCATTGAAAGCCTTGAAGAAATCCATGTAGACAATGTCCAGGGCTTGCCTCACATCACACAAGCAGGTTACTTTGTCATAGAAGGCAATCAGGTTTGTCAAGCACAATTCACCTTTGGTGAATCCATGCCGGCTTTTCACAATCGCGTGCCTGTGGCAGCTCCCAGGATGTTTAATTCCATAATTTCTTCAGAGCTTATATTATTAAGATTATTAAGACTTTATATTATATATATTATTAAGATTTTATACTTTTATACTTTTTATACTTTGCCTATATACAATACTGCATTAGCCTAACGTACCTTGATAGAAGTGAAATAATGCAGTATAACCCAAAATGTTATTGAAAATTGACTTTGAAATCTGTTGGGCATAGCCATTACTAAAAAGAATTCTTCAGGTCACATTTTTTTATTCTGAGAACAGAGGCTCTTAGTGAATCTATTATCCAGCATTTTCCTGTGTATATTCTGTAATTGATAAATTATCAATGAAGTCCTTTTATATGCAAGAAAATCTATTCAAGATTTTTTGAGGTTATTAAGAATCATGTTAAATCATGCCATAGGAATTCAAGAAGCAAAAACTGTAATAAGTACTCAGAAGATGCATAAAAAAACAAAAAATTGAAAACAGATTTAAGCCAGTTTCCCCCACTTATTCAAACATAGAAAACACAATTTAATAAAGCATGTTTACAGAATAGGACAAGGAGGTAGGGTTAAAATATTCTTTCATTTTTTAACTGTTTGGGCTTTTACACTTAAAAAACAAAAAAATCCTAATTCATATACTTATGATTAAAAAAAAAAAAGGCATACTACAACTCTCAGGATTGCAAAAAAGTTAGTAATGCACAACAGAAAAATCAATGCATAATTGGTTCCAAACAGGTCTTCCCTTTCACTTCTTCGTAATTCCATGCAACAGAAAAAGGAATTTCAGTTAATATATATCTTTACATGTATTTTGAAGAACATTTTTTTCAGCATCAGTTTGTCTTAAGGAGTAGTCATCAATCAGTGTAGTCCTTATGCCATTTTCTCAGTTAAACTAGCACAACTGTTTACAGGTCTGGACCATGAGATTGAAAACTTGATGCAGAGTAAAAATAAGCCATTTTCCCTGGTTATTTTTAATAAAGGGAAGTGAAAATAAGGAGTGTCAGAAATGTAGGGACTGCCTGAGTCAGCACAGGCACTGAAAGAAGTGTTTATCAAACTATAGCCTTTCATGTTTTAGTCTGCAACATATGTGCAAAAGCTTGAATTTAGAGGTAATTAAATGGTGAATGCTCACTGACTGCATTAAGGCTAAATCAAGAGCACAGAATATAGAATTCCTTCATCATTACCTTTTTTCCCCCTCCAGCTATTACCAGGGCATGGAGAAGGGCCTAAAAATAAAATTTGAGGAATCTAATTTTAAAATATATTTAATACTAATTTTACTTGGACTGCAAAGCATTGTGAGTCATGGATCATCATGAAAACTTCTCTAAACAGAAGCAGAGACAATAGGAATCTTGAGAAAGTATAGATACCATGATAAAAACAGTTGTACCAGTGTAGTGCACATCAAACAGTACCATACTGTATTTTCACTGTATCTGTTTATCTGTTATTCCAGAACCACAAATAGGTCTTGAAGTCTTATCTTATACATCCTGAAGATTTTGACAAAGCATCCTCCTACTCTCAAGAAGTGTAATTATAACTCATACGGTATGATAATGAGCCTCAAAAACCCTCCTGAAGCAGAACCCTGTGTCAGCCTCCCTTGGTGTTAAACACATTCAAGGCTGTGGGGATGTGACAAAACTGGCTCTAACACAAGTGCAGACGGTGACATTCTTTCAATATATGAGAGCTTCAAAAAATCATTACAGCATTTTAAAGGGAGCTTTTGTGGGTTTTCTGCTGTATGGACACAACTCTTGCAGCTGCACTTCAATTAAAATAGGGAAGGTATTAAGACAATTTTTTCCTATTTTGTAACATGTAAACCAGATGATTAGAAATGAAAAACACCTATTGCTTGAAATCTACTATAATACAACACATGCTCTTTTCATTGCATATTTTGGCATGGGACTCTAAACAAACAGATAGTTTGCTTAAAACTAAATAAGAGATCTCAAAGCCAGCATGAATAACAGATTACCAGGATACAAGTATCAATAAATAATGATTAGTAAACACAACACAAGAATAAAAAATCCAGTAGAAGTGTATATACAAAAGAACTTTCCAAGTCTTATTGTATCAGATTTCTCAGAAATTTAGTTTCAAAACACTTCATGCAGGATTGAATGATTATCAGGCTTTGCCATAAACAAAGTCAATACCAATTTTGACTTTGCTGACTGGTCTGTTTGTTTTTGAAAATCCCAAATGATTACATTAAAATTACACTTTATCAAAGTAAGATAAAACATTTTTTCAGAGTAAAATGTGTACTAATGTTAAGAAGAGAAAATAATTCTAAGACCATAGAGAATATAAGAAAAATAGTACATCTTATTTAGGCAATATCCATAAAATACTTTCTTTTTATTTCCCCAATTTTTAAAATTTATTTTCGTAATTTTGGTTAAGAAGTCAAGTTATATATGTCCTGATAACAGTTTTATTTTGTTATTTCTAGTATCCTTTAACCCTATAAATTGAGTTTTTAAGTTGAAGAAAGATATGAAAACACTTGACATGTTCCTAAACTCGAAAGAACTTCCATCTGAACAAATACTCTGTGTTCAGGTTCCCACATGACACAAGTGAAAACCAGAGCCCAGCAGTGATAGTAGCACCAGTACCAAAAGCAGTACAAGTGTCTCATTGAGGCACCATCTATGTCAGCTGGCATTGCTAATTCATCAGCATTGATTTTAGTATCTGAATTAATATCCTGATAGTGCTTTTTTGTGCCAGGCAGCTCTCCCAGCTGACTTGACATTAGTTTGAACCAGGGTACAGAAACACCCACTGGCCCTAGAATGGTAGCTGGAAACTTCTGTGAGATCCCTGTGGAACTACCTTCCCTTGGAGCCTCTTCTGTGTCTCCCTGAAGAGTCAGAGACACTGCATGGACCATCTGCATAACTGCTGAAACAAGAATGGCACTCTCTGTTTCACCATGTTACATATTGGTTTCATTACATCTCTTTTTAAAATGAGTCAGTTCATCCCTCCCAGAGACTGACACAGGAGCTGCTTTTGTCAGTGGTTTTATGCTTTCACTGATTTTCTATAATGTATACATTCCTATTTTATCATGTAGAAGAAAGTTATCATTCATTACTTAATAATTAAATCATGTCTTATAATTGTAAATATATTTTGTAACTTAAAACTTAAACTTTTAGTATATTTCAATACTTTTTCTTTTTAGTCTTACTTTATATTTGCGCTGCAAATTGTATTTGTGTATTGCTTTGTGACTTGTTTCTTTTCAAATCCCTAAGTAATTGTAGTACTCATTGTACCATTGAATATCTTTGCAAAATGTCTCTGTGAACATGGAACAGAAATCCATACTGGGGAGTCCAATATGTCATTTTCATTCTAAAAGATTGTTCAAAGGAAACACAATACTAAATAAAATGCATTATCCATGGTGTCCAAGACCCGGCTGCAAATAAGTCAAAAAATTATCATTCTACTGTATCTTAACAGCGATTTTTGTCTAAAATGAATTTGGGATCATGAACATAAGTTCCATATAATCTTTCAAAAATTCAAACTTTTTAATGTATTATTTTTCAGCATCTATAATTATGCAAAGTGCTATCCAAATCCTTAGAAAATACTTTTTAAATTATGAAGAAGTTGGTCAAGGCATTATCTTTTTCTTCCCTTTCTTCCACTGAATGACCAAGGGGTGACCTTATTGCTCTCTAAAACTGCCTGAAAGGAGGTTGTAGCAAGGTGGGAGTCAGTCTCTTCATCCAGGAAACTACTGACAGGATAAGAGAATATAGCCTCAAGTTGTACCAGGGGAGCTTCAGGCCAGACATCAGGAGGACTCTCATCATGGAAAGGGTTGTTAAACACTGGAATGGACTGCCCAGGGCAATGATGGAGTCACCAGCTCTGGAGGCGTTCAACAAATAACTGGACCTGGCACTTAGTGCTGTGGTCTAGTTGACAAGGTGGAGATTGGTCAAAGGTTGGACTTGATTACCTCAAAGGCCTTTTCTAACCTCAATGATTCTGTGATTCTATGACTACAAATAGATTTCACAGAACATACTCCTTACCCAACCTATTTAATTTTCAAGAATATTTAAAATTATTATTAATATCTCAGTGGATTAAGTGCACAATGTAGAATTCAATAACATGTTTTGTGACAGAGGTTGAGAGGGGAGAAATGGCTCCCTCGCTTGAAACCTCTCAGAGTTGGGGCAGGGTTGTGCAGGCCCTGGTGCTGGTGGAAGAGACCATGCTGTGCACGCTGTGAGGGCCGGTGGTGAAAAAGCAGTTTATTCAAAGCAGCAAAGAGTTTTTATGGGTTTCAGGGAAGGGCTTAATAAGGGGGCTGTGATTGGGTACATGCTCGGGGGAAGGGAGAGGTTTGGAGACTCAGCTAGCCAACAGGGGAAACAGGAGGATAAAATCCAATAGAAACCTGGGGACTGGGGAGAGATGGGTGAGACAACCAATGGGGTTAGGATAGGGGTGGGGGCTGGCTCAGTGAGGAAGACAGCATGGCACTGCCCAGGGAGACCGCGTGGGTGAGGGAATAACAGAGCTTTAAGGGGAAACCGCACAATAAAACCACAAATAACTGTAAATGTTTTTAGTTCACATAATTCTGGAGAACTGCTGCCATGATGGTTCCGTTCCTAAAGGCGTTCTTTCCGTGATTCATAATTCACACGTTCTCCCACAGTTTTGGACAATATTCACTGCTAAAAATTCAAGATATATTGAGATTAGCTCAGAGATAACTCTGAGATTAGCTCAGTTGGTTAGAGCATGGTGGTAATAACACCAAGGTTGTAGATTTGATTCCCATGTGGTCTATTTGGTTAAGAGTTGAACTTGATGATCCTTGTGGGTGCCTTCCAGCTCAGAATATTCTGTAATTCTGATTATGTGATTAATGATGATTGTTCCAAAAGTATATTGTATTCTGGTCTGTTTTAAGTAAGACTTTAAAAAAATTAATTTTACACCTGTTAATACATTGTACATAAACAGGAGAAGGTAATTTTAACAAATTTTATTCAATCTTTTAATCTTACAACCCAGAGACTTGAAGCAGGCTACAGCAAGATACATAGGCCGGGATCATCCCTTACATTTAATTGCTCTTGTCAGGTTTCTACAAAATAATTAATTTAATTTGGAAATATAATCTTCATAGGGAACTGTGTAGTCAGATCTCTTATCTGACTTATTTAATTGCCTCATAAGGGCACCTCTCACTTATATTTAAAGGAAAACTTTGGTCCAATGTTTTCTATTGTGAATAATCACTCAGATAAATAAAATTCAATTATATATTATATTATCTCCATGTTTTTTATGTAAATAGGGACCAAATAACAACATTGCAACAACAGTGCTTGGATCAAGCCCACCTGCATAATTTCTGACATCAAAAGTGGTCAAATAAAATCGTTATTCCCCTCAGAATCTTCTCCTAGAGTGCAAAGTGTTTAGAAGTGAACACTAAAGATATTACTGGGAAAACATATTTTAAAATAATTTTTAAATTATCCTTATTTTTCTTTCTTTTATGTTGATTCAAGTAATAGTCATAAAAAGCAAATCCAAAATTAGACTACATTGGTACTACTCAGGCACTGTGAAGAGTCTGATTAATGCTTGAACCTGTTAAGATTACAGATATTTCCAAGGGACTCCCCAAAGGGTGAGGTAGTTTAGTGCATTAACTTTTCTTTCTGATTTAACTCAGAAACAAATTGTGAGTACATTGAAAAGTGTAGGGTGGTCTCTCTTCACAGCAAGAAACTTGAAATTCACAATTAAGGGAGTACAGACCTCACACTGGTGGAGGTGTCACATTACGGGTCAATGTCTATGTTAGACTATGCAGACGCTTGCATAGTCTAACAATGACTAATTGAGAGAAGTCAGATTAAAAATTAAATTATGTCTGACTCTAAATATCCCACAAATACCAGGAATGAAATGACAAGCACATCTAACTGCAAATTAATGTAATTATTATACCATATTCCACAGGAATTTGATATATGTATAATTATGATTTTTTTCTATACAAAGCAAGAAATAATTTTTTTTAACTGCTCAAGATTGTACGACCCTAGTCCCAAAGTCAAAAGCTTAGTTGGGAGTATTACTTTTTTAAAATATACAAGACTCAAAAACATTTCGTCCACCAGACTTTTGTAGAGCCTTTTGTTCTTATATACCTTGAGATAGCCAAAAAAGATAAATGCTGCACACGTTTTCCCAGGAGATACACTTAATTTTAGGAGGAAATGAGGCTTTTGGCAAAGGTTTAAAAGAGGTAGCGTACAACCAAGGCACATTACACAAAGCACTGAACCAGCACGTGCTAACCTACACAACTTAGAATAATTCAACCAGCTGGTTTTAAGTTACCTAAAATTTTGTGGAAGAGCAAATAAAGAAAGAAAGATTAAAAGAGTAAGGAAAAAAAGAGATTAAGAGAAGAAGTGGGATTAAATAACTACCACGAAAGAGTCCTATGGAAATCCAATTCCACAAGGCCGATGGCAGGCTCCAGAGAAGAAAGAGGAAATGGAGACCATGTGCTGCTACATTTATGTGCTTTGGCCACCTGCAGCCACTTCTTCCAGGCAGCACAGACCACTCAGTGACTCCCAGGCAGCAGTGAGGGGTAGTGTAGACAATCAGAGGCCAAGTTCGAAGGAGTGTGAGGTTCCAGGGCTACCAGGCTGCCCTTTTAACTGACAGCCACTCCATGTGGGCCCTTGCCCTACCATGTGAGTTATGGTGCTGCCATACGAGTTTCAGACCCGCAGGTCTGGCCCTTCCCCTCACATATGCACACGAGTTGGTTCTGACCCAACAATTATATACTACTTTTGCTGATCCAGTGCCTCAAAAAGATGGAACAATTTTTTTTCATCTTGGATCATCCCATGCATCAGAGCTGATCTGTTCATGATTAAGTCACCAACACAAAAACCAGTTCACTTTACCTTGCCACATTTAAATGAAATTTTATTCTCTTAGTGCAAAAAATACACCTTTAAAGGCATTAATGAATCCCATCAACCAAATCAGGATTACATTGACCTTCAGAGAAGTTTTTACAAGATTTTATCCATTATGATAATCTTTAATTATTTGTTGACTAAAGTTCTAGATCAAAGATTTGTTTTCCATTTGCACACCAGTTAGTAAAAGTCAATTTCTGTCTCAGAGATCTTTGATTTGTTTGGAGAATTAAAGAAGTTATAAATACAGATAATGTGGATTTTTTTCAAGAAACCTCAAGATCCAGGTCACTCCAAGCTTTTATGGTGAAATATAAATATGCATATTAGAGAAGGTATGCTGAATTAATGGTTACTTCTACATTTACTGTGCTGTAAAATTGTGCCTTCCACTCAACACAGCAAGAAAAAAAAATTACTAAACTCTTTTACTGAAACACTTCTTGCTACAGTATACAAAAAAATTCCTTCATTATACACAGTGTTACTAAATAAGAAAGTAGAAAAACTCCTACATTTTCCAATTTCAATGCTGTATTTTTTTTTCCTTTCCCTTTTTTTTTTTTTTTGGTGGAACAAAAAGATCCTTATCAACTTGTTAAATGTGTAAAAGATATTTTAAAAGTAACTGCAATTTCACAGAATCATAGAATAATTTAGGATGGAAAGACCTCTAAGATAATTGAGTCCAACATTTAAGTAGCACTTCGAAGTCCACAACTGTACTACATCTGCAAGCACCACATCTACATATCTTTTAAATACCTTGAAGAATGGTGACTCAATCTCTTCCCTGGGAAGCCTGTTCCAATGTTTGACAACCCTTTCTGTGATGAATTTTTTCCTAACATCCAATCTAAACCTCCCCTGGCATCACTTAAGGCCATTTCCTCTTGTCCTATAACTCATAACTTCAGGGAAAAGGCTGAACCCCACCTGTCCACAACGTCATTTAAGGGAGAGATCAAGGAGGTCCCGCCTCAGCTTCCTCTTCTCCAGATTAAACAACTCCAGCTCCCTCAGCCGTTCCTCATAAGAGTTGTTATCAAGACCCCTCCATTGTCCTTCTCTGGGCAGGCTTCAGCACCTCAGCATCTTTCTTGAAGTGAGGGGCCCAGAGCTGGACACGGGACTCAAGCTGCAGCCTCACCAGTGCAAAGTACAGCGGACAATCATTTCCCTAGTTCTGCTGGACACACTATTTCTGATACAAGCCAGGATGCCATTGGCCTTCTTGTCCACCTGTTCACACTACTGTCTCATGTTCAGCCATCTGTCACATAGCACCCAGAGTTCCTTTTCCAGTGGACAGCTTTCCAGCTACTCTTCCCCAAGCCTGTAGCATTGCCTGGGGCTGTTGTGACACAGATGCAGGATCCAGCAATTCACCTTGTTTAAACTTATAGAATTGTTCTTGGTTCATCTAATCTGTCCTGTCCAGAATCCTCTGCAGAGCCTTCCTACCCTCAGGCAGATCAATGCGCCCACCCAAATTGGTGTCATCTGCAAACTAACAGAGGGTCATACTGGACTGGCCTCAGTACTGAGCCCTGAGGAACACTGTCCACCAGCTGTATGCCACTCCACTCACCATCAGTCTTTGGGCCCAGCCATCCAGTCAGTTTCTTACCCAGAAAACAGTGCACCTGTCCAGGCCATGAGCAGTGAGTTTCTGTGCAAACAGTGTCAAAGGCTTTACTAAAGTCTAGATAGACTGGACAGGTAGACAGGCAGTCCACAACTGATATAGGTAAGCTGTTATTAACTGTAATAAAAAGGTGTTCCTGCTATACAACATAAATCCCTCCTACTGCAACCAATTGTTTTTGTTTTGCTTTTGGTGATAATATTAACAACCAATTATTATTCTCCTTACAACAACTTGTGTATTGGAAGACTGTTAACATGTGACCCCAATGTTCTCTTTTCAAGACTAAATAAGAAAGACTTCTAATATTTTTCGTTCGTTCTTTGCTCAGTGGTCATATTTTCTGCATCTATTAACTTTTTGTTGCTTCTATCTCATCCCCTTCTTTCCTCAGGACTTAAAACTGCATTCAGTAATCCTCTTAAGGCTTCACAAATGCTGACTAGAGTGAAACAGTTACTTCGTATATCTCAGGACTTACATATTTTAAATCATCTTTTTCTGCTGGTTTTGCAACATTGACTAACATTCCATTTGCAACCCATTGTCATCCTGAGCCCTTTTTCTGCAGTATATCTGCCTAGTGAGCCATTCTGTATTTTACATTTTCTTTCCCTTCCTAGGCAGTTTGCATCTTTCTTTGTTATAATCTATTTTATTGCTTTGTACCATTTCTCCAGTTTATCAAAACCATGTTGAATGTAATTCTACCTTCCAGAATTTCTATAACCTTCCTGGTTAATGTTATCCACAAAGAGTAGTCCCTCAATTGTAACACAAATACTGCATAATGCTGCACTCAACTTATTTCTTTCAAACTGTCAGCGAACAGATGCTAAGATGTCTCTGCTAAGTGATTCAACTGATTTTACAGTGAGAACATATTACCATACTTCTAACAGTGTCATATGGAATTGTCACATGTCAGCAAAGAAAAAGTATGTAAATACTTCCCTGTTACTCACTTAATTATGCTGTCATGGATTGGTATCAGATTGGTCTGTTGCAATTTCCAACTCTTTTGATTTCAGTAACTCTGTTGTGGTTATTTTTAATAAACTTCAGATTTTCTAGGTGCTCAGAGGGGAAAATTGCTGATTAATAATTAATTTGCCTTAACATTATAACTATAAGCTAGGCAGATGATACATAAAACTCTGTTCTTTTTTTAGTTTACTAGTTGTATTTTTCCATTAGATGTCTCCTCAGCCTTTATCTGTTCTGAAATGTTCTCAAAGGTGACTGTTAATGGTTCAAAGAGGTTTTCAGATCATAAACACTTTAGGGAAAAATGTTAAATTGTAGTTATCTAAGAACTTTTCTGACTGTTAACCAATTCTGGCTTATAATCCTGGCACTTAGTTGCTAATGTTAATTATTTTAAGCTTCTGGTCACAATTAACCTCTTTGGTGAAGAATGAAGAAAAACTGTAGTGAAGATTTTGCACTTTGTTGTGTCATCTGTTATTTGGTCCCTGTTTCTCTTAAATAATAGACATTTTATTTCTTTCATCTTTTCTTTATTTAAATGAATTTGGGGAACTTTCTCATATTTCTTTTTATCCAAGTTTCTTATGGTATCTATTTGTTACTCAGCTTTTCTGATTTTGTTCATGCACACTTTCATCTTTTTTGTTGTTGTGCAGTAGTTTTATAGATTCTAAAACAGGTCAGACTGAGTCCTGTTAAAGGCAATAGGAATATCACCAGTGACTTGCATGAAGAAGAGATTTCATCCTAAAATGCAGAGGTTTTAATAGGGCTTGGGATAGAGTTTTCTTCATAGTGGTTTGTATGGAACTATGTTTTGCATTTTGTGCTTAAAACACAGGGGTATTGTCATTACTGCTGAGCAGTGCTTGGACAGAGTCAAGGCCTTTTCTGTTTCTTACCCCACACCAGCAGCGAGGAGGCTGGGAATGCAGGAAGTTGGGAGGGGACACAGCTGGAACAGCTGATCCGAGAGATATTCCACACCATACACTCTCAGCATATGAAGCTGGGGGAAGAAGAAAGAAGTGTCTGGGGAGGACCTTTGGGGTGATGGCGTTTGTCTTTCCAAGTCACCCTGCTCTCCTGGAGATGCCTGAAGACCTGCCTGCCCATGGAAAGTGGTGAATGAATTCCTTACTTTCCTTGCAGGTACAGCTTTTGCTTTACCTATTAAACTGTCTTTATCTCAGCCTATGAGTTTCCTCACTTTTCCAATTCTCTTCCCCATCCCATTGCAGGGGAGTTACAGAGCAGCTGAGTGGGTTTTGGTGCCAAGTGGGGGTTAAATCATGACAGACCTCTAAGCAGAGCAGTTCCATGCATGAAGTCCCAATCACCCACTAGAATTAAAGGCAACTGTGCTGACCCTGTTTGGATGCCAGATGCTCACCAAAGTCACTTTATCACTGCCCTCCTCAACTGGACAGGGGAGAGAAAATATAACAAAAGGCTTGTGGGTCGATATAAAGACAGGGAGAGATCACACACCTATTACCATCACAGGAAAAAAAGACTAAACTCAGGGAAATTAATTTATTATCAATCAAGTTCAGAGTAGAATAATGAAAAATAAAATCAAATTTTAAAATCATCTTCCTCCCACTCCTCCCTTCTTCCTAGTCTAAAAATTCATTCCGGATTTCTCTACCTCATCCCCAACCAGTGGTAGCGGGGGACAGGAAATGAGGATTGTGGTCAGTTCATCACATACTGTCTCTTCCTCTCCTTCCTTCTCTGGGGAAGGACTCCTCATGCTCTTTCCCTGCTCCATCGTGGAGCTCCTTCCCAAAAAAGACAGTCCTTCTCCAACTTCTGCAACCTCAGTCCTTCCCACAGGCTACAGTTCTGCACAAACTCCTCCAGCATGGGTCATTTCCACAGGGTTCAGTCCTTCAGGAACAGATTGCTCTGGTGTGGGTCCCCCTTGAGGCCACAAGTCCTGACAGCAAACCTACTCCAGCATGAGGTTCTCTCTCTGTGGGTCCACAGGTCCTTCAAGGAGCCTGCTCCAAGTTGGTCTTCCCACAGGGACATAGACTCCTTTGGGCATCCTTCTGCTTTACTGTGAGGTCCTTCACGGGCTGAAGGTGGATCTCTGCTCCCTTGTGAACCTCCATGGGCTCACCATGGTCTTCAGCATGGGCTGCAGGGAATCTCTGCTCCGTAGCCTGAAGCACCTCCTATCCCTATCCTCCTTCTTCACTGACCTTGGTGTCTGTAAAGTTCTTGCTGTCACATTTTCCTCCTCTCTCTTTTCTGGTTGCTGTTCCACTGCAGTTTTTTTCCTTTTTTTAAGTATGTTATCCCAGAGGCCTTGGTCAGCAGTGCGTCCATCCTGGAGCTGGCTGTCATTGGCTCTGTCAGACATGAGGGAAACTTCTGGCAGCAGCTAACAGCAGCCACCCCAGTAGACCCCCCGCTACCAAACCTTGACATGCAAACCAAATACAGCAGCATAGTCAGGTTAGTGCAGCACTCCAGTGTCTAATTAGGCTGCCTCTCAGTGGGAAACTCTGATTCATAGTTTTTCAGTGTCTCTGCATGAAGCTACTATATCCCACAATTTTTTTTTATTTATTCACAGAAATTTATTCACAGCTAATTAATTTTATTCAGACCTAATCTCTGAAAGCGGTACCACATCCTGAACATATCCTAAAATATCACTTGTAACTTTAAAAAACTTAATGTATATTATAAATAACTTCTATTATTACTTTCAGTCATGTTTTACTGCATGCAATTTTCAGATGATCCTTTTTTTTCTTACTGAACAATACAAACATTAAGATCAATCCTCATGAACCACAAAGTTATTCAGCTCTGTTTTAATTTATCTGTTCAGACCAATTCCTTTCCTGTTTGATTGTTTTAATACATAGGTTTTCTGGGTTTTTTTGTGAAGAGTCAGATAAACACACATTAAGGAAGCTGGAGTTTAAGTCACCCACATGCTGCCTTAAGTCACCCACATGTTGCACAGCTCCAGCTTTCTGGAAGACTCACTGAGAAATATCACACCCCTTTTCTTCATCATTATGTTGATAAAAAAGGAATTTGTAGTCTTATATATATATATATGAGCAGACATGGAATTTACTCCGCGTGATCTGCTAACTTCCAATAAATTCTTTTGAGATGGTCATATTTAAATACAAACTTTTGTTTATTTACCATGATGCTACTGAAAATAAAGTATACATACAAAATCCAGCTCCATAGCTATTATAAATTTACAAGTCCTCAGTGCTCCAACATAGTTAACTGTATTAATGACAGCTGCAAAATTGCCCTCATAAGAATAAAAGGCAGTTGGAATTTTGCATTAATTCCATGTCCTATTAATAAACATGAACAGTTAACATTCACCACTGAAGTACCCCATTGCAGCATAAAACATGGTACCCAAGAGTTAATATAAATATGAAAGAGTGAAGTTTTCCCTCCTAAAATCTAATGACCCCAGGGCTTTGCTGTAACCACCACCTATTTATCTTTTCGTTGTATCTTTATTCTTATCAACCTGCAAACACCATCAGAATGCTATACAAATACATGATGGATTATTACTATTATGCTCATGAGAATGGCAGGCATGAAGTATAAGAACAGAGTTCAGCCAGCAAGTATGATATAAATTATGTATAAGTAGCTTTTAGTGTTGAGCACTTTGAAAAGTTCAGTAAGTGCGTGTAACTGAAGTAAATTAGCTAACCCTATGTCACTACGGGACTATTTCTTATAAGAGTATATGTAAGGTATTTTTCACCATGTTTAAAAAGTGTATGGAAATAACTCATTTTAATTATATAAGCAAGACACTGCTCTGGACATAGAAGGAGAAAGTTTGCAGGACCATTGCGAGGCCTGCGGACCTAATTACCACTGAAGTCTGATTTAAGATCTAATCTAAGATTTTATGACTTACACTAGTATTCGAGTGTTTCAGAGTCAACCTCATCTTTTTCTATACTATTTATGTTAGATTGCAGAAAGATTCTTAGAATGACTCCCATCAGTTTGAATTTTGAGGGAATACAACCTGTGAGGGGGCACAGAACTAGGATTTTTTTTCCCTCCTTCAGTCACTGTATCTATACACACTCAAGTTGCATTTGTACATGCTTCAGATTCTGTAGACTACTGTTAATGTAGGAAGTGACCGGTTTGGGGCTGTGGAGATGGTGAGACCTGAGCACTCCCTTGGTCTGTTCAGCCTGGAGGAGGCCGAGGGGAGACCTCATTGCAGTTACAACTTCCTGGTGAGGGGAAAAGGAAGGACAGACATGGATCTCTTCTCTCTGGCAACCAGTGACAGGACTCAAGGGTCCTGTAGTTGTCTAGAGGAGGTTTAGGTTGGATATTAGGAAAATGTTCTTCACCCAGAGGGTGGTTGGGCATTGAAACAGGCTCCCCAGGGAAGTGGTCACAACACCAAGCCTGACAGAGTTCAAAACGCATTTGGACAATACTCTCAGGCACATGGTGTGACTTTTGGGGATGGTCCTGTGCAGGGCCAGGACTTGGACTTCGTGGTCCTTGTGGGTCCCTTCCAACTCAGCATATTCTGCAATTCCTTTATTCTTTGTTTGCACCAACTCCTTTAGTGTATGGTAGCCATTATACGAATCAAGCATTGTTTTCCCAAGGTATTTAGAGACATTCAGGTGAGATTTTGCAAAATGAAGGGAGTCTGGGTACATTAAGTGTTGAAAAATGAACAGAGCCACATTATTTTCTTATGGTTTACTCGGCTTTTCTTTGTTTTATTTTAATATAATGATTGATTTTGTAGTTGTTAATTCTTTACTATGTAAGCAGGTAGACTGGTTAAAGTAATAACATGTAAATAACATATCCTTCCTTTCAATCTTCACAGTGCTTGAAAGTGAAAGAATTATCTTTTCCTCTAACATAGACGTGGACAGAGTAACACCAGCACATATAGACACATGCACACAGAGCCCAGTGGGATTAAAGCACTTTATGTGATGGAAAATCAGGAACTACAGAGGAACGTATTTTCTTGTTTGAAGATTTGAAAGAACCATTCTTAGAGAAAAGGGAGGAGGTTTCTGATGTTAGTGATCTTGCCCCTTTCATGTTTTAAAAAGACTAAAGAAAAGTTCCTCTTTCATCAGCCTGAGGTAGAAAAGAAGTGGCTTTCCCAACTCTAAATATTTAAAGAAGCCCTTCTAAAACTTGAAAAAGGTTTGAGCTGTTTCTTTGTGGGACTAAATTCCTAAGAGTATAGGAAGACATGCATTGACATTTACCTCCTATAATATTTTACTTCTTTTATAATAGATGTATCACAGAGTATTGGCATCATTCTTTATATGTCATAATATCCTGCTTTTAGATACTTTCAAGGAACCTATACAGCGTAAGTTCAAAATAGAAAGCTTTTTAATACTCCTTCCTGTGTGAACATAGATATATAAAAATTAGGGGTGAAAGACTACTGAGATGAATCCATGATATATATATGTTTATTGGTAGGTTTCATTGTTGACCTGAAACTCCCAAGCTAAGGCTCATTGGGTAGCAGAGCTCACACAGGATGTTGAATCATACAAGGTATTTTACTGCTGGCTTCAAATGGTTACAGAAATGGGGTGGAGATAAATGAATTTGTGGGCTAGTTTATACTTAAGCTGAAATCCACCAAAGTAAACATCCCAGAGCTTAGCTTAAAGATGCTTTCTTTTTATTGAAATTAAATAATTGAAGGAGGAATCACTTTGCAGTTCTTAAAAAGCATTTTAAAACAATATCATGTAACCATTTTAAGATTTCTTCTTAGAAAACAAGATATTTTCAGAATATTTTTAAAGATTATAATTTTCTAGATTTTTAAGCATATCGTTCTCTCCTGATTTGCATAGACATTCTCTTCATGTCGATGTCATTTATTCACAGAATATTCAATATTTATAAAATAAGAGAGTTTATTGGATGAATGCTGAGGAATATTCTATCTTGCTCCTATACATATAGTATAACATTATTTATTTGCAGTACAAGGATACCTAATGGTACCAGAAAGTGTCAGACATCCATTGTACAAAGCAATGCACAAATACATAGACGGACACCAGTGTATGCACCCGTTCATAGGCCAGCCAACAGCCTTCAGTCCTTCAGGCAGACATGACTATCAGCTCTCTCTGTGGCACCCTTACATGCCTTGAGCAAGGAGTGAACTTTTAAGTCTGGCTCCTCAGCTGGCACAGCTGAGAAAATGGAAACAAAGCCATATTTTTATTCCCCTGACTTTAGAAACAGCCAAGGGCAATCTAATCCATACTGTAATTTACAGCAGCCCGGCTGCCCAAGAAGCTATTCTGGCTGCTGAGAAGCAGTAGAGCCTAAGGTCATTCTCTACTTCTCCCGAAAGAGCCTGTATACAGGGGTTAGAAAGTGAACAATATTAGCTTTGGTTTTGCTTTTTCAGCTGGAGTGTCTAAAAGCAGCTGGAATAGAATTGATCATTGTCCTATCAATGTTGTGACTTCTCTTAGTTTCATTATTGCAAGAGGATAGCCTTTGAAAACTAAAAAGATACTTTATTTCAATAATCCATTTATTTTTCCTAAACCTATAAATGTCAGTCTCTCACAATTCCACATATGGATATTTGTTTATTATTGGAATGCAAGGAAATTATTTCACCGATTGTCAAAAATCATATACTGCAGCCATTTTGCCTCATATTGATGAAACTTTTTATTGCTTGCTCCTGTGTGACAGTTTGGAAAATCTGTCTCATAACAGCTGATGATTTCTGGTTGATGGCTGGGAGCTCTTGAAGAGTGCTTACATCAGAATACTGTTTCCATTTTGAATGAGGAATTTCTTTTTCCTCTCTTTCAATTTACAGTGCTATCAATGACACAGAAATTTAAAGCAGAAATTCTTTCAGCTCCAAAAATATTCACTATCGTACTCTAAATATGTTTAGAGGTAAAACAAGCTACCTTCTCAAAAATCTAACTGCCCACAATCCCTTGTAGAGGGAAGAATATATTTTGAATTAAGGTGATACAGGTAAATAGTGTGTCACATATTTCAGGGGACTGGAGAAAAGGTCTTTTAATGGATACATTAGAACGAAGGAGCCTGAGGCCAAGCCCAGAGCAGATGGCAGATAGTGGAAATAGTGGAGGAGATAATATCCCTTACTCAGCTGATGATTATACTCTCCAGAGGAGCACTACACCACATGAGAGACTGAAAGTTGAAAAGCCTGGAGAAGCTTGTGAGACGGAAGTTTAATGATCTCTTAAATTTTCAGATTTGATTTACCAGCAGGAGCTAAGAGTTGCCAGCTCTCAAACCTTTATGACATCAGTTGTCATGGGCCCTAAGGTAGCATGAATAACATACAGGTTTTGGCTGGGGTAGACTTAAGTTTCTTTATAGTATCTTGTATGGAGCTGTGTTGTGGATTTGTGATGAAAACAATGTTGATTACACAGGGTTGGTTTAGTTATTGCTGAGCAGCGCTGACAAAAGTCAAGAACTTCTCTGCCTCTCACTCCACCACACCAGTGAGGAGGCTGGGAGCTCACAAGAAGTTGGGAGGGGACACAGACAGAACAACTGACTCCAACTGAGTTAAGGAATATTCCATAACATATGGCTTCATGCTCAGTATATGCAGCTGGGGGAAGAAGAAGGAAAAAGGGGGATGTTTGGAGTGATGTCCTTCGTCTTCCCAAGTCACTGCTAAGCCTGATGGAGCCCTGCTGTCCTGGAGGTGGAGGAACACCTGCCTGCCCATGGATAGTGGTGAATTAATTCCTTGTTTTGTTTTCCATGTGTGCAGCTTTTGCTTTAGCTATTTAACTGCCTTTATCTCAACCCCTGAGTTCTCTTACTTTTAGTCTTCCGATTGTTCCCACACCCCACTGGAGAATAGTGAGCAAGAGGCTGTGTGGTGCTTAGCTGCTTAACAAGGTTAAACCACAACAACCTGCAAACGCAAAATTCTGGAAAAGATCAGGAATGAGCTACTGAAATGCAGCTAAAGTAAATGCCCCCCAGGGCTGGATGGAAACTGAGCAGAACTCTTTAAAACAGATTAGAATTCAATACCTAAATCTAGAGACAGGCTTCTAAAGACAGAGATTTTAGAGCACCTAAGGATCAATTACATTGAAACTGAGCATAAAAGCCTCAACTGGGCAATTGATAATATTGATAATTATCAATATAAATTGATAATATCACACACTGAAATCAGTTGGAAAGCCTAAAGATACAACTGCTGGTACTCTCAGTTATGGAGTGGAATACATTGTAAAAGGCCTTTGACCACATTTTTTCTTTCTTTACCATACCCATGCATGACTTTTCAAGTTAAATATCATGGCTGCTCTAATTTGGAGAAAGTTGAATTATTTTCTGCAAAACTCTGTTAAAGAAACACTCCTTGAATTTCATTAGGGTTTCTTTTGCAAGCTGGAGTTGATGTAGATTCTGTGCTTAGAGCAATTCTTCAGAACTGAATCTGTAAAGACTGTAGTAATGAAGAAGATCATGGGAGGAGTAAGTGTAAGTTGTTACCTCTTTACTGAGAAAAAGTAAGAAAGTTAGAGATGATGCTCTGTTATGAGGCAAGGCAGAATGTTGTCAGTGCAAGCCTGGAAACAGGGATGCCCTGATGTCACCACCACAAACATCACCACGACTGCAAGTCTGACCTTGTGCCCTAAGAAGCAGCAAAAAAAGTCAGTACAACTTTTCTTCTGTTTTTACAACACAAGAATAAATATTGCTGATACTGATGCTATGCAAAAGAGTTCAAAGATAATGCAAGTCTGAAGAGTGAATCTTTTATGTGAACAATTAAATGAATACCATTACTAAACAGCATACTGCTTTCGTGTGTCAGACCCCTGTCCCTCTCATTTATGAGTGACAAATGCTAAAATATTTTTTATTTCAGTATTCAGAGAGAGACTCTGACAGTGCTCTTTTACTGAGGTTGCATGGTTATTATGTCACTTCAGCATTGTTTTGAAGGAAAATTTTTTCAAAATGTTTTGAATTCATTTATATAAAATAAAAATATTTTAATATAATACCTTTGCCCTTAGACTAAACAGAAAGAAATTCCTGTCACCCTCCCTAAAAATTAGGAACAGAAGAAACAGACCAGGTCACCCAAAAACTAAGAAGTGAAAAGAAGTTTTAGAGCTCTCAATGAAGAATAGAGACCCAGATTTCTTGAATCCCACAATTGTTTGATTTTCCTTTAATGAATGCCAGTGCATTTCCACAGATTCTGTCAGAGACTCTAGTAATGCTGGGCAATTTACAATGTTTCCAATTTAAAAACTTTCTTTTCTTCAAGGAATATACTACTAAATATTTCTCAATAGAAAATGAAACCAGTCTAAAACTTCTCCTTTTCTTGTAGCAGAAAAGGAATCCTAATATTCCCAGACTGCATATGTTGTTGTAAAAAAGACTTTCTTGATATCACTGGGGACAAATGTGGTAAATTATTCTAAATCCATGAAATATATGTATTTACCTATGTGGATGTGGAAACAGAAGGAATACAGAAGCATTCTTGCTATAATGAACCAAAAGGGTTTTTTTCAGTTGCTTTCTTCTCTGAAGACAATGGTGGAAGTGCCAGAAGGCATATCAGAATATCAATGCATTCAGATTCCTGTTGTTTCCCATACAGAGTTTATATCCAAACAGAAAATCTCTATATTCATAGACTAAACCAGACATTTTATTCCTGTTCAGTTCTTGGCAGAACTGAGTAGGTTCTTGCATAATTTTCCAGGATGAATAAAACTCTGTGTTTACAGTTTTGGCTGCTCTCTGTTGTGCTGTAAGATAGCAAAACCTCTCTGCTATGCCAAAAGACATTCATTAAAATGAAAACCCAAGCAAGCAGCCTTTACCAGCTGATAAAATGGTACTTTATGAAGATGATAGTGATTTACCTATTGTGAAATTAATCTTCCTTAAAATGTCTAATGATATCTATCTAATACTAATGTAATAAAGTCTTTTTATCATAGAAAATTGAATACATTGTTAATATTTCTGCTTGGGTGGCTTGGTTACAGTATTGTACATTGTAAAACTAAGATGAGAAGAGCTTTGTAGAGAGCAGAATGTGAACAAAATGTGGGCTCTGTGAAATACTTGAGAGTCTCACAGCAATGATAGAAGCCTCCAGAACTGTTTGGTGTCTGTCTTTAAAAGGCTTAATGCAAATACCATATACAGTGTGCTCTGTCTTTACTGCTTCTGAATATGGCTTCTGGGGATACAGCACTGCTGGAGGGAGCTGAGATACCCTACTGGTTGCTGAACGATTGGGAATGAATATTGTACCTGTTAATCCAAGCTTGTAAAGGCCAGATTTCAGATTTTAGGATTTTGGTGTCTAGGATCTTGACGATGTTTCCTGCAGTGGTTTACATGGACTTGCTCTCATGGGAAAGGTCAACAACAGTACTTTTAACACCTTCACTAGCAGCTTCAGGTGTGTATGACAGGAAGACGAAAAACATCCTGAAGGAAAATGGCATAGTACCACAGCTCTCTGGAGTGACACTTCTCCAAAAGTCAGGTTTTATCTTATGCTCATAACCTGTAATAAATAGCTGCAATAACAACATTGCACATCATCTTTAATACCAACCCCAACCAGTGCTAATACAAAATCAAGTGGTTACTAGACCTGTAACAGCCTAGATAGGAGTAGCAGCTTGATCCTCTATCACTGTAACTTCTTTCAAATTCATAGTGGTGCCATCAGGCAGTTAGAGCAAAGTTTTTGCATAATGAAGTCTGGAGTCTCTGATAATTAGCTCAGAATTTCTGGTGTGTGACTACTGATAAGGCTGCATTTGCAATAATCAGCACACTTCCCTTCTATTTTGTACACATTCTCAATCCTTGTTATGTCAAGAATCTCTAATTAATTTCTGTATATCACAAAAATATTCAAAATTATGTCTTTGAACAGTTGTCCCTCTCCAATAGCTGTCCAAGATCTGGACTTCACTTAAAACAAGCTAGTATCACTTGGAAAAAAAAAGAAATGAGCTGAGGAAGTTGCTGAATTATAAGGCACTTCCAGTGATGCAGTAAGCAATGCCCATTTAGAGTGTGGTAGAGGTGTCAAAAGTCCAAAGTTCATTGCAGACTAACTCTTAAGCAGAAGCCTACCCTATTTTTCTGATCCACCACCAAGTATAAGTATTGATATACATAAAATGGATATATTAATTCATGCTTGATATGTTCTGGAAAATATTGTGCGTATAGGAGGAAGGATGGTCTGCCCATCTTAAGGTCTTGCACTACGCACCGAGGTACATAATACCTATCAGACTAGTCAGACCAAAAGCAATTGGTCAGTCCAAATGAAGGTAAAAATATGTTCATCTTCTTCTTACAGAACATAAAAACCACAAGCAAACCCTCACAAAGCAAAACAAAAATACCCACGAGTTTAACTTTTCTTGTGTTATAATTCCCTAGGACTAAAAAGTTGAATCTTGCCCTTTGCCTCACAGAACATACAATATGTTTGCTATGTACAGAGAGGGATCGGTGAGTGATGAATCTTCCTTTTTTTTTAATCATTCTTTCCTTGTTCTTAATTTATACTTTGAAGATACTAATTTAAATATGTTAGTATATGAATGAGGTGAAACAAAAACAAATGACACAGAATTCTGTCTTTTTTTCTTTAGTTCTATACCTTGCTTTCCCTTATACCTCCATTAATATTGCAGGCACAGGTTTCCATATTGCTCAGGTTTTTATATTTGTTTTTCAAAGTTCTACCAGCTTATTAAAATTGAAATAAAATTACCACATCATTACTGCAACTAGGAGGTAAGTTTTGTCTGATAATCAGAAGTGACCATCCTAATTTAATTGGATTTTTCATTAATTCTGTGAAAACTGTGGTTTTAGTCTCTGTTTTTATTTATTTTCAGGTATCTGTCCCTCCCTTGAAATATTATTTAGCATTTTTATTAATCTGAGCTTTTTTTTCTGTTAATATATCTTATTTTAAGATTTAATTATTGGTAAAGAGTTTATATCTTGATGAGAGTTAAATCTGCACAGTTTGTTCTATGAACATTTACAAAAAGTTTATACATTTTACACATAAAAAAGAATCTTCTAACTTCTGTAGAAATTTCAATTTCCTACTTTTCTGAATTTGATTTGGAGAGTCAACACTTGAAATAGTAAATATATTTAGTTTTCCCTTTAATGTAATTAAAATATGCATCTTATTAAAACTTACAAAGATTTCTAAGTCTCTTATGAACTTTAAAGAAGAATGTCTTTTTTTCATGCTCCAAAGCAGCATTGAAAGGATTGATGAAGGTGAACAGTTATAGCTGCATCTTCATTTTAAAGAAAAGATCAATAGAGATCAAAAGATAGGGATACTTTGGACCAGAGACTTCACTTCTTACAATACTACATAACCTACCAGTAAATTAAATGCTGAATATAATGAATTGGCATGGTGAGATCAAAGGCATAAGAAGAATTACATGTCCAAGTTCTCTTCATTTTCTTGATATAGAAGAAAAAATGCACAAATATTGCAGGCCAATGCAGAAAAGAAGACTTTAGAAGAAAACCCTGTAGATTGGCATATATATGTTGTCACAATATGGAGGAACAATAATCATAGAGAGCTGAAGTGATTTCTGTATCTGCATTCATTCTTCCATTGTAATGAATGGGTATATTCCGAGTAAAAAAATCACATTTTGAGATATGGAACGTTAATGTCTTTCTTCTTGAAACAAACTAAAATGCTCAAACCGGTTTTGGCAGGGTCTAAAGAAAAATGAGAATCACAGATACGGGTTGTTACTTATACAGTGCATGTGTCTGTACACATATGTAGATGCATGAGTATTGTATGTACAATATTTTGGACTTTAAAAGGAAAACTTTTAATTAGGAATCGTTGTAATCAAGTTGTCCCAGCTTATGGGAGTATTCAGAGATAAACAGGAGACAGTGAAAAATATTTTAAAGACTCTAAGAGAAGGGACTGAGGAAAAAAAAGACATTTCACCTTGATTTTACAAAACAATAACTCTTTTCAGGTTCTTTCACTGAAGAACATCAACCAAAAAGTATCATGAATACTGCTCAAGTCTCATGGAAAAGTATCTTTTGTCAAAGAAAACTGGCAACTGTGTTGAGACAGCATCTTTGGACTTCTCTAAGGCTTTTGCAATTCTGTCACATGACATTTTTAATTTTCTATAATGCAAGATTTTTAATCAAGAGGAAACACATTAGATGAATTAAAAACTCTCTTATTGGCAGATATCAATGAGCAGGGCTGCTCAAGGAAGGTCTCCTGAGAGAGATTCTTGATCCAACAGTATATTCAGTACATTCTTAGAAACAATCTAGATGATGAAATAAAATTTTAGCTGATTAAATTTGCATATGACACAAAGATTGATGTGATACTAAATACAAAGGAGGACAGTTTACTGTTAGAATTTAATCTAAATCACTTGGTCAAGCTCTCAGAATCCAACAAAATGCAGGTACAGATTAATACACTTTGCAACAAGAATCACAGGTTATACTACTAGATTATAACTCTTGTCTTAGAAAGCAGTAACTTATAAACGATTTGAAGGTCACCTTTTAAGGCTGCTTCACCATGAGCTCTCAGAGCAATGCTGTGGCAGACATTACTGGAATGAAGTCCCTCAGGCACGATTTAGCAACTTTAATCTTAAGCAAAATATAACCAGGATAATTAATATAGGAATAGCTTGTAAAAGATGGTAAGGGAATAAATGAAAATTTATGACAAGATGAAATAATTTTCTATGTAAAAGTATATAGTTTCTGAATAATTTTACAGTTTCTATAATAGCTTGTTTATTCAGCTACCATTGTGATCTCTGGCAGCCTTTAGTCAACGAATCACTGGAAAATCCATCAGAATCAGCATTTTTATGCCCTTTTTCTCTTTTATGGCTAAAGAAGTCTTTTTGCTTATGACAAAGAAAGCTACCTGTATATCTTATATACAAAAGATATGATAGATATTATGCAAATCTGTCTATTTATGAGTAGGCATATATATGTATAGACATATATATTTTTATGCATGTCCGTATACACACACTTGTTATTATTACAATGTTTTTATTTTTTCATTACTACTATATTTCTATACAATTTTGAGAGAGAAAACACTTTAGTTTAGATATTCTAGTACACAGACTGCAAAGGGAAGATCTCTTCTTTTTTCCTTTAAGCAAAATGTAGGGGAAATAATGAATTTCAGTGAGAACATGTGGTGAATTAAAAATCTTGTGAAACTTTAAATCCTGGTTTTCATGCAGTATGTAGACAATTAAAAATAACAACCCTTTGTATTAAACATGCTCTACTGACTTTACAGTAGTACTGTAATTTCACAGTCAATAATATAAACAATTTCACTTCTTCAAAGTAAAATATCAGCAAAAAAACATACAGATGATCATTAAAAAGCTCTGACCTGTTCTGCTCCTTTTAGGACCTTTAGGTGATGGAAAAAAGCACACTGTAGAATCTATGTCATCCTTCCCAGCAGCTAAATCCTATGAAGTGCATGTAGTGTCTTGGAGATGTTATATGGAAAAGAAGGAATGAGATGTCATTCCACCCAACTATATTATGGTTATATCAGTTTATATGTCAGAAAACCCACTGAGGAATTTCACAGGTCAGAGCCTAACACATGATGCTTAGAAATGTATTATAATAAGCCAGTAGAAATAGGCAGCAGAGATATGTGAACAAGGACCTAAGAATGTGCCAGCAAGAATTTCCCATCCACTTCTGTTACGTGGCACGCTGTATATTTAAACTAGATGTGCTGTACGTTACAGACTGCTATTAATTTAAAGAATATTTTACATTTGATCTTTTAAGTCTTGTTACCACTTCTATTTTGGTTTAAATGGGGGAGATTGGGTGTCTGATTTTTGATTTTCTACAAGTACAGTCTTTAAATAAGTGGCTGAGAACAATTATATTATCAATGTGTAATTAATTAATGACAATATATATTTTTTTCTTAAAAGAGTTTGAAAAAAATTATATCTAAGGCATATGAGTGAAAAAATATTCAACAAAAAATTACACATAACTCAAAGAGGTGAAGCTATAGGTTTTGTTTATTTGAAAATCTTGTTTGTTCGGGAAAAAAATTATAACTATTTTTTCTCTGGATATTGTGAAAATATGTAAGCAAGGACCTGATGTCTCAGTTTAACCTTAACTTTTGCTTTGTGTGTCAGAGAAATCTATGACAAATAGCATAAACCATCAGGTTTACATTTCATCCACTTATAAGATTATATGTTTGTTTATTTTTTCTCTGGAAGGATAGATGGGTAAATCATATTAAAGCCATACCCAACTGTCATCCAGTAAACTCACTCTTCCAGTTATGTAGTTCATTTTTCTCTTACCTCTTTGAATGATTTTCAATGTCTAATAAAACTTTATTTACTGGGAGTGCCAAGAAATGAGTCAATAAACTTATTGAGCAAGATATGAAATAGAAATGTCAAAGATGAATAAATTTTAACACAGTGTTTACTTTATAATTGTGTTTTTTTCATGGAATTCAATTTCTCTGTAGACTTTGAAGCATAACAACAGCAGAAAAGGTAGTCAGAGCAACCAAGATGAAAGAATGTAAAATAATAAACTTCTTTTTTGGAGCAATAACTAAAAAAATTAACAGTGTTGTATTTAATAAAATACAGCATTTTCTGTATGAGAGTACTAATTCTAGTCTTTTCGGGTCCATCCATACTTTCCTGGAAAAACTTTTTTTCCTTCTTTTCATGTTTATAGCTAAACAATTAATCTGGACTAGTCTCCTTGCCCCTGTATGGGCTGTTTCTGTAGCACTTTTTGCTTTATTGTACCATAAGCAATAAAAACCAAAGCAGGAACCTAATGCCTTTAGCCCAAGCTACAAATAGAAGCATGTTTTATATTCTGCTATGAGAACTTTGATAGAATCATTCAATTCTTGGTGATTTTGTAAAAGCAATGGTTTCTGGGATACAAACTGAATGCATTTTCTTTCCCTATTTTAACCACAAAACCTCCTATTTCATTTGGTAAAAGCAAATTATCATTTCAATTTTCCTCTTCAGAGTTGTGGCTCATTTTGACTTTCCTGTTCAGAGCTGTGGCTTGTTCCTTCATCAGATTTAGTACATTACCATCTGGGAGTTCTCTGCATGCATACTGTGCACTACACACAGTTGAGCCCCTGCTTTTCCAGGCAGCCTGGATTCACATAGACAAGTCTCAAAATTTTCCTGGACAGCAGGAAGGATATGTATGAACATTTGCCACCAGTGTCTGCAATACAGCTGCTGTCATTATAGCAAGATCTAGACACATTTGAGTTAGCAACTAAGCAAACCTGTCAAATATAATGATTGAGTCTATAGCCTTCACTGGACTTTGATGTTTTGAGGGCTAAAGTTATCTAGCTAAAGATTAGTACAGACTTTGCATTAAACACATCATGGTGACAACTACAGCGTAGACACATGACTTGTTACTGTTCAGTGCTTTTTAGACAGTCTTAGTGTCAGCAACTCCCATTACAGTGCCCACATGCTAAATGCAAGTTAGGATTAACGAATTCTTAGCTGCAAAAAAACTCTCAGCCTCAAAATGATAAGTTTTTCACACATGATAGACAGACAACATTGAAAGTACGTTATCTGACTCTCCAGCTCTTCTTGCTTCTTTGGTCCAAAAAGATGGAATATTAGAAAATGGAGTAAGAGTATTGATAGATCTTTTCTACGGGCACAGTGAAATTCTATTCTTGACCAAGCTTTGTAAGGGCAATAATTACAGCATTATAGTTCACAAAATATTTAAGCAAATATTTTAAATCAGTCACACATACAGCAAAAGGAAATATTTGACTTCAATAACTTTTTAGCTGAATTTGAAATACATCTACAGAAGTTATAGATAGGTACAGTACTGTGTTGTCACTGATCAACCTTATCAGGTTTTGCTCCCTAGAATGAGGTCCATTTAGAAACAGCGTAAAAATAAACATGACAATAAGACTAACACAATTTAATTTCCATTTGCTTTAACAAAGAAAACAATATCTCCTCTAAAGATTTAGGGAAAATCATGGAATTTTTATGCAAGGCTTCTTAAAGTAAACCAGATATTCAGGAATTATTCTTTATGTAAATGGTATTACAGAAGTGCCGAATAAAAATGAATGAAAGCATTTGGGTAGTGTAAATTCTACAAGGGGCTACAAAGGGATATTAGGAACTGCTTTTGCCTGCTGCTGCCAACATGGGCCTATCAACTGCTAAATTATTTCAGCTGAAAGCACTGCACAAAACAAGTGAGATCTTTATCAAAATGGGAGGGTTGTTAACTACCTGAATTCCTGTCTTAGTCCCACAAGTGAAGCTGTGAATAAACTTTAATAATTTGCCATAAATCTATGACCTGCTTATTAAGACAGTTTATTTAGAGTAGCCAATATTTTTATTTAATGCATCAGTGGTCTTTTATCAAAAGTGCTTTAACTCTATTGTATTGTTGTCAACAATATAATAGCATGCAATCTGATATGAATTGCTTATGGACTAGCTCTTTGTGATTCACTGTTTCCAGACTTCTGCTTGAGAGCCATTTTATTATGGTTAGTTTTAATCTCCTCCTGATCTCAGTAATATTCCACATGCTCTACAGTATCTATAATCTTAAATCTCAGGTTCATTTGCAGTTTAATAATAACTTCAGATAAACAATAATGTTTAAGGCTTAGCCCTATATACTCTTTTACAGTCTACATTTATACGTTTCAAGAATATTTTTGTATTAATAAAAAATTTATTATCAAAATCAGATATGGAAATGTAATCTTGCATTAAAAAAATGTATTTCCCTTGAATGCAGTGAAAACAAGCAGTGGAGATATCTTGCTCAAAAATCCATAGCCATGATTTCATCACACTTTGATCTCAAATAGTTTTATTTCTGATGCCTCTAATGGTTATGCTTACAAATCCATCTCTAGGATATATGCCAAATAAAAAAATCCCACTTTAATTCCCAGGGAAATTTCTACTCCACAACTTTTGCTTCTGGTTGGCTCAGGGCAATGGTCACACCCATGATAACCTTCACTAATGCCTTTCTTCATCTCTTCACTTATGATGACAGGCTTAAAAATGAGATAAAGATTTTTTACAGTTTTTATTTCCACCTTTCAGTTGCTACCAAATACAAAAGACAAATTCCATGTAGGAAACCTTCACCTTCTGCAATGGGACTAGGGGTTAATTTAGGTGGTGGTGGTGGTTAAAGTGTTAGATTATTTGATTGCTCCTTTTGCTTAGCATGCAATGCTTTAAAAGCCTCATAATTTTATTGCTTTTAATTCACACTCTCTTTGCAGCCATTATAACACTTCAACATTCAACAGTGAGGATCAGATAGGTGCTTTAATATAAGGACATTACTCTTTTTAAATCTATGTTACCAGCACTCATTATAGAATCATGTTTCTGTAATCACACACAGTTGTTAATAGCCTGGGTTTATGCCTCAAAAATTGTATTTTTATTTGCATTTGACTTAAGCAAAATACCTCTTGGGGGGCCACTTCCCTACTTACCTCCTTAAATTGTTAGAACAAAAGAATACCAATTACATAGTAGAATTGTAACTCAAGGATGTAATTTTTCTATAGAATTCTGTGTTAGGTCAGAAACAATGTTTGTGAAGGTAGAATTAGAATAATTTTAAAGAAAAATTTACAAGCAATGAGGTCACTTGAACTTCTTATTCTTTGCATTCTGAAGAGCTTTTTAACAACTTCCTGATAGTTCAACCTATAATAACAATAATAAATTACATCTAACTTAGATATTTGCTTGTTGATTAATAAATGCTGAACTTTTTGTGTGCACGGGTCATCCTTATGGATCCATGAATGGAAAAATAACATTTGAAATCTGAACTAGATAATTAAAACAGTTGCCTTTCTAGGCAAATGTTATGTTCCAGTGTAAATTAATCCTCTGCTACAGCAAATTACCAAAATTGATCTAGGCGCTTCAATGAAAGCAGAGTCTTAACAGGCAAATACAGAGTCCTCTAAAAATCCAGTCCCCAAAATATGTAGTTACTGGTGAAAAAAAAACATGGAGAAGTATTAAATTCATCCCTCTAAACTATGAAAGCAACTTTTTGATGTAGAAAGCTCAGTGGTAAATTCTTACCAAAGTAATAAAGCAATTTTTCCAATTGTATTAAGTCTGTTTTTAAGTTTTTAGCAACAGATGGGTAGCACGGGAAGCCATTTGGAATATCAAAGTCATTAAATCCCTTGGTTTTATTGCCTTAGCCTCTGTAGATGTAAGAACCTGCATTCAGTTTGATCCTTTCTGATGCTGCCAGATTATTATAGCTCTTCTGTACTGAATATCCTCTATGAGGATCTCTCAAGTTCATCTATTGAAAATTCACCTCTGAAAGTTCTGAGAACTAGATGGGCAAATAGATTAATTGTATTCCAATACAAAACATAGTAACTTTAATTCTCTGCGTCTGTAAATGTGCAAGAAACTTAGTTTTTGATTACTAGGAAATATCCTGAAAGGTAGAGTTACAATCCACTTGTAATTGGACAAAAGAAATAATACAAAGTCCCTTGAAACTCAGGTAAGTGCTCCAGCAGCTGAGGTACTGGAACTGACTTAAGAAGAATGGATTTCTGCCTTGCTGAGGTTTGTATGGGCTAGTTAAATACATGTGTTTGGAAAAAAAAAAGTATATTGAAGTTTTAAAGCTTATTTTCAGCCTGCTAGAATTAAACAGCCCTCAGTATTTGTGAGATGATGAGAAGAAAAAGGAAAATAATGCAATAATTTACTAATGAAGATTTGAGTATTAAAGAAACTTAGAAATCTCTAAGATTAGGGACTTCAGGGGATCCATGTTAATGTTTTATTTCAGATTGGGAGCGCGTTTTTGAAGACAATCTTTCAATTATACTCTCTTGCTACCCTTTGGTTCACATTCTGACTGCAGAAATTTGATTACATTGGAGACTCATTCCAGCTGTTCATGAATAGCAGTAGACAAAACAATCCCCACAAAACAAGTAGTTTGTTGTTATGTCCTCAACAGCAAACTTTTACAACACAGATCTACTCCTACAGTACCACACTAATTGTGAAGTGATAATCTTTTGGGAATCTTAGTTTTGGACTGTAAGGACTTCATAGTCGCCTATCTTAAACACTGTTAACACCACAGAAGGACTTTGCCATGACATAAGCATGGAATGGAGTAGCAGGATGGTGCTGGCTCTGCGCCTGGCAAGGTCAGGCTATTACATCTTGGGTGATGCATCCACATAAGGGTTCCCACTGTGGCAAACTGCGTGGAGGGGCAAATGCCCGTACACATATCACCAACCAAACAAAGATCAGCCCGAGTTACAGGACAGGAACCATCTATGACCACCAAAGCTCCCCTGTCTCTTCCCCACCCATATACCTCTGTGGATTCCTGGAACTTGGACTGAAAGTTAAGCCATCTGACTGAGGGGAACTTCAGATAAGGTAAAGGGGGTACTCTTGTCCGAGCATTATCTCAGGCCTAGAGGTAGGTAAACACAAAGGATCCACAAGGAAAGTCAACTCATCAACTGTTTGATATCAGCTCTAACTAGGTAAAAGTTAATTCCAGCAGGGGTGGATCACAGCCCACCAGCTCAAAGAAACCCACCAATTTAAAAGACTGAGCATGAGACTGATTATCATTAGAAGTAAGGGACTCCTTGAACCAATAGAATAGGAAAGCTGTGTGGTCAATGAGCATTAATACCTCATTTAATGTAGAAATAGTGAAAAGTTTTGAATGATTTTGGGACCCCCACCACTGAGAAGCCCAGGCTGAAGGAGCATCAACAAGACACCCCTACATCCATGTGTGGTGACTATTTTCTGCTTAATCTATCTCTCTCTTACTCTCTTGTATCTCTTCTCTCTTCTATTTTATTCTTTCTACATCACATTTTACTGTTAAATAAAATCTGTACTATTGACTTTGCCATTTGCACCTTAATTCAGGCAGATGTATCTCTCAATAAATGGATCTTAACATAGACAAAGAATGAAAAATATCTCTGGATTTTAGAAGAGAAGACTTCGGACTGTTCAGAGATATGCTTGGAGGAGTCTAGGAGAGCTGGTTGATATCCAAGGATCACCTCCTCAAAGCTCAAAATAGTCCATATGAACAAAATGGAAATAAAAGCAGCAGGTGGTCAGCATGGAGAAGCAAGGAGATTCTAATTGAACTTGGACACAGAAAGAAAATATACAAGAGGTAGAAGCAGTGGCAGGTGATCCCGAAGGAATATAAAGCTACGGTCTGATTGTGCAGAGATGGGGTTAGGAAATCCAAGGTCCACTTGGACTTGAGTTTGACAGGGGATGTGAAGGGACACAAGGAAGTATTCTACAAATACATCAACAGTAAAAGGGAAGCTCGTGTAAATGGGGACCCAATGCTGAATAGGGGCAGTGTTGTAACAAAGGACATGGAAAAAGCTGGATAGAAGTCCAGGAGGAAAGTCTGGAGCAAGAAAGATGGAGGAGGAGCAAAACAGGGAGAACATAAACAATCTGCACATACATAAGCCCACAGGGCCTGATAGGTTACCCCCAAATGTGAAGATCAAACAGCATGTGAAGGGATAAGAGGTTTGTTTTGGGACGGAAAAGAATAATGAAAATATTAGTCACTCTGTAAGTTGTTCTTCCAGTATTTAAAAGTTATCTTTTAAATACTGGAAGAGTATTTTAACTCCTGAAGTTCTAATGAAGACAAACTAAGGTCAACCTTTAAAGGGTGAGAACAAAAAAACCAGCTCCCCAGTCCTTTGGGCTTACCTCCTGAAAATGGGGTAAAGTAATCCATTTCAATGGTCAGATTGGCTTGACCAAGAGAGCCAGGTAAAAAGATTTTCTAAGTTCTGATCTCCACAGGAAGACTCAAGCTCAATTATTGCAGATCAACCAAGCTCTCACTTTTCAGTTATACTGACATCAGTTAGTTATATTGATATCAATATTGATTATATTTATATTACCATCCAAATAAAAAAAAAGAAAAGAAAAAAAAAAAAACATCAACTCCCCTGATTGAAACTCAACAAATAATAGCATTTTAGTGCAAATGATTTTTGAGGTATCATTGTTTGTAGCCACTTCACCTCTAAGAAAATCAACTTTAGACTGTGTTTAACTTGCACTTGGACAAAGTGAATTCTACACTCACTTAAGATGTCAGAGTGATTTTTTATTTTTAAATCCAGGCAAGAATATGACTTTTTGCTCTGTATTGTTACATATTCAGCTAGAGTTCCCTTATAATACTTTATATTCTTGAGTTATGTGGAATGGAATGTCAAATCTAAAACCAATTTAAGTAGTGCCTTTTACATTTCTACATATATTCTAGTCAGCACAGCAAATGCAGAAAACAGGGTTCATCAGTATTGCTGCCTGTTAAAGGTCAATGTAAAATGCAAGCATTACATTGTCAGATATAATGTTGACTTTAATTTTTAAGTGGAAACTTTAGACATACTTTTCTCTATCTATAATTTTCTCTTATCACTTTTATTAATTTGTCCGCATATCTACACTAATATATCTCTGTATATTTTTGTGATGGTGCTTTCACCCCATCAACTTGACTTTTATTTCCTCTAACTTTGCTCAGGTGATAATCACCAGTGGTAGTTGTAATAGATGTGTCTGGTCTGGTCATGATGGCTGCAACCAACTTATAGTAGATACGGGGGGAGACAGGTAAATAATAACCAAGTGCTAATCTAAGCAATGTTCCTCCCCTAAACATAGTGCTGGTGAAGATTCGACTCAAACCAAGCTTAGAAGATGCTAACTTCTGTAGTTGGTATGCAAATACAACTATGAAGCAATTATCTTACTCCATAGCTACTGGACAGCCCAGGGTTCATTGAGCTCTCCTGCATGGCAGTGGGCTGCAAGCCAGGGTCTCCCCTTACATATGGACATCTCTGAAGGTTACTCCTTAAGGTTGACAGATACTTCCCCACCAGATTCTCATTAAGTGATTAATAACACACTAAATTTTCAATTTTTAATTAAGTGATATGAAGAATTTCTTGTGCATGTGAAATCCTTTAGATGCAAACCACTGACCAAGTTCTGGGACTAAGTGTGAATCCAGACACACATAAACTCCCCTTTGAGAAGGAATTTAGAACACAAGGGAGTCAATTCTGAACACCCTGAATCAACAAGTCTCCCTGACAGTTTTGTCTGATCCTGTCCTCTATGCAGTCAATAATTGAGTGTACCTTGAGATGCAATCTTTTTAAACCACTGTTGCATTTACTATGAAACTTTGTTAAATCACTGATTTATATCAATAAATGTATAGCTACTTCTGTCTTACAAGTGAAATGTATCCCTCCATCTGTGAAAATTTGTCACATAAGTGTGTTTACAAATAATATGGAGAACTGTATGAATAGGTAAATATTAACAAACCATCATGGCTTCTTATGGGAATTTTGTCCATGCAAACATGTAAAAATGTGCCCTGAAGCTACCTGGAATTCAGACTTCTAGCCACCTGTGATTGCTCCAGATGTTGTTTCCATATTTAGAAATAAATCTTTCACTTCAAACCAGTCCAGTCTCCCTAATGCCTTGGCATTAGGGATACAATGAGAATGTCCCCACTGCTTACGGGCTTGCACAACATACAGCTTAACATAACTGAGCTCTGCTCTCAGCTGTTTACAGCTGAAGGTTAAGTGGAAAATAGCAATGGATTTTTCTCTACTCCAGAATTCACAATAGACTGAAACAGCTTTGGAGTCTTCAAAAATATATTTCTGAATCTTCCATTATAAGAAGTAGCAAAGGCATAAGTCCTGTCACTTTCAGATGGGCAAGCACATAAGAGAAATTTTGTTTCTTTTTCCATATGAAACTTATCCTTCCCACGGGTCACTGTCTCTGGAAACTCAGAGACACGAGTCTCATTGTCTCAAATTTCCTTTTAGCTCACAGTTCATCTCCACTGAACAGAGGTGAGAGGAAAAAATTAATGTGTCCATAGAGTAATTAACAGAATTATTTTGAGTCATCTTTAGAAACCTTTAGCAGATTCTTCCTTCAGAGAAAGTGGTTGTGTGTTCTGACCTGGCAGTTTCTATGAACCAAATAAAAGATTAAAAGAGGACATACTGTGAAATAGATTACACCAACCGTGCTGTGCAGCTATCGCTGTTTCCTATTAGACAGCAAGAGCACTTATTTGATTACAGTTTTCTAAAGGCAAGATTCCTGTTTACAAGCAAAATATCTGAAAAGGAAAGCAGCTTATGAAATGGTTTATCAGTAGTAACCAGCAACTGAAGCCATAGGCTGAGAGAGACTTGGCCTCTTATTTAGCCATTTCCAATGCCTCTCTAACCAGAAAATCAATTAGGTAACTTTAAACAAACACAGGCATATCAGCATAGCAGAGCAGAATTTAGCCCAGAGATATTGTTTTTCGACATCTAAGATGATGATCATCTGAGAGTTTGGCTGAGGGAGAGAAGTCAAAAACACAGGGAGAAAATCAGATAGTGGGCAGAGAAAAAGAAAAATAATAATCATTTTTTTTAAAAAAAAGCAGGAAAAAATCTTTTTTTAGCATGAGAACTGAGTGGATAAATATGAGCTAGAAATTTTATTCTAATTTTTTTTTCATACAACACTGACTTTAGAAAAAAGACTATGAGAAAAATAATTTGAACTGTGTCTGAGTTTGTCTGTGTTTCAGACCATTAAACTGGAGTGTCTTCACTGTGAACTGAGGTGTGAACTGAGATAATTATACTAATTCTTCTGACTGGGAAGGCCAACTGTAGTGGGAGAAAAAAAAACAATTTTGAGAGGATATAGAAGATACCAGGTGACACAACTCTTTTCCATCTAAAATGATGCCACATTATATTATGCTAACTGAAATAAGAACAGTAAAGAAGAGAATGAAGAACATTGCATCTTCCCTGTCTTGCACTACAATTGTAGTTCTTGTCCTGACCTATAAGCATAAAAAAGCATTTGAAAGCCTCCTATATATCTCCTTCTCAACTCTGTATTTGTCTCCATCCAATAAAGCTGATCACAGTAGCTAATCCATTACAGTAGTCTGCCCTGACAACTTTACTTTCTCTACTCCAGTTGCACTCTGTTCAACTACAAAAATGTACGTGAGACACAGGACAACAGTGCACACCTACCCGAAATATCTTGGATCTACTTCTTCAGAATGGAGCAAGGAAAAGGTACAAAGGAGATCATAGGCGTGGAAAAAGTTTAACAGCAATGCTGTGATTACTGTTGTGATCACAGACTGTTGTTCCATTATTTTGTTATCACTTTTAGTTAGCTACAAGTGATACTAAATAAATGTTGAAATAAATGATCCTACATATACCTGTGTCTGACTATTTGCTCTAAGTTCTGTGCCAGTGCAAGCACTTGTATGCCCCTTAAAGAAATTTGGTGGAATAACTAATATGGAATAAAAATTAAAGTTTTTTCAATACTTTTATATTGCTTCCTTGGTGATATTTTTTCATCAGATTTAATTTCCCTACTATGTTCAAAAGTAAATTCTGTACTATGTATAAAAAGGTTTATATATAAGGCTTCCATAAAATGTTATGGCACTTGAACTCCTCAAAAAGACCTCAATCCCTCTTATTGTAGGCAGGAGAGACATGAAGAACCATATCTTTTGTTCCTGTCACTACTGGGAGAAAGCGTAGGTTGTGCCTAGACATTCATCAGGAGCTATCAACTCATATAGTTTGACCCTTCCTCAGCACCAGCTAGATAATGTTTCCAGGCAGTAGAGAAGCTGAGTACTCAACTCACATCTAGATCTGCCTCAGAAACATCAGAGCTTTCAAGTCTTATTAACCAGGTAGACATTTTAATAGATTTATTTTTTTTAATCTAAGGGTTTTTACTTTCTTCGGACTTGGCAGTGGCCTCCTGTTTGAAGGATGTTAGTACAAGATCTGAAAAGAGTGAAGACTCAAAAATCCTGTTCAACACCCTTTCCATACTTTATTCTTACAAATCTCAGAGTGCAAGCTTTGCTAGCTTAATACACTTGAAAAATGTAAATTGACATATTTTAATATCAAATATTTACTTGATGCAATAGTGAATTGAATAAGCTGGAACCTTTTTTCCTACAAATCATCCAATTAGTCAGAAAAAAATGCGAATTGATTTTTGCCATAGTCTAAATCTCAGCAAGAACACTGTGCTCTGGAGCAAGTAGTTGTCAAGTAAATGCACTGGATTATGCAGAGGCATGTAGATGGATGAAATGAGGGAAAGACTGAACAGTTCCTTCTCCACTCTATACTCAGAAAAGCTTGGTAGCTCTTTGAAAACTTTCTTACACTGAGTGATCTGTATTTATTCCTTATGTTGCAGCCGAGAACAAAGAAGATTTTTATGTGCCTATTGCTGGTTTCACCCTTCTGTAACACATTTGGGGCCGGGGAAGGTGGATGACAGAAACCCTGGAGATAGCGGTGATAGCTTCTAATCAGCCCTAGATGTGGAAAGTGTCAAAGCGATTGGCCTCAGGCTACATGATTAACAAGACCATTAGCAGCTTGTGCTGATGATCCAGTTTATAATGTAATAGAGAAGACAATTACCCAACAGGAGGGGAGATCAGCAAATCATGTGTGGACCTCAGACATAAGATCAAAGGCTGAGGCCAAGATGAAACTCTTGCGCAGGGGCCAGGTCACACTCAGGACAAAGGCACATCCAGCGGTCAGCGTAAGTGTCCTGTGCCCCTTGGTCTGTGCTGCCAGTCTCACCTGGACCAGAGAGTCAGGGACTACAGCTGGTGTGAGTATGATGTGTAGGACAGAAACACTAGATTAGAAATTGCTCTCTTAATGAATAAATTCTCTGCTTAATAAATAAATTCTCAATCCACGGAATGATGTGGTTCTCCACGTGACATGGAGAGGCATGATTTTCTGGTTTTGGCCCCCCACCCAAATCCCCAAAGAAATTAGTAGTTTCATAAGAATCAAGGAGGAGATGGTTAACTAAACAGTTTTCCCAAGGTGAGCACACAAAGGTAAATTATTAGCTTGTCTGTTTCCATGGGAGAAAATATATATGTATGTAAGTACCACCTACCTACAAAATGTGAATGAAATTACCTTTGAAAATATTATGTACTTTTTACTCAGTAATTAGATTTTTCTTTTGCAGAGTCTTTGCAGATGCTGCATTGCAGAGTACTTTACAGTAGATCCGCTTCTGCCCTCTAGTGCAAAAGAGTAGTGGTAATGGGCCAGAATGGCAGAAGAGATAATGGAGGCAAGGAGCAGTCAAAGCTATTTCTTATTTTCTAAAAATTTATCTCATATTTCACATGATAGTGAGAAACTCATTTGTCCTCAATCCCCTTTTACATTCATTTTAACCACTTCAGTGGTCTAAATTAACAAATATAGTTCTGTTGAGCTCAACCACCCTCCTTGGTGTCTTCCATCTTACCTTTATCCACCATCCTTGAGATTATCAAAGAGCTCTTCAGCCCTGGCAACATTACAGTCATCTGATATCTATTTTCAGCTCCACTCTGGCCTTTCCTTCTAAGGTTCATTGCCCTTACAAAACAGTCTAGGAAGTACACTTTGGTTTTGGGATTCCTATCCGTGTCACACATTCACATTACCTGGCAGGGGCTTATGTCTATCATTAAAATTAATGTGTATATATATAATATCACTGCACATTTATCAGATATCACCTATTTCAGAAAAGGGAGAAGGCACTTTGAGCCAAATATTTCATTTTTGTCTTACGCAACAACCCTTCTCTACTTAGTGCAAGTTGTAGCAAAGATGTGTCTGATGTCGACAAAGCAATTGAAAAGCTACATTTTTTTAGTTAAGAATTACTTTTGACTTCTTATTTCAAGGAAAATCATAGGCATAGTTTCAGGTTTTTTAATTTATTATGTTAGGAAAAGTCTTGCATTGTTTTATTTTAATAAAAGTAGTACTGACAGTTTTCACTTGAAATAGCCAAAGGTGAGGATTAGAACTAGTCTTGACATAAAACTATCTGCCAGGGAATTTGTCTTTACACCTGGAATGCCTTTGATAATATCCCAGGTCTTGTTGGAAGTTTTTCCCTGCTGAAATGAAAAAAGTAATGTTACTTTAAAGTACTACAGGGATTGACTAATCAAAATTCTGTTTGCTGCAGGATTCTTTATGATCAACATGAGGCAGGAAATATTGTTGACCAGACTTTACAGACAGAAGTAAATGATCTGAGTTTTCACTTTGTTTGCTATGAGGCATCTTTACTTAGTCAATAAAGATAACATGTATTTATATGTCACAAATGACAACAAGAAGAAACTTAACTCTTTGGAATTTTCAGATCGCGCGAATCACATTTGGGTTTTTTTGTAGATCCACCTATCCTGCATGCTCTTTACTTTGTCAATTATGTTACTATCTGTAGAATTACATTATGAGAGAACACGCTTTCAACAGAGACTCTGGTTGTGATAACTTGCCACTGTCCTCTGTGTTTTAGAATAGATGGAACTGATGATTCAAAATCTCATGTAACCCAGTAATTTGTCAACTACAGATGTACACTACTTGCACTGTTACTCAATCAGATGTCAGTTTTACAGTCTACTGTTCTTCCTTTGGTTACCAGCAGTTTGGATTCAGATCTATTCCTCCTCACAAGAAACAACAAACTAAAAGTTATTTAAGATTAAATTAAATGTTTCATTGCAGGCAGCAAAACTGACCGTGAAAATCTGAAACAGCTGAGTGTAAGAAAATCCTTGCAATTACATTGTTAACACTGGCAACAAAATTAAAATATTTCTGACCATTTGGGTATAATATTCTGGGGGTTTGGTAGCACTGTTATAAAAAATAAGGATAGTAAATAACAACTATTGAATTTTTTATGTAGTTTTACTCTGTGTACACCCAAAAAGATGTTCAACTCCACTCTATAGACCAGAAATTCTGCCATAGCAAGTGCAAGAACTGCCTCTTCTTGAATAAAAATAAAGACTCATAACTATAGTTGACTTAGATAGAAACTACAAAGGGTGAATTTCAATATTTACACCTATTGAAGTTCACTTGAATACTGAACAGAATAAACTGCATGGTAAGGGATGGATTCTGGGATATTCAGTGTGTATTATCACTAAAAAATATTTTTGCCTCATGAAATCCTATTGTTCCTCTATTGGGATACCTGCTTGTCTTTGGCCTGCATGTGCAAATCATTATCTCTAATTTTGTATCTGAAGGGCTGACATTTTTTTAAGACTAAAGCATTAGGCAGGGAGTTTTGACTATAACATTGTGATTTTATTTTTATCGGTCCTTCCTCTCTACAGGAATTCATAGATATCAATTTCTTTGCTACTACAAAAAAAACTAAAACCCTTCAGTTTCTTTCTCTGAGCCTTATGTAATTCTGGAAAAATATGATGGCAGTCAATAGATAGCTACAGGAGGTAGGTGGAAAAAGGGCCAAGATATCTTACGTGTTTATTATGCATTCAGATAAACATAATGTGAAATATTTCTAAGATCACAGTAGCAAATTGCAGCACTTTAAAGAATTAATGTTTACATAATGATGAATATACCAGTGCAATGCATTTAGGAAAGGAACACCAAGAAAAGGAATAAACACTTCTGAAGAAGTATCCTAGAGAATAAAGTGCAGGATTCACCTTATCTTTCAGTGTCCAGAAGTTAAGCATAGAAGTAGTCTAAGGCACTTGACTAAATTCCTTCATGTATAGGAAGGAAGGATATAGACTTCTCTTGAGGACAATTTATCTTACTTTCCTTAAACGTTGATCTTAAGATAGGATGAATCACCCTCAGGAGTCATCTCTTTCTGTTTCTTCCCTTTGAAGAAAAAGTTGGCATGAATGACAAGCTTGGATTAGGCATCTAACTTTGAGGACTAAATTAGGTGAATTGTATCTCACCTTTATTCCGAGCATAATTCTTATTCCGAGGGATACAGACATTAATTTGGTCTCCTAGGAGCATAGTTTACAAAGATCTTTATTCAGGTGCGGATAGCCCTGATTTTAAAAGTGTTTATACTTTTATATATATCTATACTATAACAGCCTCAACCTTGCATTTATTTGGGCCCATAAGTACAAGGGCAAGTATTCTTAAGCCAAAACAAGTTACTTTAAATACTTGATTTTCTAGAGTTGCAGATTCCTGGTATTTAATCAAATTACAGCTCATAATTGTGTAACTTGAAGCACATGGTACAATACCCTTTATGTAACTTATTTCCTCTTCAAAATCAGAAATCTTAGAAAACAAGTCTTAGAAAAAGCAGGCATATACAGTTGATACTCATATTGTACTTCTTAGCAAAGAATGTCTCGTTGCTCTCTCATTCTTTTATCTACACAGAGAAGAACTTCAATCCATAGGCAACTTTATTGAAATAAAATAAAAAAAATTATGCCATTGTTTGAATTTATTAAAGATGGATAGATTACACTCAGAATTAAAAGTGCACATTTCAAGAGAATACAAAGCAGTAAATGATGAAAAAGAGCACTAGTGCACCATATATATATATATATGTATAACAGAAATAAGAAAATTCAGCATCTTCAGTAATTCAGTTATGAAGCAGATACATGGGGAAGAAAATAATAAAGATTCCTAATACACTACAATATCAAAACGATATTTTTATGGAACTCCTTCATTTATTATTCATGGAGATGTTTCCGAGACTCTTTCCAGGGACTACTCCCAAAATGCTAGCATTTACACATCACGTTCTGTTCTGAAATCTATTAAAAGAAATTATCCAGCCTTTTCAACTTTGAATAGTCAACACATTTAGGGGGAAATTTATTATTACTTTATTGTTGTTGTTGACATTTTCTTCACTGATTGTCCCAGAGACAAAATATCACAGAGACTGCAGAAAATTCCTGCTCAGAGCAAAAGGAAAACTTTATAAAATATTTCTTTATTAGAGGAAAACAGTTATTGAGAGAGAAAATAATGCATCCACTTATTTTGCAATTGGAGATGATAATGGCACAATTGAAAATAAAAAGTGGTAAAACTTACAGTTGTCCTTTGGATATGCAAAGGTTGAAATCCATACTGCATTGCTTAAACATTTAATTTATGTATACTGACTTTCTATATTCTGGCACAGTCAGTGGATAAAAATATGCATCTCTCGATATTTACAAAAGGAAAATTTGTTACCTAAGATTTGGCAACCAAATCAAGAAATCTTCTCTTTTCATTTTCAAAGGCACTTTTCTCTTCTTTAACTACAAAAGAAATTCAGACACTGTGGACTTAATTCAGTTACTTTAGGATTGGTCACTAATGTCTCTTCATATGGGTGTTAGCAATGAGAGTCCATTACCAGTCCTTCAGCTGCTGAGACAGAGGAACATGGGTCCCCTAATAATCCTATTTAGTAGCTGCTAGCCTCATGTCACTGTCTTACATACTGTAAAGCGTTTCAAATGCTGCTTGACATATATGTCTTTATTTTTGAGGAAGTGAATCAATATCTTTAGGAATGTTATCATTAGGAATTTAAATATGAGTGTAAATTATATGCCTTGATGTGCTTCTTTTGGCTGACATAAGGGGAATTTTCTTCACAGGGGTTGATGATAATAGAGATGGTTTTATTATTTCTGAACAGTTCTTACAGAGCCAAGGCCTTTTTTGCTTTTCCTACTGCCGTGCTGGTGGGGAAATTGTGGTTGCATGGGAGGTTGAAAGAGACATAACCAAGACAGGTGACCTAAACTGACCAAAGGGACATTCCAGACCATATAACATCATACTCAGTATACAAAGCTGAGGAAAAGAAGGAGGAAGGGGAGATTTGGAGTGATGACGTTTGTCTTCTCAAATAACCGTTATATGTGATGGGGCCCTGCTCTCCTGGAGATGGCTGAATACCTGACTGCCCATGGGAAGCAGTGAATTAATTCTTTGTTTTTCTTTGTCTGTGTGTGTGGCTTTTGTTTTCCTTGTTAAACTGTCTTTATGTCAACTCATGAGTTTTCTGGCTTTTACCCTTCCAATTCTCTCCCCAGTCCTGCTGGTGGGGGAGTGAGCAAGTGGCTTCATGGGGATTGTTTCCTGTCTGGACTTAAACCATGACACTCAATTAAGTCTATTGTAATCATACTTCAGTAAGTAACAACTAAATGGAATAAAAGTCCTACTATAAATGAGCATTAAATGAAACAAATGTAGGTGACAGGCATATCTTCTAACTTAAATTAGAAATTTGGTGGACCTTGGAAAAACTTACATTATCATTTCATTTCATCTGATTTAAGTCTGTTAGTGTATGTCAAAATCACCAATGCACAGTTCATGATGCAAATATATAGTACCAATTCACATTTTAAAAGGCTTACTTACATTTTATTGCCAATGAAATATATCATTCACTACCTTCCTTAACAAGGATTGAGTTGTATTTTAGCATACTGAGACTCCCTTTCTTTCTTTTAGATTTTTCTTCTGGAACCTTAATTTAAGTTGACAATGTTAAGTTATAATAAACTTAACTCTTAACAGATGACATTTCAAGAGAAAAACCTATACTTATTCTGCATAGCTAAATGTATCCTATACGTTATTCTGCATAGGTAAATGTATCCACGGTTTATGAATAACCCCACTGTGTCAGAGAAAAATAAAGGTGTCCTTAAAAATCCTTCTCAGACACATGTTAAGTGATGCTAGAGACTTCATTCCGTATAATATAATGGATATTTCACCCCAAGGCTCGTTCTGGTTAATTTTTTTTTTTATCAGTAATAACCTCTGTAATAAAGTCAGATCATATGGATGTAGTCAGTTTTATTTCACAAGTCAGATTTGTTTCAGGCATTCAAAAGTGTAGGCAAAAATAAACTCTATGGCTGTAAGGGAAGAAGGTAGAAAGGAATATCAAACAAGAGGCTTTGAGAAAAAAAGCATTGGGATACTGAGGGTGTATAAAAGGGTTTATTGAGTTTCCAGAGGTACTTAGAAACTTTCAGAGATTCTGAAGAGCTGAAGACTTTGCTTTCATTGCTCCTTTTTTAGTATTATTTATTATTCTGTTTTAAGTATATACTGTGTTGTAAGTTTCAGACTGATGATTACCTTTAGGTTCACCCTTTTAGGGGAGCACAAGTGCAAGGCGAAAAGATTTATTGCCTTCTCTGGATTTTAGGTGGAGTCAATACTTGCCTCAGAAACACTGCAGTCCCCATTAATATCAGACTTATACTGATGGAAAAAAGATTATCGGTTTTCTGTTAAATTAGCTTTATTCTAAGAGCAGTCAGTTTCCACCCCACTGGTTTCTTCCTTATTGTCAAGGAAACTTGCAAGTTTGTAATATCATCAAAAATTCAATACAAGCATCAAAGGAGAAACAGTATAAAATATTTCTTTTGTTTTCTGAAAAGAAACCAAAAGTAACAACATATGATAGGAAAAACCCCAATTCATTTATTTCCCCCCATTCTAACTTGTATTGAAAAATGTTGAAAGCATTTGAGTACTTAATGTGAGTTTTGAATATATTTGAGTATTTAATTTTTCTGAACATGTGTGCTGAGTTTACATTAAGTAATATAATGAGTATATTGCTGAGAATATTGTCTTCAATCAATTATTATTTTAAAATTGTATTATTTTGTCATGGTTATTTATTCATGACGTATCTACAATATCTAGAAATCAATATCACATTGACATACTTGAAGGAGAATTTTGGATATAGAAAAATACATACACAGTTGACCATCTTATGGCAAGAAAATAATTATAAAAATGTTTATTTGAAAACGCCTGCTTCTATCTCAGTTAAGTGAAGACTTGGTCTTAGATTTCTAATAAAATATAAACCAGAAAAAAAAAACCAGAACCAAAATAAAGGCAACTATGAAATCATTTGTTATTTTCAATATGAGTAAAGATTACAGATAATGTTCAGAAATTCAGAGAGCGAATACTTTGAGAAAAATCATTTTGTCAGAATTAAAAACACCTGTACAGTGCCTAGTCAGTATAGAGTTTTGAGCCTCTATCCTATATGAAGAAATTTCTTCACATCACTATATATTGCAATTTTTCTTTACCCTCAAAGACTGAACTGATCATCTTATTTACAGAGTCTGCATATTTCAAGCTAAAGGCTCAAACCAATCTGCCATCCCTTTCTTCAAATGCTTCAGCAATGATTTATTCTGAATATTCCAAGTAATCATTAACTATGCTCTAATAAAACAAAAAAAAGAAGCAGAAAATATGTTTGTAAACTCTCTGCAGAGAAAGCTGAGTGCAGTGCTGTCATTTCCCTGTGATACTATCCTTTAGCACTCTTTGAATTTGTTTTTCAACTTCTTAGCCTTACCATCTAGTGCTTTTCTACCTAGAAATTCTTCCCTCTGTCTGTGCCACTAGGCTGTCCCCAGTGCACTGCTGAACTTGGACAGCATCCAGTGAAGAGCTGTAGAGTTTGCCTGTACTTGTGCCCTACCAGGGGGAATCAAGATATGGTGCATATGCAATGTGTCATTCAGTTTTCTTAGAACTTGTAAAAGATCCAGCTGTGCTGTTAATTCGGTCAGGCCTCAAGCCTTCCACAGCACATCAATTTTACTTGATTTACATTCTACAGCTTACATTAGATTTCTGTGTCAGGAATCAATGGGAAGAAGATTCTTATCAAGCTTCTCACATTGCAAGAAAAAAAGTAAAAGCCAAAAAAAATGTAACGCATATTATACATTCTGTAAATATATGTTCTGCATGTTTGTTTGGAAAAGATTTTTTCTAGTAGTATCCCTCTACAAGAAGAATAATCATAAAGAAACTATTTTCAACATTTTTAAACACTTATATTTTGTAAAATATTTTTTGCAAACATAAAAACAAACAAAAAATACCTATTTGGCTACTTGGAAATTATTTTTTTAGTTGCACTGAAGATATAATATCATTCATTTTGTCCCATTATTTTAAAGTTATCATTATTATACTGAAATAATTCTGTCAGTTTTTTCCACTTTTTTTTCCTATCTTGCCAAGGAACACCTCTTTGAAAACAAGGCTAATTAAAACAAGAAAACTTGAAAGCACAAAGGCAGCAAATTCAGATGGTCACTGCAGAAATATTTAATCAAATAGAAAAATTACTAGGAGTGTTGCAGGAAAGTGAAATGATGAATCATATGCATATAGTGGAGGAGGACATTTTCAAAGAATCCAAGCCCTTGAAAGGAAGAAAAGAAAAACTACTTTGAAAAATAGGTAAATAAAAAGAATATTTAGTTTTCCTTAAGATGATTTCAGGGCCCAAAGTTTTACTAAGAAGGATAATTCAAGAATTGAGAAATATCTAAAATGCTTGTTACTATCTATTTTGAATATTTGTTAAGGAAAATATTTCTGCCTGACAATTCAGGAGTCACTCCAGCAGTCACACTCCCACCATCACACTTTAACTGCTGGGACAGCTACAGTGAGTGGCAGGTGCCCAACTTGACTCCTTGCACTCACTGCACTCACACAGTCAGACCAGGTTTCCTTACTGGCTAGACCCAAGATTTCCCATACAGACATCTGGTTCCTTTAAGTAATTTTATCATGGTGCAGCAACAGAATACTGTCCTGTACTGGGTGCCTCAAACAAAGGAAACCCCGGGCTTTTATACCCTCACAGTCCTAAGTGTGTGGCAGTCTGTGAGTAATGGCTCCTGCCAGGTCTCTGAGTGTCCATTCACCTGGCTGGTGCCAGAGGTCCCCAGGCCCTTTGTTATGCAAAGGTCAGTGCCAGTTCAAGGCCTCCTGCCTTGGGCTCCCACCACCCACAACTCAACAAGCAACAGGCATTGTAGCTTTACATCGAGCTACCAGCACTGAATGTAGTCCTCCACATATTTTATTCTTAGTTGTAATTAATAATCAAAACAAACAACCGAAAATCGGAGTGGTGGGGTTTATGTTTGGGTACACATGAATTTGATAACATGCCTTAAGGAATACCGGAGAAAGTGAAAATGGATAATTTTTATTAAATTACATAACTAAAACACCTTGTGACACAGAATCACAAAATAATAGAATGGGTCAGGTTGGAAGGGACCACAGCGGGTCATCCTTGCTCAAGCATATTGCACAGGATTGCATCCAGATGGTTCTTGAATATTTCCAGTCACCCTCACAATAAAGAATTTCTTTGTCATATTTAGGTGGAACTTCCTGTGCATGAGTTTTCCCCCTTCTCCTCTTGTCCTATTGCTTGGCACCACCAAGTAGGCTCCATCCTCTTGACACCTTCCCTTCAGATACTTATAGACACTGATGAGGTCCCCTCTCAGTTGTTTCTTCTTGAGGCTGAACAGACCTAGCTCACTCAGACTTTCTCAGTAAGAGAGATGCTCCAGTCCCTTGCTCATCTCTGTTGCCCTCCACTGGACCCACTCCAGGAGCACAATAACTCTCTTGTGCTGAGGAGCCCAGAACTGGACACAGCACTCTGGATGTGCCTGATCAGGGCTGAGTGGAGGGGCAGGATCACCTCCCTCAGCCTGCTGGCACTGCTCTTCCTAATTTACCCCAGGATACTACTGGCTCATGGACAGCTTGCTGTCCACCACAACTCCTAGGTCCTTCTCTGCAGAGCTGGTTTCCAGCAGGTCAGCCCCCAGTCTGTACTGGTAAATGGGGTTATTCTTTCCCAGGTAAAGGGCCCTGCATTTGGCTTTGTTGAGCTTCAGACAGGTCCTCTCTGCCCATCTCTTTGGTATCAAAATTCAATTATATTAAATTTCAAAAATAGCAAAAGGATAATTAACTCCCTAAAGCCTCTAAAGTATATTTTAAATAAATGAAATAGTGTTAGTCATCCCTGTACTTACAATGCTTACAGTCTCCCAATAACAAAGATATGAGAAATTAAGCATATTTTTTGTACACATGTGAGGAGCAACTCTAAAAAAACCCCAAATTATACAAGCTGGCATAATAAAAATATTGATAAGGTACCTGATCTTGACATTTAAGCGCTTCTGCAGGTTGATGACAAATGTACTACAGTTTTATAGGGCAAAAAGTCTGAAAAATAGTCTAAAATATTTTTAGTTTACTACCAAAACAGTGTGTTTGTTACAAAATTGAAAATGTTTAAAAAAGATTTGTGAAAATCTGTAGACAACATAATTAGGTAAGTTTCTGAAGTTTTGAGCAGTCACTAGAACCAACACACCGGAGTTACGTTTAATTTTCTTTTGCAACAGCTGCTTTTGTGACTTTTTTGTAGTTCAATATGGCCCTTTCTCATTGTCATCTACCAGCATCAAAATTGGATGTTTTAGTCATCACACAGACATTCAGACTTAATCTGCAAAATAGTTTTGATGGAAGTTTTAAATAAAATTTCACACTTGTTTCATAGAATTAAGGATGAGGCAACCAATTTTTATTTACTGACACACTTTTGAGGAATGTCTTAATTAAAATAGGAAGGCCAGACCCAGTCCTTACTTTATCCAACTAGATTTGAACCCAAATTTCCCAAGGAACAGAACTGACCCGATTTCTGTTTCTCCAGCTGTTGATTTTTCACTTGGGGTGTAATTAGGGTTTCCATATGCCCAGTTCTTCACACCATATGTGTTGCCTTTATATCTGTACTTGATATATTGGCATTCTGATATTTAAAGAACTCTGAGCTCATTTGACAAAGTATCAAACAGAGGTAACGTGATTAAAGAGGAACTTCAGTTTAAAGTTTTACAACTTGTAACAAGAATATAAATAGTCAGTTCTCATTAAAGTTGTTGATAACTATATATGCAAATGAATAGAAGCTAAGATTCACAGCCCAAGAGGAGAATCTTCTCCGTCCTTCTTTCATTCCTGTCTCTTCTGGAAGTTCTATTATTTGTTCAATATCCATGTGAAGAACTGTGATTAGCAGAGATTTTAAGGCCAAAAACTTTTCAGAGAGAAAAGACATTACTGTGTTAAACAGTATTAACTAGAAAAATACAAAAGAATGTATATACCCATAAATTAAAGTTCTTAGTATTAATTCATGGTCAGGCACTGATGGGCAAAATCACAAAGATTAACCACTTATTACCAACAAGCATCAAGGCCATTCATTGTGCTTCAAGAACCATATTTCTGAAAATAAGCTTGGAAAAATTGCTGATCAGAAAACCTCTTAGAGTTTGATTCTGTATTTCACATCAAAATGACTATGTGGCTTTATTTACTTTATTTAACATATCTTCAGTGGAAATGTGTATCTATAACTGCATTCCCAGCTACCTAAGAATTTACAGGCATCCTCACTTTCCATTCACTTCAGAAATTACCTGTGTTGCAGGAAGTGCAAACTACTATATCAGGATGATAAAGGAAATTTATGTTTTCTTTCTTCTGTTGTTCCAATAGAAGCTTTCTGATGGAAAATACATCATGTTGGAGGCTGTACTGTCGTCTGAAATCAAGTGTTTTCCTTGATAGCTTCCACAGTAAGAAGACAGCAAACTTCGAATAAGTACGCAAACCTCCTGACAGTTGATAGCATGGACCCAAGTGTGAAGACATAAAAATAGTCTACAGTACTTTTGCTCTTGTTATGACTCAGTGAATCTCCCAGTCTTAGAAAAGAAAGAAGATGCTGGATTTGTTTAATATAGTTCCAAAAAAATACTTATGCTAGCCTCTTGTTAACAGAATAAAATTGACAAAATCCATATGAATGACCAACCATAATTTTTCATATTAAATGATCCATTTATTTCCCCCTTCTATAGCTACATACTGCTAAATGCTGTCTTTTAAAAAAACTAAGCAGTATTTTTACCCAGTTCATGCAATTATTAATGCAACTGACTTTATGCAAAGGTGTTGAGATACTAGACGAATGTATAAGACTCAGAGAATTAGGCAGTTATGACCTGGCCCAATGGATAATGCTGTGTCCTAACATATGAGGAAGGCCAGTGCAAAATCGTCAGAATTAAGAGCTCTCTTCACTCAGTGATGCACTACATATTAGAGTTAATATGAGTTACAGCACTGATTCACTGCACAGTAGCACCACTTGAGATCCCTGCGGTTCTTTCTCGATATTTTGCAGAGTTATGCAAAATGTGATCTTCCATTAAACAAAGAAAAGTGTCTAGCTCTTCCACTCCTAAAAAGGGCTTTAATTCTGCAAATAAGAGTACTTATATATTGTTTACTCTATTCCCAGATGGGTAGGAATAACAACTCCAATGGAGGTGAAGACTTTACTTATTCATCTTAACATTGTGCTGACAACTATCAGGCAGTTGAAAGCTAGCATTGCAAGCATATATTTTCAAATAGAGGAAGAAAAATAAAATAGAGGATGCTGTTAACCTATAATATAGCTCACATTATGAGAACAACTTTGTCTTAGATGGTATCTTTCAGAAAACTGAATGGATATATGTAAAAGGCTTATATATATATAAAAGGCTTATATATATAAAAAAGGTTTATACTATTCCATGTTTCCGAATCATAGCACCATAGAATGAATCATAGAATGGTTTGGGTTGGAAGGGACCTAGAAGGTCATCTAGATCCATCCACCCCTGACATAGGCAGACCTTCTGCTAGACCAGGTTGCCCCATCAAGCCTGACCTTGAACAGCTCCAAGGATGGGGCTTCCGCAACTTATCTAGGCAGCCTCTTCCAGTGCCTCAACGTGTTCACAAAGAAGAATTTCTTCCTAATATCTATCCTCTTTCAGTTTAAAACCATTTCCCTTCATCCTATCACTACGTGCCCATGTTAATGCTCATGTCAGTACCTTTAGGTACCGACAAGCTGCAATAGGTGTCCCTGGAGCATTCTCTTCTTCAGGCTGAACAGTCACAACTCTCTCAACCTGTCTTCATAGGAGACGTACTACATCCCTCTGATCATTTTCACAGGCCTTCTCTAAATTTGTTCCAACAGGTCCATGTCCTTCTTTTATTGAGGGCCTGAGAGCTGGAGGCAATAGTCCAGGTGAGCTCTCTTCAGAATCACTTCCCTCAACCTGCTGGTCATGTTCCTTTTGAAACAGCCCACGACACATTTTGTCTTTCTGGGCTGCAAGCACGCATTGCTGGGTCATGTTGAGCTCCTCATCAACCACCACCCCCAAGTCCCTCTCAGGCTGTTCTCAATCAATTCTCTGCCCAGCCTGTATCTGTACTTGGAATTGCTCTGACCCAGGTGCAGGACCTTGCACTTGGACTTATTAAACTTTAGAAGGTTTGCACAAGCCCACGTCTCAAGCCTCTCAGGGTCCGTCTGGATGGCATCCCTTCCTTCCAGTGTGTCATCCACACCACACAGTTCGGTGTTTTTGGTAAACTTGCTGAGGTGCACTCAGTGCCACTTTCCTCTTTCTGATAAAGATGCTAAACAGTGCCAATCCCAATACTGATCCCCTGATCCCTGAGGAACACCACTTGTCCCCACTTGGACATCAAACTCTTGACTACAACTCTTTAAGTGTGATCATCCAGCCAATCCCCTATCCACTGTACTTATGTGATAAATATTGACTTTTTTAAAACTGTTCAATAAGTTAATAAGAAATAATGAGAATTTTAAAATACTGAATACACTTCAGAAAATTATATTCCTATTCAAATGGAAAAGTACCTTTTCTTCTGTGTAATGTCATATAGCTTTGTATCAGATGAGAATCAAAATGAAAATATAGTGTTTCCACATTGTTCACTCATTTGATCCCTTGTTTAGGATTTGTTTAAAAACAAAATTAAACATCTTGGTTATCTGCAGACCGTGGTGAAAGAGCTTATCTTCTTTCATCTACTAATGAATAAAAGGAAACACAACATGGTCAAGAAGCTTTCCTTAATGTGTATTCTTCATATCGTCTCTCTCTCACTGTCTCTGGGACATTTTGTTCTTTTTTAATTAAAATTCCTTTAAAATCAAGAGAGAAGGCATGGTAAAATGATCTCTTTTTATGATTAAACACCATTATCTGAGGGTAAAAAACAGAAACCATCATAACCTAACCAGTAGAGTAACTGAGAGGCAAAACTGGAAAGTCCTGAAGAAAAGAGGAAAAGGTAAGGTCAAATGCATCTGAGTTTGGGTTTCCTCCCCCTCTTAATGTGTGCAAGGGGTTCACCAATAGAACTTGTCACAAATGAATCAGAGAGTCATCCCAGATCCATCACCATGGCTTGATTTTAAATTCTCCATTGAGACACTACAAAAAGGAACCATTGCAAGCTTTTGCCCCAATATAATGGATGTCAGAAGAAACTGAGCATCTGCATAATGACTATATCTGTGTTCGTGTCCATATGTGTAGGTACATACACATACATGTTCATACTGTCACACACCATGTGTATGTATGACTGTGTGTTGATGTTCACAACATTCATAGAGGTAATAATATTCATGGAAAAGATAGATTCTTGTTCATTTTATCTGTTTAAGAGGAAAGATGTGAAGGTTGAATGATAGCTAATAATACTATGATGGAGAAACACCTCATTTAAACAATGGTAATCTTTATTCCGGAAGGGGTTTATAGGATCCATTTTCAAAGCCTATAAAAGAATGGACTCTTAACTATAAGTATAGTATGTGAAAGGGGAATACAAATTGCCAACTGTCACAGTCTGATAAGACCGGAATGTTTACTAAAGAGGACGAGTTATGAGATAGACCAAAACTTCTCTCTCTCAGCAATTGTAAATTCAGAATTAAGGGGCTTTAATCGAGGAAGTGTGGAAAAAACCAGAAGAAATAACAACCCTTTATTAAAATATATGTGTATGTTGGCAAAAACAGTAACAGAACACAAAAAAAACTAGATACAGTAATCCTAGGAAAAAAAAAAAACACAAAAAAAAAAGTCTGAAAAAATACTTCTCTGTCCTTTAGTGCAGCCCTAACCGTGGCCTGCAGGGGGCGCTGTTGGATCACTGAAGGTGCAGGGCCTGAAGTTCTCTGTCGTGACCTGCAGGGGGCGCTGTCGGGCTCTGGCGGTCACCATGGGGGGAAGGGGGGTCTGGGAGATGGTCTCAGATCACGGGAGAAGCCGAAAGGAAAACGGACACCATTCCCCCAATGGGAGAAAGGCAGAAGGAAAAGCAGTTCACCCCTACGGGACTCACTGTTCCCAGATGACGGTGTTCCAAGGCTCTCCCCTTCTCTCCCAGCAAGCACAGACCTCTCCGATGAAAAAAACCCAGTAGGTCCCGACTGGAGTCACAAGGCAGTGGCGGCGCAAGGCCAGTGGTCAGGCCTTACCAGGATGAAAGAACCAAAAAGACTGGCTCCCAGGCTTTTCCTCCAGAAATGCCTGGACACAGTCCCTGTCTCCGTCCCGGCGAGAGAACTCCAGGGTCTAACCTGTCCTCTGTACAGGCGGCCAGCTCCCCAAATCTCCAAAACCTTCCCCCCCTCACTTCAGCATTGATGGGCCATTAGCATGGAATGCAGCCTGGCCAGCCATTTCTTTTGTAAGGCTAATTGATTCCCTTCCCCCTTCCCTATTCGAACTCTGTTTCTCTTACAGGGAAGCAGGGAAAGAAAAATTTCTCTCTCAGATTTATAACCTATAACACCAACAAAATGATTGTTAGGAAGATTGGACCACCAATTTGGTGCTGGTGAGGGTGCTTTACTTATTGTTCACATAAAAATGTTATTATTCTACTATTATTTTTTCCCAAATAAGTTACGTATGCCTTTTACCTGTTATAGTTGTTTCTTTTTTTCTTCCTTTATCTGGTTTTACAACTACACAGTTTTTGTGGAAGTAGTCAAGACTGACTACTGACTAGCAGGGAAGAAAGACTTCCTGAGCGGGGAGGAGATTGGAAAGCAAAAGCGTAAAGGAGGAACAAGGAGAAAATGGGACATGAGCCTGTAATGTTTTGTTCACCAAAAAACAGATCACCTGTTCATCATTGTTGATGATAGTATCCAGGAGAAAGATTATCCATATTTAATTATGATTTGACTGCAGAATTCACTTATTATTTAATTGGTGTATTTCTCCACACAAGGTTGTGGGATGAGGGGTGTCTTTTGTTTCATTTTCATGAGGACCAGGAGAGGGCTGTTGTAAGTTAATGCCACTCGAAGGACAGGTAGAGATAATGATTTTATTCTGTTCAAGTCTTTGATCAAAATATGAGTAGAACATGCAGTATGCAACTTCCTCATGAGAGGAAGAAGAGGGGCAGACACAGATCTCTCCTCTGTGGTGACCAGTGACATGACTCGAGGGAGTGGCCTGACGTTGTCTCAGAGGAGGTTTAGGTTACATATTAGAAATAGGTTCTTGACCCGCAGGGTGATTGGGCACTGGAAAGGCTCCCCAATGAAGTGGTCACAGCACCAAGCCTGACAGAGTTCATGAAGCGTTTGGATTATACTCTCAGGCACATGGTGTGACTTTTGGGGATGGTCCTGTGCAGGGCCTGGAGCTGGACTTCATGATCCTTGTGGGTCCCTTCCAACTCAGTATATTCTGTGATTCTGTGATCTATCCCTATAATGTTTTTTGAGCCTGATATGTAATAGTGTTTCTTCACTGATATGTTTGATAATTCATCTCACATATTTTCTAGGTCATGCAGCATACTTGTAGCTGCTTCTGACGGTCTTAGGAAGACTGTACTTTAAACTCAAGGTCTAATGACCAAAACAGGTTCTAAAAATGAGCACTGTGTGATTATTCCAACTTGTGGAATAATCCAATATCGGGAATCTCCTGCTGCTTTTGGACTTGTTAAAGTCACTGGTGCTCACACACCCTGAATTTGCAAGAGCTTATGCATCCTATTTACAAGAGAACATTCTGATTTCAGCTGGAGTTCATTTGCTCATCAAAGTAGCACAACTGTGAGTCTTACTCCTTTGAAACTGTTACCAGGAAGTTTCCTTCCACTCCAGAAAGGTTTATTAAAGTTAATAAGAGTCTGAGAAATCCAAGCCTTTAGAAAAAAATGTCACAATTATCTCAAAAGTGTGAATATTTATAAAACTAGTGAAAAAAAATTAGACATTCCCTGGGTTTAAAAAAACCAACCCACAACCAAAAAAAACCCAAAACCACCACCACCACCAAACAAAATAAACAAAGAAAAAACCCAACAAAACCCAAAAAAACCCTACAACAAAATAAAACAAAACCCAAAAAGGAGAAATTTACTTGACTATCAGTGCCTTTGTAATCAGCTCCCCCTCCCTTGGGAGTTGTGGAGAGAAAATGTACAGTAAAGAGTGAGAGAAGCACAACGAAAAGCAATACAAAAAAACCCCCTGCATAACTGAATATTAGTTTTTTGATTTGTTTCATGTGCATCTTGTCTTCAATGTGACAAGGTAGATGTTGTAGCATAGCTAATGTTTCTTCGTACGAAGAAAGGCTCAAAGTATTTGAAAACAGAAAGATTTGGAGCATATTTAATTACAGACAGAGTAAAGCTGAAACATTTAGTGGTTATGCTAGTGAGAAAACTAAACCCACACTCCAATTTATGGATCTCTTTAGTTTCTTCAAAATAGGCTTTGAGTTCTGCTAGCAGCTAGTGATTAGTTATGCTGCTCTTCATAGCTATTTCCAGAATACAAATCAGAGCCTTTCCAGCCCTGACAAGGTTTGTATTTTTAGAACTATGAAAAGATAAAAAAATATAGGGAGATACACAGATATAGACATACCCATATTGTCCTCCCAGCTGCATCAATAAAGCAGGGTTAAAATAACAGTGAAGTTTTCATATTTTTTAAACAATATACAGTTTAATAAAGGCTGATTTTTAGCACCCTGTAGCAAGGTTCTACAGGACCCATGTTATGAAACAATGTTCATGCACGTGCTTATATTTTTGCTTTTCTCGAGGGAAAAAATATAGGCTGATTTGAAACTGGAAGAGAGAAAAAAACTGAAGCTTTGAATTACTTTGTGAAATATATCATGGCTAGGCTTCATGAACGAAGATTTGGGGAGGGTTGTTACAAACGCGCTGGTGGCTAAAAAGGCCAATATGAGACAGGCACGTCAGGTTGCAAAAGGCACAGCAGAAAGACTCCTTTACGATTCTTTCTGCATTGTCTTTTCTCCTCGAGAGTGATCCTGCATGCTTCCTCAAAGGCATCAGCAGCGTTTTAGAGGGTGTGTCTCCAGACCTCCCAATTGGAGGCCAGAGTAGACCAGTTATGGTGATCAATATGGCCAAGGCTGAGATGTTGTTTCAGGGAGTCCTTGTATCTTCTCTTCTGGGCTCCTCTCATGTGGCAGCCAGTGGCAAGTTCACCATAAAGCAGGATCTTAGGGAGGCGGTGGTCCTTCATCCTTGAGACGTGCCCTGCCCAACACAGCTGTGTTCTCAGCAACATGGCCTCGATACTTGTGACTGCTGCTTGTAAAATATATATGTTCTACATTAAATTACTGGATTGTTCTATGTTATTTTCCCTTTGTTTAAATGGTACGTGCTCAGCAAACATGGCTGAAATGAGCAACTTTTAGCAGGCTAGTAGTCTCTGTTTAAAGGCTAAAGAATTTGGATGAGTTGAGTAGATCCCACAAACTTGATAAGAAGTAACATATGGAAATGCATTGGGATGGGATACAATTGCCTTATACCTACACAAATACTTATAGTGGAAGTTCCTATCTCTGAAAGTGTTAAGGGTTTTTTTATCATTTTGTCCTTGTCTAAGAATGTAGCATGAGAGATCCATGCATTAGTGTACTGCATCCAAACTATGTTTTACTGGAAATTGATGCTGTTTAAAGCAGAGTGCTTTCGGCCATCAGTAGGTAATAAAAAAGTGTTATGTAATCTGTTCAAAAGTATAGAAAGTTTTGTCTTATGAAACTAAGATATATTTTTTATTTTACTTGTATAATTTCTGATTAGATTCGTTATCAGCTCTAAAATAATACATTAATTAAGTCTTTTGAATGTGAAGTAGAATATCTGAAATCAAATCAAGGACTGTTAAAGGTAAGACAGAACTGAAAGGAAGAAATAAATCAAGTCACTGAATTGTTATAAGCTACAAAGGCAACTTGGATAAAGTTGAAGAAGGATTAGGGAGAAATGGTAGAAGGGACGGAGGTGGAGCAAAATCTGGAAGACCTTTAGCAACCAACTGCATTTCACTGAGTATGAAGTCAGTGAGAGTACTTCTGGCTTTTGATCATATCCTTTTTGTGCAACTCACATGAGAGCAGTATTTTGAGAAGAGATTGCAGTGTTAGAAGTGAAACATAGTAAATAGTAATACATTAGGGAAAACAGTGTGGAGGATCATAGAATACAGACCGTATTCAGCAAATATTACCAAGTTCAGTTGTTGAGTCTAAAGAGAATGCTTATTGGTAATCTTAATTTATCATCATAACTTTATTTTCCTCTCAAAATCTTGGGAATCACATAGGCAATTTGAGCTTTATACCCATGTAATGGAGAGTAACTTCTTCGTGCTTGGGTATGTAAGAAGTCAATTATTTGTTGTTTCTTTTTATTCATAATTATAAACACTTCTAATCTCTGCTTTTAAAACATTATTACCCAGGACAAAATATCTGTGCAACTTACCAACATGCTATTTTAGCCTTGTCTTCACCCTGTCCTATACCCCAATAAGATAAATATCTACCACTTCTTCCACTTGTTGGCTGCAAATGTACAATACTAAAGCAATTTAAGTAAAATGCAGAAGGGCAAGGAAGGTTGCAGAGCACTGAGAAAGATCAGCCACAATTCAGTTAGGAAACTATGTTTTTTGGTGAGAAAAATTACCTTGAAGAACACTGATATGCTGTATACCTGTTATTTTTTCCAAAGGTAGGTTAGAGGCTAAAAAAATTACTTAACAAAACATGGAGATGACAGTTACTATTACTTTTTTTATTAAAGATTTAAAAAAGTAATGAAAATATTCTAATCAGCCTTGCTGACTCTAATCAAATATTTCTTACCCAACCTTAATCATGTTTAATCCACTTACAGATAAGTCAACTCTGCATCTGATATGCAGATGTTAAATGCACACTGTTCATATTGTAAATTTTGCACTGTTATTCTTGTGTAGGCTGTTGTAGTTGGAATAGTGAACCCTGAAGGTGGACTTGTATGAAAGACTTGGATACTTTCCTGTTAGTTTTTCTTTATGTATATACATCATTTATATACACAGAAAAATTTGTTCTTTAAAGGACCAGGGTAAGGATATTAAAAAAAAAAAAGGAAAAAAAAAGAAGTATTGCAAGCCCTACAGAGACAATGAACATTGACTATGGTAAAGGTGAAATCATTGATTTTAAATAAGATCAAGAGATTGCTCTAGCAAAACTCTCCACTGCGGAAGCAGCCCTATCAAGAAGGGGACATGAAAGGTTGGTAGAAAATCTGTACAGAATTTAGATTAGCTACTTTAGTGTACTTATATAAGTTTTAATATCTTCCTTAATAATAAAATTCATTTATATCCCAGACGTCAGGTTATTGGTCTCTTGCCTCTTTGAGGAAGTAATTGAGCACCTGTATGGGGACAATGGGAATTGAGGAGTTCTGATTAGTTTTCTCTAGTTATAAATTATTTATCACCTCATTCCATTTCCCTCTTACACCTATTGGGACATTTTCACACTCGTGTTGCATAATAAGAAAGTGAACATCAGGATTCTATTTGCTATGGTTCACCCTCATGAGCCATTTAGCATTTTGTAATTCCACAGAAAAAGCTATCTGATCAGCAGAAATGAAGTGAGAGTTTTATAGATGTTTTCTGTTGTATGATTTCTTTTTTAAAAATGTAATGACTGACTCATTTAAAAATGGGTGAATTGGCTAACAAATCTTAACCTGTGATGGTATACAGGACACCTACTGCTGAAAGAGCAAATATCTTCCCTACTTCCAAAATACATACATCATAAAATGTATACAAAGTGTTTATATCTATTCATGCTGAAAGTGAAGATTATGTTTTAACATAGCTTAACACATTTAAAGTGCACTTCTGAATATTCCATTTTGAAAAATAGCTTTCTTAGGGTAGAGTGTTATAAGATGGTGATCTGTAAACTTCTCTATATATTTTTTCTTAAAGGATCTGTCATCTGCGAGACAAGATGGGCACAGGCATGTAAAATTTTGAGTATAGGTTTTGTCCTATGAATAGAAGATAATCTTTTGTGCTCATTGACTCCAGTCCATCAGTTTGGACTAGGAGCTGTAAACTAGTGTCTTCTCAGACCTCTTATTTGTCACATGAAATTCAATAACATAAAATACAGTGTTGTGTATTTGAGGTTGGACATGAGAGAACCTACAAAAAAAGGAAACATCTATGAGCGAGAACTTCTTAGTTGGTAAAGACTCAGTGAAAGCAGGATGTGGGTGTAACACTTGTTCATACCATGGCTATTACCTGCCACTATTAAAGAAAAGACCAGTACAATAGCATTTAGGTTATTAAAAGACTGAGTAAAGTTATGAAGAGATCATAAGTTGAATGCTCTGTATGGTTCTAAGAGTTCATGTTACACGAGGATGAAATTAAATGTGACCAAGAATAAAGAAGTGCTAAAGACATGTCACCAAATTCAAGGTCTACTGAGAAAAGGTCGGTCTGACCATTCCAGCTTCAGGTTCTGCAGCAGCCTTACAGTGTGGGAAAGACATCAAACTTCCTGTAACTACAGGTTACAAGGTGTTGGATGAATGCTGATGATAGAAGGCAACTTGATCTAGTAGCCCAGGGGATCCTCTTAGCTCAATCTTCCTATGTTCTTTTAGCGTTATTTGTATAAATTACCATTGTTGCATGCCTGGAATACTGGATATACCATGTTTCCTCACATGGTTTCAAGTTTGCTGGGTTCAGCTCCAACTTGTGTTACCTGGAGAAGGTGTCTGGTTTCTCCCAAAGCACAGGCTTGTTTAAGACCTAAGAAAGGCAGTCTAGCTGCATCTTGTGTCATGTGAGTTTCAGTACAGTAGTATTTAGGAAAAATAAAAACGGTCTCTGCAAGCTGTGAAGGCAGTTGTAAAGCTTGTCATCATGGCGAGGCTTCGCGAACGAAGATTTGGGAAGGCTCTATCCACATTTGCTACAGGCACGCTGGTGGCTTATGAGGCCAATACGTGACAGACATATCCGATTGCAAAAGGCACAGCAGAAAGACTCCTTAGATGGTGTATTCTGCAATACAAGGTTCTTTCTGCGTTGCCTTTTTTCCTCGAGAGTGATCCTGCGTGTGTTCTCGTAGGAGACAGTTGCATTATAGATGGCGTGTCTCCATGCCTCCCGATTTGAGGCCAGAGTAGACCAGTTATGGTGATCAATATGGCCAAGGCTGAGATGTTGTTTCAGGGAGTCCTTGTATCTTTTCTTCAGGGCTCCTCTCATGCAGCAGCCAGTGGCAAGTTCACCATAGAGCAGGATCTTAGGGAGGCGGTGTAAAACTTGTAATGACCTTAATAATCAGGCCAGGCTACGGCAAAATCTCTCATAGTAATTATTGCTCTATTTTAAGGGTGATAGGAACTCCTCATAGATTAAAGTTTAATCTAAAGAGAGTATATGAATAACAGTATGTTCCTCACCTCCAGAAGACCTCACCTCCCTGAAACCACAAACCTCCATTTTTTGTGGGTCTTTATCACGGTAATTGTAAGAGGCAGTAGTGCTAAACAGGACAACTTGACATCTATTTGACTTATTATAGCTAATTTGCATAATTTGATGTTTTGTTTTCTTCCCTACATTAAAAATTAAACAAAACTGTCCTCTTTTATATTGTCAATAGTAGTATATATACTCAGAGAAAGAAATAAATTCCATGTAAAGAAGTTACCAAATCCAGTTTTATGGATAAAGTCTGGGAGGAAAGCAGTGATGATGAGTCATGTATTCAGTAACTGACACTAGAAAAAAAAGGAAAAAAATTGAATAATTCTACACCTAACTTAATCTGCCGGAACATATTATGCAGTCAATGCTATTAGACTAGTAAATTAATTTTCAACAGGTATTATGCAGATTGAGATCAAATCTCTGAAGGCAAAATTAAGCCCCCAGTTTCAATATTCCCTAAACCTGAGTAGTGGTTTTACAGTCCTATTCTTTCCAGAGTTCTATAGGAAAATAATTTGTTTTGGTGGAATGCATAAAGGACCATCTTATTTGTTTTGTAGAAGGAACAGACACACAGTTTGCAACACCAAAAGGTAGCTCTTCAGAGGGAAAAAGGCAGGACAGCTCTTCGCTTAGCGCACTGCAATACAACCAGGTAGATAAAACCTGACACATAATATTTTTCAGTACTGTTTTTAATTACATCAAACTCAAGTTTATGATCCAATAACATTCCAGGAAGGGAATTGTAAATTCTGAAAATAAAGGAGATTCTAAAGAATAAGTCAGAAAATACTTAGTTTTAAGAAATGACTAAGTATAATAGTATTGAGTCTATCCTAAAAAGTCAATATGCTTCCTCTTTATAGACTGGATTCATGAAATCCATCAGGCAGGAAGAATGCTGAATAACAGAGGTGTTTAATTAAGAAATATTATATTATTTGTGAAATGAGTACACTTGAAGACTGAATAAATAAAAGTATTAACTATATATTTATATTAATGTTTTACTTAAAGTATTTGAACAATGTTAGTTCTTATTCTGACACTAAAAAATGAGAAGAACATTCATATAGAATTGAAAGATAGTTGAGAAATGCTACTGAAAGATATATTCTACAGGATTTTTTTCTAGAGGGGTTTTTGGTTGTGGTTGGTTGTTTTAGGGGGAGTATGTTTTCTTTCTTTTTTTTTTTTTTGATGCAACTAAAATTTTGATTATATGGCAACTTTAAGAAAAGGGAGCAGGCTTGTATACTGATTAAAGTTCAAAATAAATTGCACAAATTAATCAATTCCTAAACAATATCGTTAGATTCAATATTCTGCTCACATTTTTTCTCACGGATGGTGACTGAACCCATTAGACCAGAAAAACAACCTTTTTTTTTGTGTGTGTGTTTTGTTTTTAAACTAACCAACCAACAAAGATTATGCATCTATGTTTAATTCTTATCCAAACTTGACTGCTTCTAAGATTGAAATATTTTTTTTTACTGGAATGTGAGACTATGTCAAAGTGTTCAGCACCTTGAGAAAAAAGTACTTTTGCTCTTAAAAAAAATAACAATAAAATACTTTCATAAAAAAGGCACATTATAATTTCTGTTCTAGAATGAAATACATTATCATGCATTGTGTCCACAAGCATGAATTGAGCTATAACTATGGCTCACACAGTATGGTACGAAATGATTTTTATTATTGCCACTTAGGAAACTTTCCAGTCCTGTACATATGAGGTCCCTGTCACATCTGCAATCAGATCAGGATCCATTACAATCCTTTTTCTTTCTTTTCATTCAGAGCAAACAAAAGTGAGCAAGAACATTTTTTAAAATATTTTCAACATTTTATTTTCTTATTTCTCAATCTAAAAAAAAAAAATTTTGCCGTTTTTTGCACATTTTTGTTGGAGTTTTTTTATAGTTCTAAAAGTTCAGTTCAACCACTAAAATGATAAATTAACCATTTTAAACAGCTCTTTTCAGAAGTTCCCTTCAGCTGCCTCCACCACATCCTGAAATTAGAGTAGACCTGAGTCGTCAGTTGGTGAGGATGACATTGGTGAACTGCTTCATCAATACATTATTTTCATCTGTCAAATCATTCTATAGTATATTGGTTGGACTGGCCTCAGAGGTCTTTTTCAACTGAATTGATTCTGTGATTTTATGATACTATGGTATGAATGTGCTGCTACTTTTTAAAACTGTATGTTCATAAAATATGTTAGTGGATTCATGGTTCACAAACAATTCCAACTCTAGATGAAGAAGATGAGAATCGTCTCATTTTTTAATGTGTGGTTGGGGGGAGATTGTTCGTTTGTTTGTTTGTTTACTTTTTTCCATCATATTCTTCTAATCATATTCTTCCAGTTTAACATGTTTCAGATAAAAAGTGTAGACTAAATTAAATTTCTTTCATTCGTTTTCTTTGCACAGACTATAATTGTGTGGACCACTACTAGAAAAAATTTTTTTCCAAAGGATTGCCAGAAGCATTACTTCCAGTGTTGTGGCTATTACTCCCAGTAGCAAACACCCTATGTAGAAGACTTCTTAGAGTCAAATCACTTATTTGTCAGAGTGTGCTATAAAAAAAAGGAAAAGAATTTTGTATAAAAGCATTCCACTCTTCATGAAAAAACATATTAAGCAACAATTAAAAATCTGATCTCTCTCTATGCCCTCAGAGAGCAGATGAATAGGATCACAAGAGAAATATTAGACACTTTACTAGTATCATATTTTAATTAACATTGATTAAAGCAACACTTTATATAAACCAGAACATTATTTCCCTCACAGGGTACAGTAAAAAATAGTTTTCAAGTAAATTGTTGTGTTCCAAGAGCTATGGAAAATAATGGTATTTTATCATCAAATTGGGCAACTCCTAACAAATTCCCTTTATCTGCTTACTAACAACTTCTTGCTCTGTTCTTCCCGATCCATTTGTTTTCCCTGTGATTCCTTATCATAAGTAAGGTAACTTTAGGGTTTATATTACAACTTGATCCAGGGGACTTTAGTATAAGTCTGGTTTTGTTCTCCCCTTTAGGTCTGTGTTATGAGTCTATATTAAAATAGTAGTGAATGAGGAAAAAGCTACAATTAGGGAAAGTTGTTCAAATAATAATTTTATGTATAATTTTTTTCATTAAATAACTTGATTTTGTTTTTAAACAAAAAATTTGTAACATTTGTTCCATTTAAACTTACCTAATGATTTTAAGAAAAAATATTGATAAGGAAGAGCCTCATCCTTTCATATGATTTTTCCCCAGTTGAAAGATTTCAACTCTGTATTTTGAAATAATGTATCATTTTGAATTTTTCCAAAATTAAATTATCAAAACAAATATTAAAATAAAACCTAAAAGTAAGACAAAATCGTTTAGTCACTAATGAAAATTGAGTCATTTCAGATAACATTATGTTTGGAGGAGTGACCCAGCAATGCAAAGAAATTACTACATTTGTGTTTTAATTCACATCAGCAATGTACTTTCAAAGTAAACTTTCTTATCAACCCAATAGTGTGCTTTGCTTAACATTATATAAGAGGTCTCATGGCATTCTCACCAGATTTCCTTCTGTTGACTCTAAGCCACATGACAGATATTAAGAGTGTACCTGATGTACCACAAAACCTAATAGGCCTTGGGACCAGAGAACACCTATAAATAGTGTAAATATTGTACACACAGCATCAGCTCTTTCACCCTAATGATCCATCCTCTTGTGCCATATCATTTGTTAACGCAGACACCAGCTTTGATTTCTTTTTTTAAGAAGATTAAATGGAAGGGGTGGCAAATGCAAGTGATATGCAAGAGATTGTAGGGAAACTCTACCAGGAGGCTGACTCTTTCCACCGCCAAAAGAAAAAATTGTCCATTCATGGAAATGGTAATTTCTGAAAGGAAATAATGGAAGAAAAAAAACCACAACACTAGCTTCCAGAATGAGTATTCCTCAAAAGACCAAACAAAAATGATCCTTGCAAAGGTAAGGAGTGGAGTAAGCCCAAATTCAACATACCTATGTATACCTATACACAGGTAACATCAATTTTGTAATAGCCTCCTTTTTTAACTAATAACTGCAATCTATTTTAAAAAAGGGCTGTAGACACTCAAAATCTGTAGAAAATGCTATAACATGAGCAAATAAAACAAAAACACCAAAACCAAAAACTAACAAACAAAACCAACAAACAACAAAGCACCTTAATGTGTCTTGCTCTTAATAAAAACAACCAAGAACTGATTTTGTCGCACTGTGTAAGTAACTACACAGGAATAAAATACTTACCACTAAAAGGCTGTTTTATCTGTAGTGAGAAAGCATGCTAAAAAATTATGTATCGAAGCAAAACCTAACTGTATTCAGACAACTAAAAAAGCATACAGATTTAGCAGTATGTCTAATTAACTACTGGATTAAATTAATAGAGGAGTGGAAGACTTTCTGTCTCCTTCTATCTTTAGACAGATAAATACTGACCAACTTCCAGAACAGGAGTCATTAGCATAATACAAATTAAAGAATAGAGTATAGGGTCATGGAGTAAAACTTAAGAACTTGTGATATACAGAAGGGTTATACTACCTGTAAAGAGTTTCTTACAGTCTCTAGTTCTAAGAATTTTTCAGTTTGAGGAAAAAAGTACCCTGGCCTAGTACAACTTTTCAATGCTCCACTATGTTGTCCTTTGGAACGACTGATGTCTCTTTCCTATAGTTTGTCAAAACTGTGACCTATTTTATCTGATGTCAATATAAATAGATCCTGTATAATGTGTGAAACTTGGTGAACAAATTCAGTTCATTCTTAAGTAATTCTTGTCAATTTTAAGTTTTGCCTGGGCACACTTAGTTTTACCCTCAGTAGGAGTTTTTCTAAAATTTATTTAAAAATAAATAATGATGGGCAGCCTTTTGTGAGATATAAACTTTTCTTGGAACTAAGAAAAAGAGAGTAGCAGAAACCCGGTTTAAGGCTTAAGATTTGTTGGCTTGTGCGGACAAAAACTCTTAAGCTTTCTATATTGATGAAGTGGGAAGATTAAACATATGTTTGTACTTGCTACCATATTTATTTGCATATGCTGCCTTCTAGATGATCATATGGTCTTTCTACCTTTTGGCAAGATGACATATTCCTAAGAAATAGTATATGTGATCAAAGTTTGTGAAATGTAGTTGTCCTATATTATGCCTTCTTCATCTGTTTATTGTATAAAACTGCAAAAATTATACACAGATAGTTAGATACATTGCAATTAGTTTTCCAATGACGTCAGTTCAGACATGCTAATATGGATTCTACAATATGTAAAGCCCCAGATTTACAAAAGAAATGGGATCCTTTGGAACTATACCTTGGCTCTGGACTCTACACTAAATAGTTATCTTCAGACTTATGGCTTTAGTAGTAAGATAATCTCTTTCCAAGCTTTCCATGTTTAAATCAATAAAGAGTTTGAGAATTGTCAACTAGGAACCAAGAAAACTGAAATGAGCCAACTAACTGGTGTGTTGTTGCCTTCAACATGGAAAGAGGGGAACTAACTCTGTCTGGCATAAGCAGATGACATAATCCCTGGTTATCCATGTGTTTAAAAATAATAATAGCTTTTTTAATTAATTATACTATGTTCTCAGCAATGTGTTGAATTCATACAAGACAGTGAGTATTACATTTTCCAAGTAAAATGAACAATTCATATATTCATGTTTCAGTTTGATTTACTTTTGTATAAATGAGAAAATAGCCTTTCTGAGAAAACCCTCTATGTCTCTTTTACATTACTATATCTCCCCTGAAAAATAGCAATTGCACCAGAACATAAACCACAATTCTACATAGAACATAAGGGGAAAAAAGTACTCTGGCCCTGTTTTTTAATAGATTTGTTTGTCAGTAGATCAAAACCATAACATGGTGACTGCAGTGGCTCAGATCAAGGATTGATTTAGCCCACCACTGTCTTTTACATAACCATTTGATGTTCTCTTGTTGAAGAAGAGACTATGAAGAGCTAGTCCCAATTACTTATTCCTTGGCATTCAGAAAATTACAGAAATCTGTCCTTTCTATTCCCTGTTATCTCTACTGCAACATTAAGAGCACAGGTCTTCTTTGTTTTGTTTTGGAGTTTCCACCACTCCTCTCCACCCCTTTATATGGCAGTTGTCCCCTATTTTTATTTTTATCACCCTTCTATCATTTTTTGAAGTTTTTTGTTAAACTTTTATAGCTTTGAACAATAATTAGGTTCATAAAGAGACATAAAAATACTTTCTACTTTATTTTCTATTCCTAATAAATTGCAAAATTTGGGGGTGGGGGTTTTGTGGTTTTCTTGGTTTTTGGGTTTTTGGGTTTTGTTTTATTTTGTTTCTAAGACAACACTTTCACAGTACTATCTATTGTAACACCAAGATTACACTTCTCACAGGTAATGGTCTGTTCAAAGTTCATCAAATTAAGTAAAAACAAGAATACGAGTTGCTGTGGTTGAGGGTCTGGGGTGAAGTGTTCAATCAACCTAAATATAGATTATTCACTAAGGTTCCTGCACACAGTCAATGGAGAAAGTCTATTTCAGAGATGATTTGGATCAGAAGCCTGAATAGCTTGCCTTTTTTCCCCCTAGCAATATGGTTGCTTAAGACACAAGCTGGTTTTATACTGGGATTGCCTGAGGCCATCTTATTTTTAAAGGATGACAATTTAAAAAACAGTTCCTGTTGAAACAGAATCTTACTGAATGAACAAGAAATGAGGCCCAGCCAAATAAGTAGGTTCTTTTGAACATTTAGTCTAGATCTCTTTACTTATATGTAGATGTAGTTCTATAGGTTATGAAGGACAGAAAGCTTTCCCATTTGCATGGCTGATGGAGAAATGGACTGTTCAGATGAAGTGATAAAGGAGCTCTGTTCTGCAGAGGGCTCCCAGGCCCCCATCACAGCTGGACTGAACTGCCTCTTAGCCACAGTGTCAGTTTGTTACTTCTGTCATGTAATGTCATCTGTCAGCAATGTGTTGTGCCAGGCAATCTCCTTCATAGCTGAGAAAAGGGATATGAATATGCTGGAATTTATGATTTGTTATTCTCAGATGCTGCCATGAAAATAAGCAGTTGTCTCAGCTAAATGGGAAATAAAACATAAAACAACTCTGGTAATTTTCATTGTCGGAAGGTTTAAAAGCTATCTAGCCACTACAGTCAATAAAAGTACAAATCAATATGTCCAAGTAGCTGGGCAAGAGGTAGCAGCTTGACTCTGTAACAGATTCAAAAATTCATAAATCTACCTTGTTTCTTATGGAGGATATAATTAGTGATGTGTTTGGTTTCTTGTGTTCGTTTGGGGTTTTTTTTGTAGTATTCAAATTACTATGCCTTAAAAAGTAAGAAACCCAAAATAAAAGTAATTTTCAGAGAAAGATTAAAAAAATAAACATGGCAATAAACAGCCAGAACTCTACCACTGGGGTGGTACAAAATAATGCAAAAGTTGATGTGCTCTCTTTTAGCTATCAGACTATTTAAATGCATTAGATCAGAACAGGCAATGATAAGTGGATATACTGGTACCCATACATACAAATTTCCGAAAGAACAATGCAACAAGTAATGGCTTTAGTGATAATAATAGTACATAGATTTTGTTTAGGAAAAAAAAATCCCAGCTCTGCCTTGAACAAGAGTTTTTTCAGTTCTATTTAGGTGATCACATATATACCATGAATACAGTTGTCTCTGACTGTCAATAAAGAAAAAGTCCGAAATGGCACCTAAAAAATCCCAAGGTTCTATGATAAGATAGTGCATTTTTTCTAATTATTAGAAGTGTTAATGGTGTTCTTTCCTTCATGACTGTCACAAATTTTTTTTATATGTGCATTTTTGTTTTGAAAACATTTTTATCAATAGCAAATTTTTCATATACCCATGAAAGATAAACAAATGCATAGACTACTTAAAAAAATATTTTTCCTGAGGTCAAATACACTTAGAACTGAATGTGCATTCTCTTTCTGATTCTTCTGTCTGTGCAATAATTCAGAGTAAATGATAATGTATTATGCTGTAAGTCCATAACCTTAGAAAATAAAAGCCTAGTTGGTGCTTGACTTACAAGAGCAAAACAAGCTTACAGAGCACAGGTCTATGTTGTTTGGCAAGTAGTCAATAGAACTGTACCTTATGAATTTCTTTCCTAAAGGTTCTAATCAAAACAATTTATTTCAGGCATGTAAACTCTGCTGTTCAGACTTCAGCTATTGTCAGTGCATCCGCAGCAGCTTCAACCATGTTAAACCGAGTCCCAGAGCTCCCCCATCTGTCTCAGTAACAGACGGATTTCCTGGTAGATCAATGTAGTGTGTCAGCTACAGTAAAAGAGATGTGGCTTTTTTCCAGCTTTTACTAGCCTTTACAATAATTGCTTGAATAGCTGAAATCTTCCCTATTGCAAGTACTACATTTCAGAGAGCTATACAAAGGAAAATAATTAAAAGTATCATTCCATGCGAGTAAACTATGATGAGAAAGGAATGCAAATTAAAAACCCAACTATACATAATGAAATTGAACAGAAAAGTGTAGGCAAATACTTAGCAAATAAGAAATCTAAAAACTGAATATACGGAGTCACAGGGAATTGTTTTTCATTGTTAATCTGTTCTGGGTAAATCTCTAAAATATGTTTATTTAGGGCTGAAACAGAGTGTATAAACATGTATAGATTAGTTATTTTTCTTGAACCTTATGTCCATCTTATTTTAGAATAGTAAATTAATGCTTTTTCATGTTAGAGATAAGGTTCAGATGGCATACACTGGAAATCTACAGATCACTGAAGTTACATTTTGGTGCAACTGCCTTGGTAAAACCTGCAAGCAGATTCCAGTCTCATCAACCTTTTGAAAAAAATTTTATATATATATATATATATGTCTATCTCCTGGGTTTTTTTGAAGCCCCCCTAAGGGAAACATACTCAAAGAAAATGAAGAGTCTCCTGTGCAAACACAGTGGGTGCCCACCTGCCCTGTCATGCTGTCAAGCTTCAGAGGATGATATCACTCTCTAAATGAGTTCAATTCTGATTTCTCCCAGAAGAACAGCAAATATCTTTCAGGTTAGATAACTTTTTTTAGAGACTAAAGGAAAAAACAAAGTAAGTCAAACATAAAGTACATATTGAGGAGCACCTAATGTATGACTTTTGATATCACTCAACTGTCTCAGCCCAGCTCCTAACTCACAGTGACTGCTCTTCCAGCAGGGCTCACTTCACTCTTAAAGGGGTAATCAAAAAGGAAAATAGCCTCACTGCTCTTTCATATTGACTGACCTTTTTCAGATAATCTCCTGCCAAGGAATAAATGCTAACCTTGTTATTGTTGGACATTTCAGTTTTACAACTGGAGAAACAATGATGGGTTGTCAAAGGGAACATTGGTAAAAAGGTTTTTAAATAATTAGACAGTCATCTGGTGGACTTAAAAAAAACCCCAAACATTACTAACCAAATTGTTTTAGTGTTTTGGTGTTGTGTTCTTTATAAGGTCATAGAATCACGTGTTGGTACATACATGTGCAACAGTTTGCAGAATTTCAAGTGTAGGAATATTTTTATAGGAATACCATAATAAAGAGGGGAGTGACTACTCATATGTCTGGTCTTCTGAGGTAGTCACTGGTATCAGAGAGGCACTGAGTACTCACAAATCTTTTTTTCTTCAATTAAACTCATTCTGCTCTTTTATCACAACAGACAAACTGATATATCATGTCAGCCCTTTGTTCTGTGGGTCTTGGAGTGCCCAGCTGTGGTCATCACGATCCAGCTGTGCACCTTGTGCTAGAACCAACAAGTACTGATGCCACCTATGTCAGCTGGAACCTGTTGGAAAGCAAGCATGTATTTGCCTTCTCATCTTATCTCTTCTAAAAATATTTTTATCCGGATTGGAATTTTTTTCTGGAAGATGTATGCTTCAGCAAGGTGAGCAGGAAAGTTGTTACAAAACTCCACCAGTGTTAATAGGAAACATATATGTTACTCCTTAACATTTTTATTGAAAACGTGCTTTGTTAATTTTTCCCTATATGAATGAAATCCGATTTTTATTCCAGAAAAATATGCAGTTACCTGCTGAAATAATAATAGTGTATCCTTACAACTAGAGTAGTTTGAGACTGGTTATAAATGTTAGTGCCGTCAGCATGTATCAGTTTAACACATCCATGTTATCTCATAAGTAAGCTTTAGAAAGTTTACATCTACTTTATTTCTGACTTATGAAACAATTTCAGTACACTTTAAATTTGTGCTAAAGAGGCAATTTCGCTGAACTAAGCTACCTAGATTTATACATTATTTTATGCTACTAATGTAAAAATCTGTCTAAAATTGTTTCAGCAAGTCGAATCATTATACTTCAGCTTCTTTCCCGACTCTTACTTTAAAAGGTGCTCTTTACTTCATATAATGCAAGTGATCAAAGTATGTTAAGCTCGGATTTGATGATGTGATGTCCATTATTTAATCATGTTAAGAAGAAAACATTACTATATATTTCTGCACTTTGTAACGGGAAAGATATGTAATAAATGGAGTTGTTACTCTGTGTCTTACATACAACTGAACAAGATTTTGCTATGCTACAAAATCATGGCATCATAACATAATGTAAGCTAGAAGGGAACTCTGGAAGTTATTTAGTGCAAACCCCTGCTCAAACCAATCCACCTAGATCATGTTTAGGCAGTCCTAGAGATTACAAATTCCACTAATAAATGGAGTAAAAAACATCTCACTTTTTGCAAGTAAAACAAAGTCTAAATGGATTTATGCTTATGTAAGCCAAAAAGCCCAACATTCCATTCTGTCCCTTTTTATCATAAGTAAGCAGATAAAATCTATGTCAAGTTTAGGAACATATGTCATTTGGCAAAATCTATAAAAAAATATACACTACCTATGTATTGTTGTTGTTATTTAATTTATTGAAAAATTAAACTACTCTTTCAGATGCTTAAGGAAAGAAAGTATTACAGGAAAAAAATCCCCAAAGCATATTGGATCCCTTTATACCAAGACAAATAATGGTGAGAAGCACTCATTTGTGATGGAGTGGTAGAGGCAGGGACAGGAGTTAGGGAGATAAAAGCTTTCAAAGACCCTCACGAGATGATACGTTCACTTTACCACAATGTATTTAGTATGGTGATGCTGGAAGTGTTGCAGACAACAAACGAATCTGATTGGGTATTTGGAAAGGTTATGTCCACCTTAGCAACTAGTGTGCTATAGCTGAAGCAAGTTTCAAGGACAAAAACAATTGGATCTGAGAACAAGACACCTATACTAAATGTTCTTCAATGGGTTTACTTCAGATTAGCTCTAGTCAAGTCTTATCTAACACCTTTTAGCAATTTCAGGCTCACTGGGTGCTCTCCTTGGAAGTCCAGTTCTGTTTCATTTGAGGGGAATTCAGCTTGAGAATTTTGAAACTACTCTACAGTGCAAACAAAGCTGTGGCAAATGGAGACAACACTTTTGCTTTAAGAAATCATTCCTCTTATATCTAAAACCAGGACATAGGAGGACCAAAATAATAAAAATTACAGATACGCTTTCTTAATAGGGAATTAGGAACCTAAATTTCTTCCACATTCTGAAGGGCAACCTTCAAAAACCATTTAAATCTTAGGAGCTCTATTGTCCTCTTCTGTTGGTGCCAAAAGCTATTATCCAGTTTTGAGTATTAGCCAATGCTGTACATGTCTCAGCAGGGTCCTAATCACAGTACTCATCCATCTTCTTGGATCTAAAATATCAGAATGATCTGATTGCACCACTGATGTGAATTCCATGTCATAAATTGACATCATGGCTGCTCTTATTCAAAATGACTAGAGTGGCATTTAATAAAACAGTCAAGTTGTTAAAACAGTTGGAGAACATATTTAAAATTCTTTCTCATAGATACTTTTGGATGATGATTGTTTATCAAAGTTTTTACTAGATTTAGTCAATTTACTACATGTCTTTTTCAAGGAGAGACTAGGTGCAACCTTTCCATGATGGTTTGGCCTGTTCTTTGTCTATCCTGCAATTTATATAAAATCAAACTCTTTTGAATATATTCAATGAATGTATTTTATTGAATATTAGAATATAACTCTCCCATTATGCAAAAAGACTCTAAGAGCTGTGTTATGATACCTATGCCAAAGATGTTTGCACTGATTGCTTGATGCGAAATATAGGAATTGCTTTAGGAGGAATACCTTTTTCTCTGTGGCTGAGCATCTAAATCAGAAAACTATATTGACAGGTTGCTATTATTCTTCTGCAGCGTGAGATAACATTAATAAGAGATAGATGAAGACTCACCCCCTTAAAAAGAAACAAAAACCCAAACCAAACCAAAACTTTAATCAAATTCAGTGATTCTCCCTGAAGAATTAGGGGACATGTAGCCTTTTTTTTAGAGCAGGAGCATATAGCCATTTTTCCTGTCTCATGACTGGCTACTCTCTCTAATTTTCATTTAACTGAGAGAGGTCAAATTAAAATCACCTTTTGTCTTGTACTTAAAAAGTAGGTTAAACTTGCGCTGCTAAAAAAACCAAGGAAACAGTTACCTACCATAGCTAAAAGATGGAAACAGGTACAGTGAAAACACTTGGTTTTCCCCACTATGTTTCTTTTTCATTAGCTTATATGTTTCTTGTTGCTTTGAATCCTATTCTGAGGTATCTGATTTCCTTTGTGCCTATTTAGGAAAACTGGGCAGCATTATGTATTGTAGATCTAGAAGAAATGTGATAGTGGCTGGGATAGTGATGTTCATCATTACAAACAATACATCCTTTTTTTGAATCAAACCTACCTTTTGTTCTTCAGTACAAAGTTTTGCAAGTCAAAAACACAAACAACACACATTTCCCCACTTGATCTTTTTGTATTTTCCTTCTTTCTGTTGATAAAAACACCACAAATCACCTTCTCTTCCACACTTTTTTCCAGAAATATCATAGTAGTGAAATGTTATGCAGCTGAGAGTCAACATCAAAGACTAGGGACAAGTGGTGCTCTCTGCCTTGTACTGGAAGACTTTCACATTTTAAGTGTTTATCAAATTTTTTATCAATAATAAAAATCTGACAAACAATTTCACATTTTAAGTTCATTAGTTATATTTAAAAAAGTGTCCAGTAAAATCTAGCTTCAATAAATCAGTTTTTAGCATTGCAAAAAGTGACCTTCTAAACCCTGTAGGATTAAACAGCAGATCTCTCCCAAACATCTTGTTCTTATTGCCACTGCTGGAAGAGCTTAACATTGTGGAGAAACATGGTTAATCAATGTATTGGCTGATATACACTGAAAAAGACAGTCCTTACAGCCAACTCTGCAGTCTTTCCAGAAACAGGGAAGCAGATCTCATGATATCCAAGTATAACAGCCCTTAAACTTATACATTCCCTCTCTGATGCACTCTGATGTATATACATTCCCTCTCTGATGTATATACAGATATGCTGAACTGTTCACTGCTATTCATGTTTTCAGATGGGAATTTTTGCAAATCAGTCGTGGCAAGAATGAATGATTTCCCACCCCAAATAAATTAATTTTTTTATGTAGCTTTGTTTTGTTTAGTGATATAGATATCTCTCTCTCTCTCTCCCCTCTTCCCTTCCTTTCCTTCTGCCCCCCCCCAACATATATTTGTTATATGTATGTATTTTGGACATTTTTTCCATTATTCATCATGTGAAAAATCTGTGAGACTGGCTTGTGGGAAAAAAGGGGGAAAATTTTCTTCTTACATTACCATCCACTTGTCAACAGAGGCTTTTTTATTTTTGACAGAGACAGTAGTTTGTGCATAATTAAGCTACAGCTAGGCAAGAAGAAAAAAATATGGTGTTTTTCTTCTTCACAAATAGGTAGCAAAGCTGCTCTCCATCTGATTCTTCATTTTGGTTGTAGTGTCTTGTAACGGTTACAGATGCTGGACCTGTATTGCCCACCCTCTCTTGTAGGTCCAGAGACAGGGCAGCTTGCAAAAGAGCTTAATTTTGTTTTCCTGCAGTGCTGCTGAATGCTGTGAAAGGTTTCCAAGTAGTATGGCAAATTCATTATGATTGTATCAGTTTTTATATACTTTATAGTCGGAAACAGAATTAGACTCAATGTTTTATATATATGTGTATGTGTACAGAGACAGAGAGGAAGACAGAGGGAGAGAAATAAGAATAGTTGTCAAAAATAATACAATCCCATGAAATTGCTACATGCATAACCTGCTCTGAAAGCCACTGATGGTACAAAATATTAATATCAGTAGGAGTACAGTTAAAAAGGTGTAACACTTTCACCCATACTTGAGACTACAGGTCATTCCTTTTTCATTCAATACTTCGTTAATTGCTCTTGTTATTAGCTGACAGTACCTGTGTTTAGCTGTTCACTATAGTAAGATGAAATTCTTCCTTTACTTTGACTTTAAAGAGAGAAAAGAAAAAGAGGACAATAAAAAAAGAGATGAAAAATTAGTCACAATCTTGAAAGGATGCCATGTAACAGGGGCATTAGCCTTTTAGAAATGAGAGACTTTGGAAGTCACTTGGCTGGGAAATTAAAACAAAGAAACAAAGAAACAAACACATCCTCTCCTTGACCTCTAATGCAACGAGAATCTCAGATTTTCTTCCACCTTGCTTCTTGGAATGCTAGGGGCTGAAAGAGGCAAGCAGGTTTCTTATCTGGCAAGAACTAAATGACCAGCAGTGAAATAATGTAACTGGGTTTTTACAGGTTAAAATTCGTTTTGGAAACTGGTCTGGCATTTTTTTGTTTAAGGATAAAACAGCTGGCTATCATCAGTGAGTTATTAGACTGAAAGTGCTCATCTCCAGGATTCTAAAAGGTTTCTTCAATACTTTGTAGGCTTCTTTGCTTTCCTGAGTGTTCTCTGGCAGCTTCAAAGAACATTGTCCTGAACAGAAAAAAAAAAAGGTGATTTTATTCTCAAGTAGCAATTATCTTCCACAAACCTCAGATGGCTCTGACACAGCTCATTAACATGTCATGCCTACCAGTTTCACTCTTTCACTCTTTCACCCTACCTCTGCTCCTTTCCCTGAAGAGCTTTTCTGCTCAGCACGGCTATGCATAGTACTTTTCTGCTCACTATGAGTCCTTCACACCACGAATGCTTCGAGAACACTTTTGCTTTGTCTGTATGCATGAAGCTTTGCACATGTGCCTTTTCTTCCTGTACTAATTGCTTGGATACAGAAGATTTGAAACTCCATCACAGCAGACTTTGGATTCAGGTTGATTTAGGTCACTGAGTAGCAGTGATGAAATACACACTCTTCAGAATCCCTCCACAGTTTTCTGATGTGTTGTGTTTAATAAAGAGCAGTAATTAACCATGACCAACCTTGTAATTATTAACATGCCATTGTTAATGAGACTGTAACTTCAGCTATCTCTTTGTGAACGTCAATTTATACCATATGAAAAAAAATAAAAATAGGATGAAAAAGGTAGGTGCAATAACCATCACAACCTTTATTACTAAGTTAACAATTTTCAGTAAAAATTAATTTTGAAGCAAACTGACATTGTTGGTGAACTGAAATTTTAATTCATGGCAATAGTTTTTCGAATTAGTTTCCCAATGTAGGTAACATCTTTAAAGCAAATTTCTCCCTTTTTAAGCCTTTCTAGCTTTCACATTTGAAGTTTATCTGTTTAGATTTTGACCTTGATTGCTCTGACCTCTTTTTGGGTTTAAGTCATTTACTTGTTCTAAAAAAGTAAAATTCCTATGATTTTTAACCAAACCAGATAGATACCTAAGAAAGAGTAGCACATGATGCTTAGATTTAGGATTCAGCTTTTGCACTTTTTTTTTTTTCCCCTAAGCCTCCTTTTACACTTCCTTATCAAGTTCTGGTAATGGTAAGCACTGCATTTCAGAGTAAGAACTTCCCTGTAGAGGACAACTGCAGGGGTTGTTTTTCAAAATCATGGCTATTTTAACATTGACCTCCTTAACTATTCCATTAAGGGTCTGCTCTCCTTGGACAAAAAAAGTTTTGTTTTTTAATTTTTTTTTATCCATTTCAAAACTAGAAGTAAAAAAGGAATATTAACGAAATATATCAGGAAAGAGAAATAACAAAGAAGTGTGCCTAGCAGTATTATTCTGGGTCTTTTTCTAGTGCAGACAGGTCCAATGCTCAGCAATAGAGAACGCAGAGGTCCAACAGAAGAGTTCTGATTTTGAAAGTACTTGGTACCGAAGAATATCAGAATTATTTACTGTGACTACTTCAGCAGTTTTATTTCACCTATATTATTCACCTCAAGGCCTACTTTCATCTGCCCAGTCTTGCTCTTCTTTTTCCTAAGCTCTTTTAACCTCAGGATTTCAGATTGCAAGTTACTAAGTGTGAGTCTGCTTATTTCTCTGCATTCTGCCTGCTGGGGAAATAGGAAATTCAAATTCCAAGGTTAGGTACGCCAAACATATTTCTGACATTGATTCATTGCATTTTTTTTTAAACCTAGTTTGACATTGTCTATGTTACCAAAGAAGAGAAAAATCACTGACATTTAGAAATTGTTCCCTGCTACACAATAATATTCTTTCTCATCAGAGAAAATAAACAAGAGACAGGATGTCAAACAGATCTTTGAAAATGCCACTCAGAATTTTCATTTCAATTTTACTTATTCTTATCTGGAAACTAAATATTAGCCCCATTGAAGTCAGCGTTGAACTCCCTTTCTATAAGTTCTGTCACAGAACAGTGTGGGTGGTTTATGTCTCATCAAGTGCTGTTACCCTGTCACAGAAACTCTCTGAGACTGACCACAGTTAACTATGCACTCCTGCTCAGAGAAAAGGATTTAAAATCTCTTGTAATGTCTTCCTCAGAATACACAATCTGCAGAATTATGCTCAGAAATAAAAGAAATCCTTTTTTATTATTATCTTAAAAACTTGAATTTAAACATTAAACATAAACCCAAGAAGTCAGATTTAGTTTCTGCAAACTTTCAGTAATAGTACTTCAGTAAAAAATAAAATCCAGTATCTTCACTTATGTAGCTTTTCATTTGAGTCTATGAGGATTGACAGAAAGCATCTTTCTGAGTAGTTGATTATTTTGTTTAGCTAGCAAAAGCAATAGTTGAAAACTGAAGCCAATCAAATTCTGGGAAGAAGTAAGACATTTTCTTTAAATTAGGGGAGAAGCAGCATTGCAACAATTTTGCTCGAAGACTTTTCTCCTTTGAAACCTTTCTGAAGAGGCAGTAAATCCAGGCTTGTCTGTTTTTTTCAAGTGTATCTGCTGGTTTAATAAAAACTATTTTTTTTCCCACTAGCCCTGCTTCCTTCTTGTCAATATTCAGATGCCTTTCTCATATATACACTACATTTCATCCAAAAAATGACAGCTTCCTTTCATAAACCATTGAGCAAAATACTAAGGATTATCAAACCACAGCCTTAAGTGTTTGTCTCAGCTTGACTTCAGTTAATTACATGCATTAAAAAAAATAATTAAAAAATCAAACAAATCAGACCAGAAAATCTTAATAGTAAAAAAATCGAGGATGGGGAAATCTATGTGAGCAAATAATTTCCTAGTCTATCAAAAAAAAGTTATATGGAGGTGGTTTTGTTCCTAAAGTAGCTTTCATTATGAGAATCGTTGTATGCCAGGTAGCTAATGGTCTGTCTCTCCGTTCTTTGTGAAATAGGATCTATAAAGTCTAAGAAAGTAAGTCTAAATTTCCACTAAATACACAATGTCCTCCTTATATTTTTAAAATTTAAATTTTCAATATTAAAATTCAAGTATTCGAAAAGAGCAAAAACTAGAAAAATTCTATAATGGGTTCTCATATCCTTCAAATGTTCTGCATTTGTATAAAAGAACTAGAGATGAAAATTAGCTCAAAATCTCCTAATATTCTACTGTAGTTACAAACATTTCACTTTCTAATTCAGGAAGAAAAACTTAACATTCAAAATTTAAAGTTCAAGTTTTCAAATATGTCTCACAGCTGCAAATGAAACTACTGAGAACCTATGAGATATCTCCTATTCTTCCAGAAATGGAAGTGCTAAGGTTGATGATATTGCCATATTAGTAAACTGGGATCTGAGGTCTAAGATCTGCTTTTCCAAAACTGCTCCTGAAGTGAGTGTTTGTGGACCCCTAAAACAGCTGCAACAGCATGCCAGCTGCAGTTATGTTGAACTCTTTCATACCCAAATGGCAGGGAAGACGTTACAGCATCAGCTGCCAAGCCACTCAGTAGACCTTGAAGACAGTGGGGAAGGATATGTCATTGTCTCTGTATTCAGCAGCATCATTAGTGTCCATCACTAGAAAAAAAAGGGCAAATGGGAGTTAACCTGCAAACATGAAGAATTATTCCCAATTCAATATGTAGCTACGCCCGGCAGAATTGCGAGTAAAAGAGAAGGCTCTAATGCACTAGACTTTCTAGCACAGTTTCCAGAGTTTTAATTTTCCCCCAAAATGCTGAACTAGCTATAAACGGGGCTATTGTTTGAGTACTAATTTGAACACAAACTCTAATACTATTCTTGAGCCCTACTAATGACTCGTGGCCCCCAGAACTACAGGTTCAGCATTTGCTTTCTCCCGCAGTTTTGGCAGGTCTGTATGGAAAGTCTTTCAGTGGATATGTTAATATTAATATTAGATCAGGATGAGTCACAGAGTAAATATTGAGGCTAGAGTGGGGTTTGCATTTAAAATTATGATTTGTTCAGCAGATGCTGTCTTCATCCTGTTAAACCTCTGAAGCCCAGATGGGATGGGCTGACAGCCTCTATCTCAATGCCATTTCCTGTCAGGGGTTGACTAATAAGAATGTAGACAGAATTGGTTTTAAGAACACACATGTGGACACGCAACTGCATGAAAATGTTAGTTCATCTTTATGCAATAGATAGATCACAAAACTGTCTTTCATAGGTAATGAAAGGTAAGCAGTGGTTCAGTATTTGCTCCTCAATGAGCCACTGAGGTTATAGTTAATACTGAGGGTACAATTACATTTAGTCTTGGGAGCAAAAGAGAACAAGTTTATTGCAGAATTGGCAAAGGTTAAATTAAGGACTGCTGTTTGACATCACAAAGGCTTTATTGTGGGCTGTATTTTACCTGTGACAGTGAGTTACTATTAAGAGTATGTTAAAGGTTAGAAACAGTATACATTTTGGGGACAAAGACTTCAATTTACTGCTGTATTCTGCAAAGCCCACAAGACTAATCTGGATATTCAAGTCACAAAGAACAGTTTAATATTTAGAGGCTATGGATAGGGTCACAATTGGACTAGATAAAGATTAGGTATAGATATCTAGTCATCAAATTTCCAAATTCTGTGAGGCCTATGAGAATATTGAAAGATAATTACTCCAAATCAAAAAATCAAAAATTTATGAGTTACCACATTACAATTCAGTACAGAGGTAAGGACAGAGCTATTTGTGGTTGAAGAGCTCAGATTAATGTCCTTACAGGGCAAGATATATGAGTGAACACATTCTGCCGTAATATGTCGCATTACTTTTCCTTAGATTTTTTTCTGGCATGTATACGATAATATGTTTCTCTAAAAATTGTAAACAAAGCACAGAAAAGAAGAAAAACCTCACTGTTATGCATATATCTGCACAAGTCTATAGTAAATCAGTTGCACCAAAGCTGAAGGAAAAAAAGGTCTCTCAGAATAGGGAAAAAGATTTCAGAAAATAGTAATTCAACATATGTTAAATACATCCCACAGTTTTATTACTGAGTTCATTTAACATATATTTCTGAGTTCAACTGGGCTTTCTTCATAGCTTTGCAATTTGATTTTCCAAATTTTGTGTTTGACACCTTATGTAAGATAGGAATCACACTCCAAGACTTACAGTTATACCAGTGTAAGTTGGGCATAGAAGCACTCAGTGAACCAATATCTCTGCATATCTACTGATGCCCATGAGATCAAATATATCCCACTGTCTTGGACAGAATTATGAGAAAGACTGAGCTGAGAATAACCTTGTGTACATGTAACTGTCTGCTCTTCTGAATACTTTCTTCCTAAATCTTGTATATTCTGACAGATCCATTAAACAACTGTTTAGCAGTGACATCAGTCATAATAAAGACCAGTACAGCTGCGGATATTTTCTTCCTTTTTTTAGCAATTGTTTGTCTTTTTATTTTCATCTAGGTGTATATTATGTTTTCGAGATAGAAAATGACATTCTGAACACTATGCTACTCTGTAATATTTTTAAATGTTTAAATAGGAGCAATTCACTTGTCCATCATCTTCCAAATTTAAAATAACCTCTTAGTATGTGCTTGAGACTTAGTGTTGTTTACACATATTCAGAACTGTGATTCTCAAATGAAATTTTCTTTAATTTTACCACTATTCTGTTAAAAAAAATCCATTAAAATTCATGAGAGGCTCACTATTGTTATTTTCTTTCTCAAAACTACTTTTTCATTTAAATTGATGAAAAAAACAAATAATTTAAATGTCTAGCCACACAATATACACGATGTCTAGACAAGGCAAATAGTTTGAATTTAACCAATTGGAGGAAATATAATCATCAAAATGGCTTAAAAATTCAAATATCTAATATATTTCCAGAAATGGACTTTGTAGGACAGCATAAACATTAATGTAATTAAGGTTTCAATTCACACATAAACTGCTTGAAAATAACATTCCATAGAATGCATTAGGCAAGTGTAAATAATCACATATAAGATTAAGAGCTTAGTATGTGGTTCTCTGTCATAGTGCCTCAGTGCCTCTGCTCCATCCTAGATGAGGCAATGATGCCAAGGAGTATGGCATTAGCTACAGTTCTGCATGTTCTAGCTAACACAATAGCTATCATAATGAAATTATTTCTGAAAAAAAAAAGATTTATTTCTATTAAAAAAAAAAAAGAAGACAAAAAGCACTTTGCGCTCTTTGTAGGTGAGCTCTAGAATCTTCTTAGTGACTAAAAAAACCATATCTTTTTTTATCCTTGTGCATGCAGTTAGCACTGGTGATCACTCCTAACTTTTGATACAGTGAAAGGTCTATTTGGCTACTTGAGTGCTCCTTTGCTTGCTGTTGTGTCCCAAGTTAGTCCTTACACGTCTAAGGTGAGGAATATTAAATGATATCCTGATTAAGCCAAAATGTAAATAAGAACATTTATTCATATCAGATAGAATAGACGATAGAGTAACAAATTTTATAAAGACACAGACAAATAAAGAAAAGACAAAAATCACATTTAATTTGATCACGTCAAGATTACTTCATAAGAATCTCTCTCACACACACAGTTGATTTGCTACCTGCTTCTTACAACATGGCAGTCATGACTTCATGTTTCATGCTTTATTTCTGCTTGGAGACTCTGATAAAAGCACCCATCCATGAGAAACAATGTCCCTCACAGAACACATTTCAGGAGTGGGCCCTCAGGGACTGCCCTCAGCTAGTCATCTTGGTTGAGCTTGTTAACTCATTCAATCTATTCTCCTTTTATTTCTTCTGGGGAGTTCAGGCAGTTGCAGTGTCTTATCCCGAAGTTATTTTATCCAATTTCATTGAGGAGTTTCTGTCGCTGCACTTTTTAATTGAAATAAGTATTGGTCTTCTTCAGATATACTAATGACACTCTCTTGACTTGATAAGATCTTCTGTGATTTACTAAGCAATCCATTGACTCAACAAATGTTAAAACTCTTCCTGACAGAGTCTGGAGTCTGTCTCCTGTTCCATGAGCTTAGTTTAAGTAAATTTAAGACTCCAGCTAAGGTCAGGCCAAGGTCAACTGCCTCTGTAAGGACTGCTGGTAAGTGAGCTAGAAATGATGGCATGTTTTGTTTTGAAGTCTGTCTGAACCTTTTGGTCCACATGAATATGTGAAATATTACCTTTGATGGAAACTGCAGAAGCAAATATTTCAACACTACTTCTTACCTAAGACCAGATTTCAGCTTTCATTCTTCGTGGATTCAGTGTGTTTGAAATGACTGGTTCTCATTACTTTTCCTGTAACAACAAGCATTGCTGCATTCTCTGTCACATCATCTAAGCACCAAATGGGGTTTGGTCCCTAAATGTTTGTGCATCTGGACTTCAGTTTCTCCATCAAGGGAGTTTTACTGCCCGTAGAACACAAGTGTCAGACAAAGAAAGAGATAAGTACATCCTGTACCTTTTGGTATGAGAACATGCACTATTCCTTGTAGTACAGCAACTGGTAATAAGTTTATCCCAGTTTACCATATCTGAACATTTTGAACAGACATAAGAGAGATGTTACAGACCATGTTCACAAAAAGATGTTAGTCTAGGTTTGCATCTAACCTCAGAGATGTACATAATGCTATTCATGTTAGCCTGAGGACAGCATAGCACAGGAGTAGAGAGAAGTACAATGACACAGTGGGGAATAGCATAGATTAAAATAGCAAATGAGGGAAGAATTTTCAAAAATTATGGAACTAGCTAAATGCATAAAAATAAGAATGCAAGGAAGTCGAAGGAGAAAGAAGCCATTTTCATGAAGGAAAATGTCATTAACCCAGAAAAGCTTGGTAATAATTACCACCAATACTTGGAAGAGCTGCAAGGGGACAGTTTAATAATTTATTATTACAAAGCACAGTTCATCTTCTTAGTCTTCTCTGCAGTGAGTGCTAATGTGTTTCATCAAGTTCAAGGATGAAGGATATGGTTGTAATTTCAGATTTGATATAAAGTCTTCTAGTAAGGTCTTTTTCTAATTTCACTGTTACAAAATAGAAAAAGAAAATGCTTAAAATAACTCTGCTTTTGGCTATCTGTGCACACTTAAGAGACAGTAAAGTGAAATTTTAAAAATACATGTACATAAGAAGGCTAAATATGAAGAGAGAGTATTATATTCTAGCTTATAATAGCTACATCATATTTCCTAACAATTGCTACAGAAAAATCTGTATTTTCCTTCTATCATTTTAACAATAATTCTCAAAATTGGTCTGTCCTACTTTTCTGCCCAAAGCAACTTTACAGTGTCAAGGCCAAGATCAGTGTTTCTATTCCAGCTCTGCTATATGCACTTAAATAAATGCCTATAAATGAATGAAGAAGTCTACTTATTCATGGATCATATCCATGCTGCTTATTCAAATTTCAAACAAAGTCACTGATGAATCAGATAAGAATTGATTTTCTACCTTGACTTCTAGCCAAAGACTAGGATTTTATGTTGCAAACCACTGTAAGCACTTCTGAAAGGAATTCTTTCTGTTTTCAGAAGTTGTTCTTTTTCAAATTAAATGTATGCTGAAGAGATTTAATTGTACAGGGCTCAGCTGTACAAGCAGCTAAAATGTCTACTTACCAGAAAAGAAATATTTATGTTTCAGCAATTCCTACTTCAATGACTTTTTGATGGAAATTCAGCTTCAAGATTCTCAAGGAAATGTGAATTTTAAGGAATTGTAATTTTTGTTCATTTAAGTTGAGCAGGAAGGAATTTTCCATGTATATGATTTTTGGGTTTGTTTTGTTTTGTGTTTTTCAACTTAATTTCTGATTTATCAATCTCCCATGCTCAGGAAGGGAAACAAATGACTAGGGATAGTTCCTGCTAGAGGTCCCTAGAGGATCCTCTTGCCAAAGTGCAACTCCTCATGGACATGACATTAGAACTACCTACCTGTGTGCAACATATCCGTCCCTTTTAATGGCTGGGGATCACAAAAGGACATTATGCCAATCATATATTTTACTGAAAACATTTGCATACTGTGTGCCTCTGCAGGTTTTCTGGCATGCATTCAGGCCCTGCAATTCCTTTCCTGACTGCTGGCAGCTCTACATTTCCGGTAGGACTGGGGAGAGCCTAAGCATGGGAGAGACTTGGCTTTAGGCCATCTCAGTATCCTCAAATCTTTGCAGACAATTAAACAGGAAACAACCTGGATATTTCTTATCTACACAACATAGGAAGGAAGTTGAAGTTAAGATCCAAACATCTTCTGCTCTCAAGTAGCATGCAGTACCATTTAAAATCTGTTTTAGAGTGACAGATTCTTTTCATCTTCCAAAAGGTGAAGAAAAACTATGGAAAAAAGATGTGTATAGTCTGGGTATAAGGACCAGAACATAAGCTATATCTGTTTTTTTCCAGATAGTCCTTCAAAACAAACGTTAAATGTGAAAAGATCTGAAATAGTAGAAACAGCACTTTGAAGATTACTTTTATATATGCCTCAGAAAAATATAGAATGGAAGATAAATAAAAATAATTCACTGCAACACAGTATAAAATCTGACACTTCAAAACAGTAGGTTCTTTTATTCCCAGGGATATAAACAGAACAGTTGAAAACTACATTAGGGATATTTTATGGTATAGTCAACATTTAGGAAGAAAGTTTGGCTGTCTGCCACCAACTTCTGAGTTAGAAAAGCAACTTACAGCAAGAAAACTCATGCTTATTCGGCAGCACTTTAGGGATGTTCTTCAATATATTAGCTTGCAATGAGAGTTTTCTTCAACATTTTAATAAAGTCAGATATAACTTTAAAACTTTTGAGCAGAAAACAACATCAATGTATAGTTTCTTTTCAGTTTAGACTAGTTTCTTATTTCCTATATACCTCTTCCTGTCTATCAGGTCCTACCTTTTAGGTTTTGAACATGTAGGTGAATTCCAAACACATTTCAGCCTGAATTCCTACAGATCTCATGAAAATTGCCATATGCTGACTGGGTGAGAGATGCACAAAATATTCTCTTTGAGGTAAAGACTTCAGCATGATTGTACTGTATTATTATTATTATTATTATTGAAAATTCATGAGCATATACAAAAAAGACATTATAAATTGCACAGTAATTGAAAATATTAAAGGTTCTTTAGTGCGTAAATGCAAATAAAAAGCACAGAATCAAAGGTTCACAGTTTGCATTTCTCATTAAAAGACTTGTATGTATGTAAATTCTCTTGGAATTACATTTTCAGTTTTTTCCATATCAATTTATATGAATGCATGAATTGCATGATGAGATTTATAAATGCAGAAGCAAGAAGGTAAAGTGGAGATTTTGTCTGCCTGTCAGTTACACAACTGGTGTCTCAGCGGAATAGAAAAATTACAAAAACTTTAAACTAACTGTCCCAAGTACTACAACCCGTGTAAACACATGATCACAGAATACACTGCAGGTTACCTTGCTTTACAGTATGCCACTGTAAATTAGAAGTATAAAATTTGTATTTAAAAAGGTTGATTGAATACATCTACTATGATCCATAGTACCCATTATTTATAGGCTTTGAAGTGGTCTCCAAATATAATTTACAAGACCTTTTATCCTCATTTCCTAACATAAAGTTTTATCCAGTTATTACAAAGAACACAAGCACTGTTACTAATTTGCTGTTTCATATTACAAATGAAACATATGAGATAAGATTAAATGAATGCTTCCACTATGTTAACATTCTTGTATGAAAAAGAGGTTGATTACTGTTGATGCTATAATTAGACAAGTAGGGAAAAAACTCCACTATGTAATATGCCTTTCTTGTACAAATACACCACACCAAACAGTGTAATGGGTGTCTGGAACAATGTCCAGTTATTGAAAAAATATTAACAGTTTATCTTTTTTTTCTTTTGGTCTTTCTATATTTTTTCTCTTTGTGTGTGTGTGCTGGATTGTTATCCATTTTTATCTGTACACGTGTTTTTTTAACAGGTTTATTGCTATAGCAAGGACAGAGCTGAGCGGCTGAGTGGGCTGCAGCATAATTGCAGATGGGATGCACACTGTGGAAAAGCTGATGTTTTAAATGTCAAGTCAATTTTTAGGGGGGAAATGGCCCAGAAAAAATAGAGATCAATGATTTAAAGACACAACTTTTAAACAGCTGATTGCTGGTAACTCTAATAATGTTCAAACTTCATGCAATTATGAAGCAATCCTATGATTTTGAAATTCAAATTGGTACCTTGCAAGGGAGAGTCAAGTCTTCTTTTATTTTTAATATTGTCAGATGACTGGGTTTAGAAACTATGAAAAATATTTCAGTAAACAATAATTTTAATTGAATAACCCCCTTTAAAAAAAGTTTATTTTTTTCACACTCACATACTAATTTTAGTTACTTGATTCTACATTTGCCAGGTAAAGCTGAACTCTAAATAGCTGAAAAAAGGGGAAGTTCATAACACAACTCTAATTTTTTCCCTCCTGTGTGTCAGTTGAATGTAACTGCATTGTTTTTCCCAACTGAATCACACCTCATACACTAATTTTATTTGTATCTCTTTCTGTCATCTTTTTCAAGATTTTTTTTTAATTAGACCTTATTTACCATGTAAACTACATTCCATACAAAATAATTAATTTGTGGTGTTTTTTAAAAAAACTTTTTAAAAGCTACAATTATAACATCAAAACAGTTCCTAGATATGTACAAATGCATTTCCATAATGACCCTGGGATTAGATGCACTAGTTTTCCATTTCTTGTGTTTATAAATAGAGATGCAAACCAAAACTAAGAAAAAAGTTGTTTTAGTTTTGCTTGTTAAGCATGGAAGAGTATGAGCTTGTTTTTTTAGCGCTCTAAGCATCTTAATACATCTGTATATATTCACATCACAGGTTCAATTAGTTTAAAATGCAGTGGAAGTACTCAGAAATCCTGAAAATATGCCTTCAAGTTGCTTCTCTAAGGCAAAGAAATAGCACTGTGAATATTGTTAGACAGAACTTTGTTAAGAACAAAATTACAAGGCAGGAAAAGAATATACATCTCTGTAGGCCTTTTTTACTTTAACTGTAAGAACTTTATCTCATCTTCTCTTTGCTTTCAATATAAATACATATAATTTCTGCAACCATAACCCCATAAATGGTAAAATTCACATTATAACTATTGAATTGCAAATGCTATATTCAGGAGTAGTTTGTTGCTCCTGATTCCTATGGAAATACATTTAAGGCAATAATATTTGAAGTCATCTGTGTTTTCTAGACTTCATGTCTCTCCCTTTAGACGGCGGATGTACATGCAGGCTTAGTTTATGGAATTTTTTGCACTGATGATAGAACAGGAGTGTCAGAAGAATAGTATACCAGCTCCCAGTGGCAGCTTCCTTGCTTGGTCTTGCTCTCTACTGAAGGCTGTCAGGAGACATGGGACCCGCTTGGAGGCAGGCAGGGCAGGTTTATGGTTAATCTGGAAACTTGTATCCTACTGCATCCCTGGAGCAGAGACTGGTAACCCCAAACTCGGGGCTGAAATGGGTCTCCCAATAGGCTGGAATGGGAGGGCCAAACAACCTTATTTGTGCCCTCAGGACCTCAACATTTAGAAGGTGAGCACCTCCCCAACCTGCACCATCCCACCTCTGTCCCTGAAGGGTGGTCTTGCATTGAAAAATTCCTCCTCTCTCTACCTCATTTTCTTGTTTGAGAAATTTCTCAATATGTCTGCATTTATGCAACAGAAGTTGTTTTCAGCGCTGTGCAGATGTTTCAGGTTCAGCTAAATAGAACAATCCTACAAAGTCTGTCTTTTAAACACAGGGTACCAAGTTTGCAAACTATTCTCAACCATGAAAAAGATTGGCTGGTCAGAGACATAAAACAGATTTTGCCCGTGTCCTCACAGCTGCTTTTGAAATAATGATAACGTGTACAAATAAGTTAGAGAAAATTCAGCTTCTGTTTGTGCATTCCGGAAAATTTAGGGGAATTAAAATATATATAACTGAAATCAGGAACAATATAATAACACTTAATAGTTAGGTAGTAATTTCCTTTCCAAGTACCTAAAGCATATTACGTTTTTCTGTCTAGTAATGAAATCCTAGTATCTGTGAGATGAAATGTGACATCTGATCTGCCATAGCCCTATAAAACAGTTTTCACAGAAAGAAATGAAGAAAAATTTCTTCCTTTGCAGGGTCAAAAGTTTGCAATTGTCGGAAACAAAGGGAAAATGTGAATTGGGATTTGGCCAGAACTAGAGAACAAACATTTATTTTCTACTGGAACATTCCAAAGAATCTCTTTCCTGGCTAGGAGGGGTCACTGTATTACTCTCGAGTGATGAAATTGAATAACAAATGTATAAACAATGCATTGTAATAGGTAAAATATAAATTTTTTTTATTTTATTTCAAGTATTAAAAATATTACAAAAGCACTTAATTTATTTTGATTTTATATCACAATTTATTTTCTGCACAATAAGGAAAACTTGTCTGTAGGTTCCTTGTGCTTCACTGATTCCTTTTAAAGTTATTCATGTCTTTTTGCAAGTGCTTTCATTTTAGAACCAAGATTTCCTTTGGAGACTAGTGTATTTCTAAACAGTATATGTCTTGAAACAATTTGAAAATATGGAAAGCAATTCTGAAGGATATAACTTCACAGTCATTACGAAACAATTCACTGATTTCTCAGTTTTAAAAGTCCTTCTTTTTATATAACCTTTTTTAGGAATATATAATTTTAAGTACATTATCTCAGAATATTTTTTGCACCATTTATCTTTTACTAGTTTGAACTCATACGATTTTAGCAAAATCTTTTGAAACTTAAAGAATTAATTTTGTCTTCTTTGGTGATCTTATGAGACAGATAGTATTCAAAATATCTTTTTCTATTACACTTTTAAGTTCTAAAGTTCATTTTGTTTTTCTTCTTTGAACTTCATCTTTGAGGAAAATAACGAACACTGCGTGTTACAGTTTCCTTTGGACAATACATGGCATACACTTTATTGACATAGAATACCATCAAATTTCAAGTGGTGTTATGTTGCATTTTTAGGCTTATCAATAAATACTGGCATGTTGTATACCACCATTTCCTGTGTGAAACCTGACCAGTTGCTATTTCTGAGAGGAACTCACCAATAAACTAGAAAACCTATTTCACACAGAGCCACAAAGTTTAGAATTATGTAAGAAGACAATTTTGTCCAAAATCCTCTTCAAACTCCTTTTTTTTTTGCTTACTTTGAGTTTAACTCAAAAACGTGTTGCCATTGTCATGGAGGAGAAAAAAAACAAACAAACATCCTTACTCTTAATTGATTGACTTTTGATTTTACCTGATGCAGTTAAGAAAGAATATCATAATATTTCCAGCAGCCAAATGCTCCTCTAGGCTAAAGGTGTTTCCTTCATCATCCCTACAGCAGCTGAAGGAAAGGAACAGCTATGAGTCACTGGTACTCATAAATTCACAGCCAATTTTTTTTTAAAGGGAACTGTATTAAATAAAGTTTTAGACTCTTTCATCAGGGCTACTGTATCAGTCTGTCCTGGGGAGATGGATTTAGTTTCAGTTTTTTCATTTCATCAGGATGGTAATAGCAGTAGTTTAGAGTCATTTTAACATCCTCTCTATGTCACTTTTCACTGAGTTTTTAAAACTGCTTTGGGGATTATTTTTTCTTTGTCCACTGGTGGTTAATTCCCTTTAATCCCAAGTCTTCCAACCTTTGAAATACTTCAGCTGTACAGAATTAGCCTCTCTTTCTAAATTACTCTTCTTCACACCTTCATAATCTGTCATTCCCTATATTTTACAGAAATAGGTTCTCTTTCAGAAGCATACACTTCCACATTTCACACCGTTTATATATACGAAAGTGCTGAGAGCCAAACCTCTCTGTAAGTGTAATTTCAGTGAAGGAGGTATTGACACAATGGGTTCAATTCATTTGCTCTTTGCTGACTCCTTGTTGACAAGAAGTCAACATCCATTTGAACTGCCCCGGGGTACCCCGCTTGATGTCCATCTATGAGTTCAGAGTGACACATATCTCCCATAGGCTCTTTGTCAGATATGTCAGCCCCATTTAAAATCTCTCAGGTTATCTCAGATGGCACTAGACACCTTTGTTTACAAGACAGAATCAAACACTCCAGCAAATTATTTTTCTGTGGGACCTAAATAAATGCTTAAACAGAGCTTCAGGGTACTTCTGAATATGGAAGGTATCCTTGCACTGCTGGAGTCTGTTCAGTAAAACTCTTGATTTGTCCTCATACAACTGGTAAACCGAGCTCCAAAAATCCACTTGACACTTTTTTCAGGAAATACAACAATTTTTTTTCTCCTAAATCTATAATGCAACAACAAAACATAGAAACTATGGAGCAGAAAAAAAGTTCAAAAATAAGAAATGAGGTTGGATGATCTAATAAACAGGGCATTAAACTCTTTGCAAATCGTTATTGTTTTTGTTCATTCCAAAATGCAATTGTAAGTAAGTAGATAGTTATTCTGCTTTTAGAAGTTCTCTCATTTTCTGTAATTGCTTAGTGGGCTGGTGTTCTCTGTTGCCAGTCTTTTGGCACGGTTTTCTTAGTTACATTTGTTGCTTTACTGCCCTGGTTTTGGAGCAGCCTTGTTCCAAACTGAAAAAAACTTCAGTATGTTTCATTCACACTTTGTCTTCAAAGAATTATTTATTCCTGTACTCGTGTTGATCTCATTTTATTATGTGGGAAATGTCAATAATTTTCAGTAAGAATGGTGGGATACAGCCTCAGAATTTCTAATTTGTTAATGCCGCATTGTAAAGGTCTAGACTTGAACAGCAATATTAAAATTAATTAGTATGCTGCCAACCTAAATATATTTGATTTACATCAGCAGAAAGGAACTCCTGTTCCTTTGTTCTGCAGTAGAAGTTTCAAAGAGCACCTATTGACATTTTTACCAGCCAGTCTAATGATTCAGAAACACAGGTGAAAATAAAATGAAAATACAAGAAGAAAGAAATTTTGCCTCTGCAGACCATTTACAAAAAGTGCATGTTTAGGCTTCCTGGAAGGTTAGTTTTTCTGTGTTACTTAGACAACAAAAACGTAAGGCCTTACAGAAATCACGTCTTGTTAAAAAAAATAACATTTTAGATGGTTGATATATTTATGTAGAAGTTTAAGTCATACTATGTTTTAAATGGGAAAATAGAAGCCTCGAAATTGAAATCAGGGTCCAGCTTTACAAGTGAGTCAGTAGTAGAATCTTCCTGATTTTTCTCCACAGTAGAGGGGGCAGGGGCAGGGACAGGGGGAGTGTGAGCAACGGGATGCATGATACTTCATTGCCCAACAGAATTAAATCATGACATAGAACAACACATAGTTTTTAAAACTATATATATGATTTTCTGAGTTTCAATGCAATTTTGCTGCTAGTGTCCTACAGTATTCTGTACAAAATGCTTTGTTTGTTACTCCTAATGAAAAAGTCTCAGAATTTTAGTGCAGTAGTTTGATATTTCATTATTTCTAGTAGATTTAATTGTTCTGAAGTCTAAACTAAAGGTTAGCTTTTTATTCCTTAGGCATTTTGGCACAATTTTATGGTATTTCTAACGTTTCCAATTGCTTACATCAGATAAACCACTGTGCTTGTCTAATTATCACCTCTATGATTTTATTTTTTTTTCCCCCAGCTGTCTTAGAAAAACTGTTTAGCTTATTAAGAGCTTCACAGACTTCATCTTTTTAAAAAAAGCATTTAAGCATATTTGTAATGATGTTATTCTCAAGTCAAAAGCAACCACTGATTTAACATTATTGCAATTTTTTTTCTCATATTCCTGGTCTGCCATGTGCCTATATTACAATTATTAATTACACGTGTAATTAGCACATTGCTTCATTATAATTCCCATTTACTTGTCTCCATTTCATTGCTTACTTCCTTTCTCTACCTCTCCATTCCATAAAACACTCTCCTTTTTCATTTTAATTTATTTTATTTAGTTCTCTTTAATTTTCCCTATTTATGTGTTTGCTTTCTTCCAGTTATTTGGGATCTTCTTTACATGTTATGTCTCCCACAGGATCTGCACTGGAACAGAAGAAAGGTTTGAGGAGGAAGGAATGACAAACTACCATGTACTGACCATAAGCCCCTCTTCCTGTGCCACTCAATTCCTTGCTGAAAGGACCAAGTGTGTCCTGTGGCAACAATAGGGTGGAGAGGAGACTGTAGTGAAGTGGAGACTGGGAAAGGGGAGAGAAAAGGAAGAGGTTTAGTGTTTCTTTTTGTTACCCACTACTCAAATCCATAACTAAATATTTATTTTAATTGATCACAAATGTAGTCAATTTTCCTGAAGCTGAGTCTGCTTTCCCTCCAATGATAATTTGTAAGTAATCTCCCCGTCTTTGTCTCAAGCCTTGAGATTTTTCATTTCTGTTCTCCCTGTTTTCTCCACCACACCCATCTTGGGTGGCTGGAGGTGGGAGGAGGGCAGCTGGGTGGGAGTTTGGTTGTTAGCAAAGGGTAACCAACCATACAGTGTCAGCTCAAGATATGTATAAGCTTTTTTTTTTGCAACCTGGAGAAGAAATCATACTAAACTTTCATCTCAATTACAAGCTTCAAGATCAAGGGTTATCCTTCATTATCTGTGAAAAATCTGATGGAAACACCTCTACTGTAAATGTTTGACCTTAAATCAGATAAGAACTGATCCAACATTCTAAATTTTATTTACTTCCACTTTTTTTTGTTCTTCTTTCCTTCTTCTTCTGTCATATTCTCTTATTTTTTAATTTTTTCTTCTTCTTTCTCTCCTCATTTTCCTGTGTCTGTAACATGAAGGAATTAAATTTTACCCTTGTGTAATATCATAGAAAAGATTTTAGCTTGTGTGCTACAAATGCATTTTTAAATAATATGTCACTGTAACTCCATTACTGTTACTGCAACTAGGTTATTATATAACAACTAAGATCTGGTTCAGAATTCCTCATAGTTCTTAATGGCACTGTTCTCTTTTTATATGATCAACTGATAAATTAAATTATTGTGTTTAGATGAGGGCCTCTGAATAATAGACACTGCTTTTTTTATTACCCCATTGAAGGGCCCGAAACCAGCTGTCAGCAAAAAGAAGCTTGATCAATTTGGACAATAAACTTTGGGCAACAAGAGCTGATAAGAATCTCGTGATTTGAAGAAGCTGGACCCTTGTCACAAGACCTATTAAAAAGAACTTTATGGATTACCCCGGCTGCAGCAGAATTAAGAAAGGACTTTCTGAGATTTTGTTATCAAACCATGTTTAAACCCCTGCAATCCTTTCCCCCCCCCTCATATAATCCTGCTTGAAGAAAAATTAACTATTTGGAAACTGCAGTAAAACTTTGTGCAACTCCTGAATTAACATAGCACGTCCTCCTCATTAACATGTCCAGCCCCAGAGGCCCTTAAAATTGTGTTCTCATGTTCAATAAACCATTTCAGTTTCTACCCCATACTGGAATCATTTTAGTGTTTTTCAGATCACTGCTCCCCATGATGTAATTTAATAAAATCAATGTTATTATTCTTGTCATGTTTAAGTTATCATAGCTAACTGAGGTATAGTTCATTAGATAATTTTTAAAAGAAATAAGAAAAAATGAAAACTAGCTTTTGCTGATTACAGTAGTGGATTTTTTCCTCTCATTCTTCCTTTGTCATATATGGTGTAACATGTGAAATGAGTTATGTTTACTATTAGAACAGTAAACACAACAGAATGTAACATATATTTGCATAGAACATCAGATTCTCTTCTACAGATTACTGAAACAGATGCCAGTTTATTGTCAATGGCATTACCTGAATTGGTGTCCATGTCATAGCATGAACAGTATGGTTTGAGTACATATTGGCATAAGGTACTGGCAATTCTCAGAACAGCAGTCTTCATAAAGTCCAATTAGAGATTACTGTGCCAAATAATCATAAATTTTGATGAAGATTGGTAGACAATGATCTGTGTTTTAGCAGCAGTATGACAAAAAATAATTTCAGTTAATATTCATTGGATTCCATGAAAACAGAGCTAGAAGTAATTTGAAAAATAATAAATCTATACATAGGTACCTATCTCAGATGATTCGAAAGAAATGTAGGGTCCTACAAAATGAAATGTTCCATGAATCCATAAAAGGAACATTTTCTGTGTCTGTAATTATTCAGGATAGATTTTTTTGTAATGAGGATACATTACAACTGTTTTTCCTTTGTTCTTTTGTGATTTGCAGTTTTCATTGTTATCTTTGTAATGTGAATTTGTTCAGTCCTGAAATCTCACTATAGAAAATGTAAGCAGATACCTCTAAGGACTAATAAACTGAAACACAGTTGGCATAAACACATTTGGTGCTGACACCCAAATGAGTAGTGTGTGGGCAGCAAATTAAACACCAGCTTGCAAAGCAAAATGGCAGTATAACAGAGCAGGAAGGTGATCATCTCTCTCCATATGGCTCTGCTGAGACCATACATACAACCTTGAATGCAGTAATTTTCTGGGTGTTTCAATATGAGGGTGATACTGATTAATTGAATTTCTATTCTCAAACATATTCATTGATATAATTTAAGATCTTTTGGAGACTTTCATGAGATATGCCCTTCTTTATCTCTGTCACTGATATTCCATGTGCTTACATTTCACAGTGGTTATTTTTACTGTGTATACATTTCAGTATTCCATTAAAGAATATATAATGAACATGTGTCAAAAACAGTTTAGGAATTGCTTTCTTTTAGAAAGAAACAAATTATTTCAGGAAATATACTTTTAATTAAAATACAAACTCTTTTTAAACAGAATTTATATTAAGCTTTTCAGAAAGCACAAGTTTGTTTATCCTTTGCCCAACATGAAAGCATAAATGTTCATTTATGTATGTGGGGTTTTTTTCACTAAGTGCTATACCTTCCAAAATAAGAGAAAATTGGGGAAAGTGGTAATTCAACTATAGTGTTCTTAACTTTGAGAGTTCCAGATTTGATCTTACTGTATAGATAAGTAATTTTGAATCTATTTTGATCTATCTATGGCTGCTCTAAGTTTTCTTTTTAGTGTGAGGTCACTAAAGCGGAAGAGTGAACTAACCCCTTTTCTGTTCTGATCTGCTTGTATTCCTTTCTAATATAATTTAGTTTTTATTCTTTTCTCAGGCTAAGAGTATGTATAGTCACTAATTTAGAATCCTACTTATGTTCTAAGTACAGAAAAAAAAGAGATTAGTGTAACTTAAAACCATTCTTTTTGGTTTAGCCCTTCTACAAAAAAGAGAGTAAACATGAGTTTATTTCAATATTAAAATGTAGCATGGTAAAATTACTACAGATAAAAACCCCTCCAAAACCACAGACATTTCAACGAAGAAATAACTCGAATAAATCAACGTGTTTCATCAAGCAAATTTTTCAGGATTTGTAGTTTACAGCCTAGAGGGAATAATATGGCCAATATTCACCCGTCATTGCTTTCGATTTCCCAGAACAGATACATATTGGAGTTGCCTACATATCCGTGGTATTTGTGTAGATCTAGAGCAGAGTTCATGCTTATATCTGAACTCTGCAGTACAGAGGCTGACTGACAGTGAGGCAGCCCAATAGGGCCCATTGCTAGGTTTCCTCAGATAAGGATGAGTACATTATTAACGATAATTACAGTAACAGTGTTGATATTACATTGTTATCTAAACAGCTAGTTTAATAAGACAGGCACCTGTATTTTAGATTCTACTTGAAATAGTTTCTAGAATCTAGTCACTTTAACTAGGTGGCATGGATTTGTATTTCTCCCAGGAAATATAATTTCCTATTGTGTTCAGAAATATTTTATTAGTTTAACACATTAGTTCAACATCATTCATTCCTGCTTTTATTGATATCTCATATTATTTCAAACAATTCATTGATTTAGATTTGGTACTAGTTTCTTTTGTGAGGAATGTTTGTTTTTAGAAATAAATCTCCCCCTTTAAAATATGTGAGGGTTTTTTTCTAGTAGGAAGTAAAATCATGATTAGACTTGTCCTTATTAACATATTATTAAGAAATAAATTGCAAGTTCATGCATTCATATTAAATGTTAATAGAAAATATAAAAATAAAATATGTTGTTAAAAATTGGAACACACTGATAGTACCTACCCCAACCATCTAGTGTTGTGCAAATCTAATATGTGGATGAAGTGATGCCAGCATGCAGCTTGGAGGACATTGATTCAGAACACACATTACCAAATTTTTGTAAATGAATCCTGTACTTGATCAGTCAATGTCAGGATCCAAGGAAACAACTCTCCAAAGGCTTATGGCATGCAAATCACTAGTTTAACTTTTTTGAAAGTTTAATTGAAAAGGAAGTACTAAGCTAGAAAATGTCATAATGTAGTGCAAATAGCATAATTTGACAAGGGAGTAAGCAAGTGGTAGCAAGTTTTCAACATTCAGTACCCTTTTAACTAGACTAGATCATCACCTAGTTACTTAGTATAAAGTTCACAGCATTTGGAAAGAGAATGACAATGTAGAAACATTTAAGCACTACATAATACATCAGGTCAGATTTATAACTAAGATATTTTTTGATTATGCCAAAGGTTTTTCTACAGTTGTCTTGACACACAGGCACAAGTGCACACAAGGTCAACATTGTTGCACAAAAATCCCTGAAGGATCAATTTAAATTGTATAATGTCTCTCTGCAGGGCAAGAAGAGATCTGTATGGTAGATATTTGTAAAGTTGGGTTGACACATTCAACATGGAAAAAACTCTAAAATTCTGTTATGACAAATCAAAACTGTGGAGTGAGTTAGAAAGGTAGAATCATGTGCATCAACAGCAGATTTTAGTGGTCACCCTTCTTGGTCTACTTACTACCAAAACACAGTTACACAAACACAAACCTACAATTACATTAGCTGAGGCTAAAAGTGACCCAGACAAGTCCTGAAACCTGAACTGCCACATCAGTGCAAGTTGAGGGATTTATGTTAGTAAGTCAAAATCATACTTACTACATTAAACACAGAACAGAATTTCAGCAAGATAGAGAATGACAAAATAGATTCTTCACTGAGAGAGTGGTCAGTCACTGGTACCCAGTGAAGTGGTCAAACCTGTCAGTTCGAGGGATGTCTGGACTACACTTTTCATCATATGATTTAACATCAGGTAGTCCTGCAAGGAGCAGGGAGTTGCTTGATGATCCCTAAGAGGCCCTTCCAACTTCAGATAATTATGAATCTATGAAAATAATAATTTAAGTTAGAAAACTGAATATTTTAACTTCTGTTTATTCAACATATTCTTTATTGGCAAACAAATCTTTGAGCTATTCGGACTCCAGCTAAAGCAGATAATTTTTAAATAACAAGAAAAAACCACAGTCTGGTACCGTTTTTCTCCTTGCCTCTGCTATGAAATAAAGCTGAGTGCCTCTTCCTTTGTAACCTAACATCCCATTCCTCCTCTTTCTTCCTAGGGTTGCTCTGACCGTTTTCTGTTTTTGTCAGAACACAGATTTTCTTTAGGTAGCATTTCACATTAGAAGCTCTTTAGCTTTGCTTTCTGCCATTTGTCTGCATTTTGCTCATTCAGAAATGGTATTTACTACAGTTTGTTGTAGTGGTCTTGCGTAGTTTTTGAGAGGGCAGTAATACCTAGACGACCTACACTTAGACCTAAATTTGTCTGGCAAGTGGCAACAAAAACAATATGTTGGTTGATATCAGTAATTTCATTTTGGCATTTCTTTGATTATACCTGTAATATGCTTACCTGAGGATTAGAGGCAGGAAAGCAAAAAAATTAATTTGAAATATTGTTCATGGTTACGCTTAAGACAGTGATACAGTGATTACAATATAGGGCAAACAGCCCAAACACTATGTTCCTTTCTTTAATCTTCTATTTTATGATAAGCAAATAAATATCTTCCATTTAATTTAATATGATTTTCTTTCTCATAACTCTGGGCTTTTATGTCTACACTACAAGTACAGCGATGTCAAAGATCTCTAATCTTTAATTTGGTAATTATAGCTAGAGAAGTTAGTTAAGTTGTCTAGAGCTGCTTGGAAAGATATCTACATTACACAAGTTAAAGGATATAAAGAAATATTTTATTAATTCTTTTTTCCTTCTTATCTGTTTTACATCATTCTTTTTAAAACTATTGACTACTATTTCATCATAAATATGTGCGATTTTAGGTAGGATTGATATATTTTGCAGCAGTAGAAAAGTAATAACAGCACAGGAAGGATCCAAAAATTAGCTGGAGGTTTTCATTATATTGAAAGTCAGAACACTTTGTGAGATATAAAATTTTGTTCAGTGATTTCCATGGTGTTTCTGAGACTTAAGGTTTGACTTCAAACACTTCAGGAAATATCTTTTTTAAAAAGACATATACTTTGAATTAAACCTTTTGAGTAAGACCAAGCCCATCATACAAGATATGTCCAGCAGCTAATACTGTGTGTTAAAAGGTTCAACTTTATTTGGTAAACCTGTCCAACTACAGTTCTTAAACTGAGAATTTTTATCTGCTGCATTCATGTAGAACCATAATATGAATAGACTGCAATTAGATGTGATTAACTTCCTGTCAATGAATTAAATAAATCAAATACCTCAAAATAAAACAAGCTTCCCAGAAATCATGCGTTTGCATAATTATTTTTTTCTACATCCCCCAATTTTCCACATTCTCTAAGAAGTGTGGGACACAATGCAATGCACTATTCCATTAATGGCTTCACTAGTGTGAACAAAGCACAGGTGTTAGTACTTAACATCAGCATAGGTGTCACTAAGTCCCTGCTTCTATTTATTGTTGTCCTGTTCTGATTTTAAAGTATCTTATGAGCCCCTTCATCATGGTAATAGCAAATTACCATGGGAACTCACATCCATGACCCAGTTATTTTTTTCCTTGATACAGCCTGCCATTCCATGTTGGCATTCTTATTCTTTTCTTTATTCTTTAATCCTAGCATCAATTTGTCTTGTTTTCAATTATTCCAGTTTATTGAATGCTGCTGATTGTTCCACTAACCCTTGATAATAAACCTGTTCATATTTTTATGCTTCATTTTGCTATTTACCAGGTAACAATGAGACAACCAACTCCTTAAAACATAGGCAGGTTTAGTTACTCCTTAAGATGAAGGAACAAGATGCTCTCTCAGTTCTGAAGACTTTAGTTGTGAAATAAACTGACAGACAGTGGAGATGTTGTTTACTCTGCAATTGAAGAATATTAGCCCACTGATATTCTCCATGTGATATATGCGGGCATAAAGGACTGCAAAAACAGAAGACCAGCCTGGAATTAGACATTTTCAGTTTTATGTCATCTCTTCTACAGCTACATTTCTTAAATCTTTTGTTGTTTTTTTTTAAAAAACTAATGAAATAAAAAAAAGTTACTAATTTTTTTTAAATAGCAAAACTCATTGTATTCACAAGCTTATGTGGAAGTATCTTTCTTATAAAGTATTTATGGACATGTTTTATTTATAGAATGCTGTGACAGTTACATCATGGAGAGGACTAAAAAATGGCAATGAATTTTTATATTTTATAAAAATATAGCTCTTAAGACAAACCCATTATGCCTTTCTAAAATTGATAAAGAACATTATAAAGTCCAGCATCTGCTCATTTTCTTAAAGAAACATCAATTTATCTCAATATTCTTCAGTTGTACAAGTGAGAAATATGCATGTGGAGGACACGAGACAATCCTAACTACATCGAACAGATGCTTCATGCTTTAGCATTTTAAATTATGTATGATGCATGAATGTTTCTTTTCATTAATGTGCAAATTGGAACTGAAATTTTGCACAAGTTTTGTGTGTCCTGTATCCCAAGGACCAGGTCAATTAAAATGTGATTTTTTTAAATCCATATAACCCCAAACAGGTATTGACATCATTAGAATGTCAATACTTTTGGTAGATCACACTTGCCCACAAAGTAGATACTTTTAATGTGGCCATTCCTAATTTCTGAAATGTTGCTGCCAGCTCATTCATAACCTAGGGCAATATTTAGTTTTACAGAGCTTCAACACCAAATTCTCTTTCTTCCCTCCATTTTAAAACCTGAACCATTAAAGATCTGTTCCCTTCCAGGAAAAAAAAGAAACAAAACCAACCAACCAACCAACCAACCAAACAAACAAAAAAACAAAAAAAAACCCTCAAAGATACAAAACCAAAGAAATCAACAAAAACCTTTTGCAGAAATTTTGTTAAAAGCAGTTGTTTTTTCTGGCATTCACAAAGGATGCTAAAATTTTCTCCTGTGGCCTTGGACCTGTTTAGATCAGTAGTAACAGTATCTGTTAGTAACAGATCACTCACACCCACAGTTGCCATCATGGAAGTAATTAAAAAATAACAAGCTATCCAATTATTATGAAGTTATCATGCATATTTTCAAGTAACAGAACATATCAGAGTCTAGGTAGACATTTTTTAAAAGTGATTAAATAGCTTGCGAAAGGGAAGACAATTACCAAAAAGCAGTTCTTATCAACAATAAAACCTTTAACCATAGTTTCACAATTATTTACCATTACAAATTTTTGTAAAATTTAGTAGCATCTACATAATTTCTTAAAATCTGTGGAAGGCATGCTTCATGGTGACAGCTCTATTTTCACTGATACTGTAATTGTAGAATGAGAACTACTAAATAATTGCTGTTTTGTTCAGCGAGTATTTCTCTCTTTTGTGGTGAATTTTAGTACATATCCAGGCATGTACTCATTTCTGGTAAATAATTTTCATGTAATGGCCATTTTCTGATATCTAACATAAATTTTGTTCTTAAGTAGATAAAATATAATAATTTTTGTTTTTATTTATTGCAAGTTAACAATAATTGCTGTGATATTTTTATTGAATTTAATTAGTGAAGTTAAAGATCTCTCAGAGAATTAATCATTAAAAACATTTCTTCTTAGCCGCAGTACTCCCCATAACAAATCACATACTATCAATATGTGTCAAGGCTAAAATTCTAATTTGATTATTCCTATATGAGTATCAAAAACTATATACACTCTTTGGCTTTGAGATCTCAAAAGCTTGCTGTCTAGAAGAAGAAATTATTCCTTCCTCCCAAGAATTAAAGTATACTTTATATTTGCCAAAATTAGAAAAGTAGAATGTGTTTAAAAATGTCTAACATAAAACCTATTAAAATCAATAAAAGAACATCCCACAATTCCATGTGCACTTGATCATGCCTCTGTTTTTTCTAAATCTAGGGCTTTACTCACCTTGATACCTAAAACAACACACAACCTTGAGTTACACATCTAGAAATAGTTATGTAAGACATAAAAACATTGGACATCCAAAACAGAGGTTCCCAAAGTGCAGCACACATATTCTTTAAATTAAAATGCAACTCAAAGAATTGTGGATGACAAGAATTGTGGATGACAAGAATTGGGCAAGACAAAAGAAGCTTTGGACGTGCTAGCCTGGTGAATGACTAAGGTATGCTGAATGTCTCTGACTAAGCTGAAGAGTAGGAAATAGAGACCAGGAACAGAAAAAACAGATTTGTATGTTCTCATTTAGTAATGGACATGAATTTCTATGACAACCTTCACTCAGCATTTACAGCTGCGAATGACTACTTGTACACACTGGATTAGTGTTAGGTTTTTTTTCATACATTGTATTCACTCTATTTTGCAGTTGTTAGGAAATACTTATTCCAGCTACTCAGTATAAATCTGTGGTCAAAGGTAGAATGTCAAAATAACTCTGCAGCTTGTCAGTTCTCAATTTATGTGAATGTTATGTGTTCAGATTTCATAGTAATTATGATGTAAGCACTGTATTAAAAACAGTGATAATATCTCTGAATAAAAAATAAACCAAGGCTTAGGTAAGCAAGGAACAGGAGCAAAGCAGGTATTTGTATTCAAAGTCTGAAAATCTGAGTTTTGTCAGTGAGGAGGTCTTATTTAAATTTTGTCCCCCACAGGTCTGGTTGGTGAGGAGTCACAGACACTGATCTCAGTATTTCAGTGACACAGATCCCTGATCCCATTTAAAAAGTTCAGGTAACTCCTACATTATGAGTCCTTATCATCTGTTGAATGTTGGACACTGAAATACCAGTCAATTCCTAGAAAATTTTTTCTGTGCGCAACCCAGCACAAACATAGGCACTGAAAAAGTTTTCTAGCAACAAGGAAGATTTTTCAAATTTTTATTTTTTATATAAATGGTGTTAAATATTTGCTTAAACTTAATATATGCAGACAGTTATTTAAATATTTGTTTAAATGCAGAGGGGCATTTAGAAATCCACCTCATCCAAGAATCCCACTCTTCCAAGAATTTCATCTTTCTTGCTATGTTTTTCAAACCAGGTTTGACAAACATTTTGACACAGGGAAAAAGCTGATAAATGGGATTTGCACACAAAATTCTCCTATGACTTCTATGGTAACAGAGTTTCATATAAATTATTTTTATGTGCTATGTCTCCCAGAAAGAATTCTGGCCTAGAAAAGTGGTGCTTAAAGGACAATCATTTTATATAGGAAAACAATTTTCTATACTAAAATTCAGCAGATCATTTCAGTTTTCAAGATAATGTACTTCATTTTTGGAATGCACCCAAACTGAGCATTTGTGCATGCTAAAACTGAAGATGACAGTCTGATGTACTGCACAGCATGCATTTTCTAAGAAAATATAGAGAACTCACACTTACTTTGTGTAATCAGTGGTCTAGGATGTCCTGAAAAGGTCATGAAAATACATGTGGAGAAAAAAACAAGTACTTTAAAAATTATGAAAACTTGAAATTAAAAATAAGGCAGCAGGCTGATGATCTCTAATTTATCATATACAATGGCTACAGTCAGCTAACCAAGATTATACCATGTCATGCTGAAAGTTCCTGCGAAAATAGCACCTACCTTTGCTGTAATTTTTTTACTTAATTGATAGATGTTCCAATAATAACAGCACATATTTTTGGATGCAGGACTAAATGATCAAAAATTTTTTACATTATACTCATAAAATATATTTTGTTCTCTCCTCTTTTATTATCCCCTTAAACTATTATTTATTATCTTGTACTCTCGTTCATGAAGTTGCCTATTAATTTATATAGTTGGTGTACTGCACTTTGGAAGAGAGGTATGAGAGAGGGAAGAATGAGGAAGGGAGAGAGGAAAGAAGTGTAGAATTCCACGAAAAAGTAATTAAAATTAAAAAATGAACTAGTAGAGAAGTCAGAAAGTAAATTTTATGCATATTTTTATTAATAAATGTTTTAAAGATTATAGAACCACAATGATTTTTTCTTATATTACAAAAGAAATTAATTGATTTGCCTTATACTTTAGTCAAGATTGAAAATAGGTTGTAGTGGGTTGACCCTGGCCAGATGCCAGGTACACACTCTCTCACTCTCCCTCTGCAACTGGACAGAGGAGAGAGAAAAAAACAGCGAAGGATTCATCAGTTGAGATAACAGCTGGGAGAGGTCACTTACTGATCACCTTCAGAGTCAAAACAGACTCAAAGTGGGAATAGTACTTAAATTTATTAGTAACAGGATAAGAGCCAAAGAGTGAGAATTAAAAACACCTTCCCCCATCCCTCCTTCCTTCCATGTTCTCCCTCCTCCCCCCAGTGGTGCAGGGGATGGGGAATGGGGGTTAGGGTCAGTTGTTGTTTCTACTGCTGCTCAGAGAGAGGAGTATTTCCCTTGCTCCCGTGGGGTCCCTTCCATAGGAGATAGTCCTTGACGGACCTCTCCAGTGTGAGTCCATCCCTCGAGCAGCAGTTCTTCCCAAACTGCTGTTCCATGGGTCACTCCTCCACGGGGTGCAGTCCTTCACGAATGAGCTGTACTGATGTGGGTCCCCCACAGGGGCCACAAGTCCTACCAGGGAAAAACCTGCTCCAGTGTGGACTTCCCTCTCCACGGGCTGCAGGTCTCAGCAGGACCCTGCTCCATCTTGGGCCTCCCACAGGATCATAAACTCCTTCATGCATCCACCTGCTCCAGCATGGGCTCCTCCATGGGCTGCAGGTGGGTCTCTGCACCCCGATGGTCCTCCATGGGCTGCAGGGACACAGCTGCTCCACCATGGTCTGCACCACGGGCTGCAGGGTCTCAGCTCCAGGCCTGGAGCACCTCCTGCCTCTCCTTCTGCACTGACCTTGGTGTCTACTTTGTTGTTCCCATGTCCTCACTCCACTTTTCCCTGGCTGGAATTCTTTCTGCATCACAACCTTCTGTTACAGAGGCGTTACTATTATTCCTGATTGGCTTGCCCTTGGCCAGGGGCAGAAAGTACATCCTAGAGCTGTCTGGCATTGGCTCCACGGGACAGGGGAAGCTTCTAGCAGCTTCTAACAGAAGCCATCCCTGTAGCCCTTCCCTGCCACCAAAACCCAGCCACAGAAACCCACTACATAGGTTTATTTAAAAAAACTACAATTCACATCATTTCGTTTCAGTCATCCTAAGCATTTAGTCAGACATTTCAACTTATGGGTGTCTGGTAGAATGCTACCAAATTAACAAATATTCCACAAGTTTATAAAGTTAGTCTTTCTTACATGAAACTTTGGCAAGCAAGTTAGAGAGACAAATTATTGTATCTTGTTCTGTCTATTTTAAATACGGAATATTCTGACTTATATTGAAAACCTTTCTAAAATAAAAATCCAACATCAAGATATTCATTCTTGTTCAAACCAAGGCAAAACTGAGTGAATTACAAGTAAGTTTAAAGCTAACACTTTATAGATGGCACTCTAGAGCAGAGATAAGAAATACATCGTCCTAGGCCTAAGAACTGTTGACTATCTTGCCTGTCAACAGCTCAATCCTGGAAGTGACCTGTGACTTACACATTCAATTCAAATGCAGAAGAGAAGAGTTTGAAGCATAGTCATTCACTCCCCAGGAAAGTATGACATTGTGTGAAGTCATACATATGTTTTCAGTTTATAAAAGTGGTGGTCTTACATCACACTCCAGAAAGAGTACATAGAATACATGAAGGTAATTACTTGAATTCTGCTTTAAAGTACTTTGTTAGAATAGTGTGCTGTCAGAATTATTTTGCATATCTCCAGGAAGAGTAGGATTTTTTTGAAAAATTTGGTTTCATTCATAGTTCTCCAAAAAAAATTATTTATTTGCATATCTTGTATACTTAATTGATTCTGAAGGCCCCATTAGGGAACAGAACAACAGGAAGACTTTGTTGGGAAGACTTTAATAAGAAAATTTTATAAGAACATTTCTTCAAAAATACTAAAAATGGAGATTGAAACATTGAATCAAGTAGAATCTGTGACTCCTATATCCAATATAAACATCTGAAAAACTAAGAAGCTGTGAAGATTGGGGTCATGAAAATCTTTTGCTTTCTGTGTAGTCTGATCCTGTTAATGCTTTCCTATAAGCTAACTAGAACAGTCCAGGCTAGTAAAGAGGAAGTTTATGCTTAATCTGTAGTTCCTAGTGAAGCTAGCATTGCAAAGTGAGCATACTGGAGGACATGGAGTGTCCCCAGTTCCAGACATTTTGTGCATCTCAAATGCAGGGCAGAATCTGAATAAGAGTTTTGAGGATCTAAATTTGAAAATTAATTTTTAAAACAAAAATTAAAACATTCATTCACAAAGTATTTCAGTACCTATGTATTTCAATAGGATGCAGTCATTATATATTTCTGGCACAATCTTCTGATTTTTGTGCCTCATGCTAGCGAAATATTTGGGAAAGAAATACATATTGATTAGTCTGTTCCTGCCCTTTTCCCTGAACCTTCATTTCTGGCCACTGCTAAATAAGCCTGAGGCCAAATGGCTCTCTGAGCTAACCCGTTATGCTTTTCTCTGTGATTTGCATTTCTATTCAACACTAATATCTACATAGTTTAGTGTTCTGTAATTATTTACTAGTACATCTTCTTTGAATTAATAAACTGATATTTTAATATATTTATGTATATATATATGTCTCTAATGTCTGAAATTTATGAGCAATTACTATAGTTTATTTATAAAAATTAGAAAAGAAGCAAGGCACATTCATTCAGGGCACTCAACTATAGTTTTTCAGCCCAGTTCCTCAGAAAGCCTGTTTTTTATAATAATAACTCCTTTAACGTTTTTTTTATATTTACATTGTTATCAAGAGAGTTTAGAAGTCGCAAAATGTACAAAGAGTTTAGAAAATGTTTGGGGAGGAGATTCTAACACACAGACTCACCAAATCTTGTAACAAGCTGCTGTAGAAAGATGAAATAAGAAAACCATGCAGTGAAAACATCTGGCCTAACTGTAAGGAAGAACTCTGAAAAATTCCCTGAAGGACTTCTGTGCTGGCTTACAGACTTCCAGTGAAAGTATGGACTGTAATGAAATACACACACAGAGAAATTTTACTCAAAACTCTTTGCAGAAAATATAGTACTTTAAATAAAATAAGTTTTTAATCTTTTTTTCTTTTGATGAATATCTCTTCAAAGAGAAAAAGTACCTCTCACATCCAGTGCATCCATCCTACAACTCTCCAGACCATAATCAAATGTACCTATTTGGTAAAGAAGTTAAATTTGAGCAGATCATGAATATGCAACCTATTCCTTGCAAGGGAACTTTATCATAAAATCATGTTGATATGGCCTTCAAAGATGACTAGGAACTTACTTTAGGTTTGAGGCCATTTTGGTTCAAAGTGGTGCATTTGAGATAATTTGCTTTGTCTCCTTGTAACATACACTTTTGCTCCAGAACTTTCTAATGGGGCTACAATTTTAATTCTGCAGGTGTTCAAATTTATCTCTATGTGAAGGGCTCTGCAAAAGAATAACGGACTTGAATTAAGATTTATGTGTAATTTAAAAGGTTTTCATGTTATTTCTCTGAACAATTAAAATATTAACCTATTTTTCTGTGTGTTCTTGTTAGTGTGTATGTTCACATCTGCTACTGGTATTTGCATGTTTATGAGCACTAGGTGCTTGAAAGATGCATTCTCCTAGAAACACTGAGTTATGTCACAAAAATGTTTAGTCTGCAACCTGGCAACTTGGATGTGGTTACATGACCTGAAGCTTATTCTGTCAAAGATTGCTTTCTACTTTGTTTCATCAAAATCAAGATTTACAAAAAAAGCAATCAGTAGAAACAAAAGCCAAAATACATGAGCATGACATTCATGCATGTGAAGAAAAGCAAAAGCTGCATTTCAGCTGCAGCCATGTTATATATGTGAGTAAAATAAACTGGTAACTGTAAAGGTCAAAAAGTCATTTCTGAATTGCATTTAGGAAACCAGAAGGAGAAGATTTAATAAAATAAAAATTAGATTAACTCCATTTTGGTTTCATATTTTAGTATGTGAAAGTCTTTAACCTAATAGCATTCAAATCTTTTTTTGATTCAAACTTTTAGTGAGTTTTCATGTCTCATCTTTGATCAGCACAGACTTCAAACTATGTGCTAGGTAAGTAGAGTTGTAGCGTGAGACAGAATGAAACATACAGTATCAAAAAAAAAAATCTATTACTATGATCCCAAAGAAGGTGTAATTTCCATATGAAAGGAAAAAGTGAGGCAAGTTTTATGTTACTTACTGTTTGTTTTCTTTTTGAATGCCCAGGCAGAGTTGATTTTCAGAGAATCTTTACCATTTATGTTGGTTGTAATCTGACTATGTAAATAGTAAGGTAGCTCAGACAAAGAAAACGTAAACCAGCTATGTCACTTGAGTAAGAGAATAGCAATTTATTAACTGGAACATCACCCTTTAAGGAAATCTTTATTTATCCAGAAGACTTAGATGTACACAATGTGTGTAACAAAATATTTTTAATATAGAAGTGGGAAACATCCTTGAAGGACAAAAGAAAAAGCATGATAAAGAAAATATAGAGTAGGAATTGTGCCAGATATGGCCACTTAAATCCAACAGAAAAGGAACGTAAAATTTTCTCATAACAATATGGACCTTCCTACTCATTCCATCTAAGAGTAAAAGTAAGGATACAGCCAAGACATTAGCAGCCAGCTACACAAATCAAGATTTTTTTGGCTCAACTCAAGTCTTGGCTTAACTGAAGTACTATTTGGCCCATCAGGGGATTATGGTGACATTTACAATGGTGGTCTGTGAATAGCAGTCTTCTACCTTTCCACAAGATTTTTAATTTTACTGCAAAAAATCTTTTCATTGTTGCACAATAAAAGAAAATTTCTCCTCCGTTTCAAGAACCAAATTACTATGTTCACTTACCTTGAAACTTGGCACTTACGAAATAAGTTGTGACATCCTAGCAAGGAAGATATGAGGGAGTGTATAAAATGTTTCTATAGCATGAACAGACACCATATTTGCTCCCTGTGGCACAAAGAAATACTCCTGGACACCTCAGTATGACTTTGCTTGTATATCACAACCAGGTGGACAGAGGACTAGACTTTTTACCCATGAGTACTGCTTCTGTATATTAGAGGATTTTACCCTCAGCATAAATGTTCTGGAAGAAATAAATGTCAGTAAAAAGAAAAATGTGCAGTATATAGCATTACTTTAAGAATGGTTGTTTCTGCAGCACTATCTTTCTACTTATTTTCAATCAGCTTACACAGACAACAGTAGTGGCAATAACACGGGACAGAAGTTAAACTGTAACCCAAATCAAAAATAAAACAGATGTATCTTAACCAGTTGAAAAGAAAGAAAGCTAATGCGTAAAACATCTTGTGAATAACTAGAGAATGATATATAGGTAGATCTTACAGCACTGATTCGCTGATATTCGCTGATCACTAAGGCAACTTTAGGTAAAGGTCAAGAAAAGATAATCAGGAAGATGGAGAGTATTGGTGAAAATGCATTCCAGACTCAGTAAGCTCTGAATCAGGCCAGGCTAGAGAGGGAACAGGAGTCTGACAGTATGAAGAAAAGGCTGTCCTGAAACAAAAGATTTTCAGCATTACAGGTCAGAGGTAAAAAAGAACAAAAAATCTTGGATCTACAGTGATTGCCAACAGAGTATATTGACAATAAATGGAAGAAATGCAATGGATTCTACAATCGTGCAAGAGTTTGTAAATCCTCAAAGAGTGTGTGAAGCAAGGATTATGAAAATAGGTTATGCTTTGAGTGCATTCAGCAAGCATAAGCCAAAGGAACTGTGAACATGCTTATAAATCATTGGGGATTTCCATAGGAATGCTTGCAGGTTAGTAATACAGTGTGTTCAACATCAATCTTGTTGTTTTACAGTGTAAGCTTACAATATTTCCTTTAATAATTTTGTTGTGACTTTTAAGAAGGTTGAATCCAATAAAAAAGCATGTATTTGATGGTCTGTTTTTATCTCTTTCTTTCATATTAAGCAAAAGGAATAGAATTTGAAATGTTCTTTAGAAACTCAAGAATCAATAAAATTAAGCAAAATAAGGATAAAAGTAAAACGGTTAGCACAGTCCAGGACAAAAATCACATACAAAGATAGTAAAAGTGAAATATTTTGCATGGCATATGAACTGTAAAAAGACTGAGGAAATATGTGGAAAATTGGTAATAGAATCCAGGTAACCTGTATAGTGACTTAGGGCAAAAGTCATTTTAGTGAGATTTGACAGAGGTGTAAAATGTAAGACACAGATGGTAATTATTCTGCTCTATTTGTCACTGGTGAGATTTCAGTTGGAATGCTGGGTTTTTTGGCCACTGAACTATAAGAAAAATGTAAACAAAATGGGAATCCAGAGTATGGTTACAGAAATATCAAGAAGCTTTGAAAGTTTTCCACAAAATCAAAACAAACCCAAAAAACCTGGCTTAATTTGGTCTTGAAAAGAATGCTAAAAAATCAGATAGCAACCCTTAGATATTTTGAAGGAAGTATATTCTCTGTCCACAGAGAGTATACAGAGAATAAGACACCTAAATGTCAACAAGGTGTTCTTCCTGTATATGTCCAAAAAACTTTTTGCATGGTTCAAAAAAGTTTAGGTCTACTGACAAAATATTTGATAGGACAATAAAAGAAGTCACAATTCTGCATGTCTACCATTATTTATATCAGTTCTAATAAGTGGGTTGAAATTCAAAGTGAGTGAAGGTTCAAAAGGATCAATGTCTGTTTCCAACAGTGTTCCTCTGGGTTATATCAATATTTCACTTCCATCACTAGTAAGGTTGAAACTGTAAACTAGTGGCTATAAAGTGATGTTGGCACAAAAACTACTCTGGTCTTATATACTAACCTATGGCAAGAGTGTTTTCCTTTATTTTTATCATAGTAAAGCAAGAGATTCCTATATGAATTCAAGTTCTATTCACTGTCACAACATGCTTGAACTTTTTCTTAGCTGTTAAATTGTAACCAAAATTCCAAGCTTTTACAAATTATTTTCATAACCAGTCATTTTGTGATTCATTAAACTAATGAAAGTGACAGTGAAATATTTCATTCAGCTTTTTACATGACTGTTGAGTGTCAACATTTTCCAGCCACAATGTGTGAAAGGTTTTAAATGTGTCAAAGAAGTTTTAGAGCAGTTTTGTATTCAACCTCCAGTTGAAGTTTATGGATAATTTTTTTTTTCTAGCTATATTATAAACCATTCCAATTCTTTCTTGATCTACTAAATCAAGGTTATTAAATCACAAGAAAACACCAGAGATGCAAGTAAACCTGTTAAGCAGGATTTCACTTTCATATGGTGTTTTAACAAAACATTCATATGATAGTTTTAATAAAAGTTCAGGAAAGAGACTTGCATTTCTGAACATTTTGGAAAAATGACAAGTATTTTTGATAGCTAACTCATATTAGAATGCAAAGCAAATCTTCATGTTCACAATGCATATCATCACAGAAAAAACTGCATCTGTCAAGCTTTGAGAAGGCCAATTCTTGTCATGGCAGCATTCAAAACACTTTTTACATAGCCTGGAGTTTTCTTGTTGCCAATAGGTGAGTCTGTTTGTGAATACTACAAAGGTCTTAGGAAATATTAGTGATCATTTTTTTAATTCAGCAAGACTTGTTGTCATGACTACTCCTAGTCCATATCATTTTTCTGTACAAAAATTATCCACATTGTATGTAAATATATCTACATCTGTAGGACAAGGATGATAAAACAAAAACTTCCAATGGTTCACATTCTAATTCTTATTTAAAATAATGTAGGAAATTATTGACAGCAAAACCTCTACAGTCTCATCTAGCTGCAAAATAGAGGAGAGGTTATTTTGACCATATTTAAAGTCAATAAATTTTTGGCCAGGTCTTGAAAATATTTTATATTTCTATTATTTGCAGAAACTGTTAAATTAACTTGCTTGAATACAACTCTTCATTCAGTATAGGAATTTCCTCTTTTCTACTGCAAACTAGTTTTTGGTCTCCTATGACTTTGGGATTTTTTCCAAATCACAATGTGTTGACTCATACAAAGAGATTATTTGAGCACTTCTGTATTCACAAGAGCAGCTGAATAGAATTTTTTTTTTCCTGTTGTCATTTTTTTCCAGCTAATTTAAGTTCTATTTGAAGGAATTTTCCCTATTGACTCTGAAATGAAGGTGCCTTCTTTCAAGGTGGTATCAAAGATCAAATTATTTCATTTTTCCATTAGCAAGTACTTTGTAACACAAATTTTAAATTATTATTTATGAGTTGACACAGTCTAAGTAAAGCCCATTTAAGCATAATTTGGTCTATATGAGCTAATTTTCTTTTAGGGTTCTTATACAATTCATCCTTTTGCTTTTAACAATAATAGAATTTGAAAGATTATTTCAGGATTTTTTTCTGGAAAGTAACAGCTGATTTCATTGCTAAAAGACAGTAAAAGTGAATTATTTTCCTTCACTGTTCCTGTCTTTAGGCACTGGCCTACTGTTAGTGACAAGATGAATGAGCACAGTTTTTGGTAGCTAAGATACTGGACATGATTCAAAGCTGACAGCCTTGTTATAATAACAGGAAATTTATAATTACATATTGAAAAAAAGGAATTATGTCCACTGCTATGATGTCATTGGCGCCAGTTAAATAAAAGAATAAACAGCTGAAGATGTATAAAACCATGACTATGGACTGTGATTCTAACCAGCTCCTTAACTGTACCTCAAACCTGGATCAAAATAGTGGTCTTATCTCAAAGCTGTGGCAACTGTGGGACAAAAAGAAGAAGGAACTCCTTCTCTTGCCACTGCTGGAATTGAACTGTTCCATTGAGCTGTCCCTTCCCCTCATTTATCCCAGCAGTTCTGTTTTTCTTAAACCAAAAATAGTAAACAACTTTTAGGACACCTCCCCTGAATCATGGAGGCACATAAAGGGTAATTTTTAAAATTTCAGGAGATATTCTTACAAATTCAAGATGTGATTGAACAGAAGTAGTATAGAACATCTTGTACAATTTCAGATATCTAAATTTTTATTAATCTTCTTCAGATTACTAAGAAATAGCCCATTGATTTTCTAGATTGGTTTGAAAATACAGGATTATATAAACCTTTAAAGTACCCTCCAGGTCTACTGTTTTGTAACTTTATTTTTAATTTTCTGCTAAGTAAGCTGTATAGGAGGATGTTATAGTGAAAAAAAAAAAGTGACTGCCTGCAAGTCAAAATTGGTTTTGAATTATATGACAGGCTTGATACAGCAATGTCTGAGAATAAGCTGTAGACTACTGAAGAGGACCTCAAATAATATGCCATGAAATCTGGGTTTAGACATATAACCTACATGGTATGGGCTACTGGAAATCATTGTCAAAATAATAAACATATAGTGAAAGCCTGCAGGGTGAAGTAGTAAGGTATTTAGTATCATTACCTTGCAGGAAGAACATTAAAGATTCACTGATTGACACCTACTGGCATTCTATTTAACAGACTTCAGAGATCAAGAATATCTGTAATGTGAGAAACTGAGTTAGTTGGACTGGAAATTTACAGGTGTTTAAAAACACAACTGAAGATGAACAGAAGTGTCATTATAATGTGGGGTGCCAGGAGCTGCCACTTACACAATTTATGGTCAGTATCAGGCACAATATCAGTTCAACTGTCTCATGAAATGGCCACCAAAAGAAATCCATAATAAGGAGAAATAGAGAGTGCTGAGAGATTGTATCGTGCACCACTTGTTTTTCTTGGGCTTTCTCTTTCTTTCTCTCTTGTTATTATTACCTCTTTTTTTTTTTTTTTAACTCTGTTTCGATAGTCAAACTGTTCTTATCTCAATCCTTGAGATTTACTTTTTTTTTTCCTGATTCTGCTGCCCATCCCACTGGGTGGGAGGATAAGTCAGCAAGCAGCTGCACGGTACTTACTTGCCAGTTGGGGTTAGACCTCAACAGTGTTTCAGTTTCCAAGAAGCAGAAAAATCTCCTGGTAACAGGGCAATATATTGCCATATATTCTTACAGCAATCCATAAAAATAATACACTTTGCATTATGCAAGTGGCTGTTCTTCCACAGTATAAAGAAATCCATTAAATAATTCTATGATTACTATATATTACATAAATCATAGCTGCACAACCAATTGTTTCTCCCTTGAAAGAAACTCTTATGTGGGAACTAACCCTTTCTTCAGTAGTTCTAATGCATGGATTAGCAAAGGACCGTTAGAAAAATCAGCAATTATTATTTGTAGAAGATAGGCTCTGATTTCTCAGAACTTCTCAGTAAAGAATGCAAAAATCATTCGAAAAATTTTATGACAAAAATATTTATCTCTGAAACTCTCATTACAAATGTCAACCTATTTGAAATTCTGGGCACCATATCTATGTATACATATATATGTTTTCATATACATACATATAAACATGCATGATAAAACTGCATATATATATTATTCATTTGTACCTCACATATAAATATTTATAGCTAAATTTGTAAACTTTTAGAACTTTGCAGTTTAATAAGAAACAATAAAGGAATGAATTATTTTTATATGAAATTTCTAACTTATTTCTCTGTGCCATGCATTGTACAGACAGCGACTCCAGTATGTCTCTAACACCCAGAATATTTTCCATTCACCACAGAATAGTCACCTTCATGATTTTAAAATAAATCAAGATCAAACACAACTTGGAATCTATCGAGTTCTGAGATACTCAGCTTGGTGGCAACTTAGCAAATTCTTGCTTCAGTAGCTTAAGAAACATCATTTCATATACCATAGAGATAACCGGTATATCCCACCCCTAAGAAAGGAGTCATAGTGAAGAAACTAGCTTGAATTTCATAGGTTAGGACATCTTGAGCTGTAATGGAGAACAGGGAAGGGCAGGAAGTCAGAGCTTTGTCAAGGGCTTAGCCAAAACACACTGGAATTCTTTTTTAATTTCCTTGAGACTCTTCCCTTATCATTCCATGTCTGTGCTCTGCTATGCTTCTACTGTGTCTCTGCTTCTCAAGGCCTCTGCTATCATACCAGGTCTATATTTCTCTGTGCCACATCATTATGTTGGAGTCATAAATATCCAGTTTTATATAGAATAACTGCTTTAACTTTGTAAAACTGTGGTTGGACCATAAAAAGAGAAATAAAACAAATTAGTTGTGGACAGCTTGTCAATTAGAGAAATTGCTTTCACAGGGGAAATCAAGTAAAACAAAGCTACGAGCAGGTAAAGAAAAGCTCAAACAGAGCATGTCTGACAAGACTAAGTCCTGGGGCTCTCAAAAAGCAGTAAAAGGTTTATGGTCTCCTAGCAATGGCAATATGGCCCTGGATTCTGTAACACAGAATTTTTTTCTACTCTCTGTATGTTTATTTTTGTTTCTACCCATTTTCCAAGTCTGTTTTGTCTGATCTTTTTTCTCATGAATCATACATTGAGTAGGGGTAGCAATTTGCAGAAGGAATGTCATAGTGTATAAATATTTGTTATTATCAACAAAGCCAATGGGTGTAACAATGTCAATCCAATATTCATTATGTTTGGTAGCACACTTTTAAAGCTATGTGCCATATGTTCACTTCCATTAAAAAGACAGGGAAATTCTGCTAATCCAATGCAAATCAGAGTAGGGTATAATTGTATCAGTCTGCAAAAAGATGCAAGTGACACCAGGTGAGAAGTGATTGCCATGAATATGTTGTGTCCTTACCAGTATTCATCCCATGGTAATACCACCTGGTGGATTGTCTAAAGAAAATGTGAATAGTTGGAAAAGGAAAAAGACATAAAATACCACTTGGGAGCCCAGAGTCAGTTATGCTAGCTTTACTGCAAGTGTTGGAAAGACGGGGAAGGTTAGAAATTGGGAGCTTTTTCACAGGTTAAGCAAAGAATACTGAAATTTCTTTTGTTTATTTCCTTACAACTCATTCCTTGAGTACTTTTTCAGCTATGGGATCCTTCAGTTATAGATCTACTACACTGAAATTCTAAGATTCACCACAGGAGTTTTTAGTCTGGATTTGAATGATAAAAATTTTCAATTTGGCTTTAAAAAAGTACAGAAATTTGCACGTACTTTCAGTGTAATTTTCTCAAATCAATAAAATACATTTCCCTGTAAATAACCACTTTATTAGAAGTTTGAAGTATTACCTTCACAAATTAAATATTTGGGGGATTTCCTAATATACAGTCTTAGTTGTTTACTTCAGTTTCATTTTTTTATTATGTTGTTTGTGTGGCCATTGAGATGGTCATTCCTCTCTATCATGTTTTCCATCATGTAAAATTGCAGCTAGCTTACTGTCATCCCCAAATTTTATATAGAGCCTCTCTGAAATGTCCAATTGACTTAATAAGGAAATGTTGAAAAAGAAACAATTTTTCAAACAAATGTACACTATTCTTCAATCAGTTTTATTTCTAGCTCTTATTTCCATACTTTCAGGCCATTAATACATAATTTCCCATCCAATTTCTGTATTTGCATACGTGAGTTTTTTCACTAAACTGTTTTATTTAATACATTAATTTACTTCAATGCTATATTGAAAAAATGGTGTAGAAAACAATTTTTACTGAAATAACTGACTGACTAGAAAATGCATATTTTGTTTGGTGTCTGTATGAATTAGAATAGCCCTTTTTACTAGCAGAAAATACCATTACTGAATTATCTAATATTTTTCCATAAATCAGTATGTGCAATAGATGCAGATATGAAAGGAGATTGAGTCTCATTAAAGCTTTTGCTAAGAAATATGGACAGAGTTTAATTATTTTCATTCAGGTTCCTTGAATAATAAAATCTGTTCAGATCATATTCCTCTTAAAAATTTCAAACTCTGAGAAATGAACTTGCTGTAATTTTTATTCCTAATTAGTAGTTGGGGGATATTTTAGTGTGTCCTTGATTCAGATAAGTATTTGTTTAGATACAAAATGGACATTTTTTTTTACCTATATGTCTGTGGAAAGGTATAAAATATTTGAGCAAATTTAAAACGATTACTGGTACTATAAAATTAGCATCAGTATCGTGTTATCATTCAAATCACCATTTGTTATTCTGGTGTTCAATTTCCATAATAAGAATGCAGCTGCATAATAAATTGAAGCTTTTACTAATCATCTATTACTTACATTATGAACTAAATATAAATCTTCATAATGCACTATAAACTAAAACTTTTTGAACATACATAAATAAAAATAATAATTTATTAAAATCTAATTTCACTTGTTGTAGCTGAATGCAGTACAGAAAAAAAAAACAGATGAAGGCATAAGAATGAAAAAAAAATCAACAATGAATTTCAAAATGTATCTGTAAAGCCAAACTCTCTTTGGTTTCCCAAAATTTNATGAAGGCATAGATGATCACCTGAGAGCAGAAAAATTCTAGTCAAAAACTGAGACAGCAATTTTCTAGATGAAACTAAATACTGATTTATATAGTCACACCTTCATATCTCTAACTGGAATTTCATTTACTTTGGGGGAATATGGATGCAATTATTATACGTGTACTTCCTAGAGTACATTAGGTTAGTTTTACAAAAAATGTTATGTATAATTTAAGTAATATTTAAGTTTATCTATCTTTGTAATCATGTTGTGTTAACATGTATGTATTTTACGGTTGTTTCTTTGTATAGTTTTCATTCTTCAATATAAAGTAGGGTATTGGGAAGAATAGCACAAAAACCAAAAAGTAAATCAAGTTTTCAATAGAAGTCATGTAATGAAATTTTCCATTCACTGCATTTATTATCTGCAATTTTTAGAACCAGGATGATGTTAAAAACCTTATCCTTTTTTCATTTAACTTAATTTCTTATTAATTATCATATTTTAAGTGTCACAGCTGTTAACTATTTCATCTCCAAGACATTACAACCTGTAAAATGATTGTACTCTGGGTTCTGTCTTACATTTTACATACAGGCAACATTGTATTCAGTTCAAGTTTACTTAGTTGAATTAAAATTGTGTAAGGACAGGATGAGTCAGGAGTATAGGCAGTGAATGAATTTGAGTGAATGAATTTGAAAGAAAGAGAGGTCATCCACCCAGATACTTGACTTGTGTAAGAGAGTTTATACCCACCATTCCATACAGTATCTTTGCTATCATTTAATCTGGTCTAATTATATTTTTTTAAAGTGATGTGAATACAAATTTTACTTAAAAGAGAACACAAGAGAATCTTGTGAAAAAGATTATATTAGGATGATGTTTAGGTGAAAGTGAGAAACTCTCCTGGTTTTGGCTGTGATAGAGCTCATTTTTTCTAAGTAGTGCCGTGTTTTGGATTTAGTATGAGAACAATGTTGGTAATACGCCAATGTTTTGGTTGTTGCTAAGTAGGGCTTACTCTAAATCAAGGGCTTGTCAGTGTCTCATGCTCTGCCAGCGAGGAAGTGCACAAAAAGCTGTGAGGCAGGATAGCTGGGACAGCTGACCTGAACTGGCCAAAGGATATTCCATAACATAGAACGTCATGTTCAGTATGTAAACTGGGGGAGTTACCCATGAGGTGGGGTAGTTGTGGTTTGGGGATGGTTTGGCATTGGTCAGCAGGTGGAGAGCAACTGTATTATGTATCTTTTTTTCTTCTTGGATTTTGTTTTTCTCTTCTTTTTCTTTTTCTTCTTCCTCTTCTTCCTACTATTACTACTATATTTTACTTTGTTCTAATTATTAACCTGTTGTTATCTTATCCACAAGTTTTACTTCTTATTCTCCTCCCAATCCCACCAGGGTAATGGGCAAGTGAGTGCTGCATGCCAGCTAAGTTAAATTGCAACAGGAACCTAAAGTACCCAAATACTCAAATCAGTCTACTTTTAATTTCTTTTTGATATTTCCTATCAGTTTGTAAAAGGAAACTGATTAACCACCTTTTCCTGTTCAACCCATTTTACTTTTGGGCTTTAAAAAACCAAGGGACACCCTCTAATTGCTTTTGCCTTCAAATAATGCTGTCCAACAAATTGCTTAATATTTATCTCCTTCTGGTACATCTTTCATTAGAAAAATCAGATCCTTGGGAGCTTATTTTAAACAATAGAGCACATATTGTTTCACACATAAGGAGGAGTTGCAGAGAGGCATAAGATTGGGAATGTTGTATAGGCCACACTAACAACAAAATAAAACTATCTTGTTTTGTAAATACACCAAAAGCATTCAAAAATAAAAAAATTAGGCACTTCAAGAGCTAAATGGTGCTTCCAATTTAATATTGGAACTGTGTTAAAATCATCAGAATGACAATAAGATCATTGTTTTGAAAATACCTGTTATTATGTTGTAAATGAGGACTAAAAACTTCTATCCTCCTTTCAATAATGAAGAATTTTTCCTGGAAATGGTGAGCTGAGACATGAATGTGTCACTGGCTTTGGTGAGAATATGACTGGAAATACTATTTGAAAGGGAGGAGGAAATAATTCCTTACTGACAGCATAAAAGTGTTGAAATTTATTGGAACTTTTTCTGAGAGGGTAAACTTTTAAAGTCTTTTATTAAGACTATTATTTTAAGTAGTTCCAGATTATATTGCTCACATCAAGCTCACAGTTATTGTAAATCAATAATTTTATTCTTTCAGAGAAAGTCAGGAAAACTCTTCAAACTTTCTCCCTCCCCCTTAATTTGTATTTGCATATACTTAACAGATAGCTATAAAATGCAGCAAAAAGCAAACAACTGGAGAAAAATCAGGGAACAGCAATAGTTCTTTTGTTTCAATTAAAAATGTGGTGGATATTTTCTGGTTTTTTTCTTGTTGAAATACATACTAAATCATTAATTTTACATTCTTGTTTCTTTATGGCAAATTACCCAATGATGTAAGACTGCAAATTGCACTATATATTTGTAACATGTACCAAATGTTACTAAGTTGAGACTTAATCTGAGAATGATAAACTGAGACGTAAGTCATTGCAAAGAGATAAACTGTGAGATCAAACTCAATTTCTGATTTTCCATTTACCCTATAAGTTAATGTTTAAAAATTTGCTGAATATATCTATCTGAATCAAAAAATCTAAGAAAGAGGGTGGGGGAAATATTAAAATTATTAACTGTATATTGTGAATATTAGCCTTTAATTTAGATATTGAGCTGTTTTTGGCCTGACCTTTCAGAGACCCTCCCCTTCATGATGGATATCTTGGTTTTCACTTTCTGTTTATTTAGTTCATAACCAGTTGCATTGATGAATCCTATTTTGGTTCACTGCAATAGCCTTCAAAATCTAATGAGTAATTTCCAGTTAAATGTTTTCAATGGTTAATGGCATATTTTATGGTTGGGGTTCTTTTGTTTAATCTCAAGTAGAAACAGTAATCAATATCTGAACACATTAGCCATTTGATAGTAAACAAAGTTAAAAATACTTTTGTTGCGCTGATAGTCCTCAAAAGAGTAAATGTAATGAAAAAAACAAGGGGTTTTGCAATTAGGTTTCATATTAGATATATTTGACTATATTGAATATTAACTAATTTTATGTCTCGCTATTGTACTTTGGTAGGACTTGAGTGATCTACTAAAATTCTAAATGGTTCCTTGTGTTATAGACACTGTTCTGCCAGGTGACTAAATTATTTTTTTCTAAAACCTTTGCAATACTTAGTAAGTGCTCGGCATCTACAGAGGAAGCAGAAAAAATATTAGTGCAAAAATCACTAGAAATAATTGAGTAAATTCTCCATACCATTGCAGAATAATTTCCCAAAAAGAGGAACCCTCAGAATAATACACATGAAAAGGCACTTACTTGCCATCCTGAAAATCTTGAAGTACAGTTTAATATTATCTGTTCTTCACCTCTCTTCACTCATTCATTTCCAACTGCTCTGAAGTGTATGACCTGGCTTGCAGTGCCCTCACTACCATTTATGCTACATTCTAAAATTACATATCTGTTCATAGGTAGTCAATGAGGTATTTTTCTCCTATTCATCTGTCTATCCACGTTTCTGTCCCATATGTGATTGCATATTTCCCTTTTATACACAGTATTTATGAATGAATATCGTGAAGAATGATAATTCAGAGATTTCATATTGGATGTGTAGGCTTAACAAATTAAGTTATTATAATCTGGATATACTCAGGAGAGAAAAGAATTAAGAGGTCTTTAGGTTCACCATTAGTCTCTCCCCCATTTCCTTACTACTTTGCTTGTACTATGTGAGGAATGAAAGCGAAAGCGTGTCTTCAACTCTACTCAACAGCCATGCTGTTTCTATGTTTCAGTAGTCCTCCAGTTCACCCAAGTCTGGTTTTTCCATGCAGTACAGACAGTAATCCCTACGCTGAGAAAGCTGTCCTCTTCTAAATCACATTTGGGCTGCACCTCTCTTCGAAGACATTTTTCTTAGTACAAGTGTTTGCAGAAATGTTTTAGTCTTAAAAGTTGTCCCTCTTAAACAATTAAAACTCAATCGATAAGCAGCTTGCTGAAAAGAACTCTTGGGCGAACTAATAAAATAATCCAGAAAAGAAATCTTCAAGCAAAATAGAAAGAAATCCATTACTGATATCCACTGTCAGCAAATGGTAGTAGAAAGGAAAAGGTTTCATTCTTGAAAGTCATAGATCACTTAGTGCTGCTTATGTCAAAACCAATTATTTGAACTTCATCCTGTAGTAAATACTCAGCTGGCACAAATAGCTTTGTAACAATATAATGTACTAATGTGTGCCAAGCAAAAAGTCCACTTATACGGCATAAGACAGATGGTACAGCAAGTATAATTGCAGTTACCTGATGGATGTCCTGGTGTACACATGCTTTCTATCCTAAATTTGTATGATGATACTGCTAATGGCACCACCATTAACACACAAAAACTCATTGTATGGTATCAAAACCAAAAAGAGAGAAATAAAAAGAAAAGCTTGTGTTGTTGAAATACCATGATGAAGAATGGATGTAGAATGTTCTCTTCATTAGAGATCTATGCCACTACAGTGAATTTGTCAAGGGATATGTAAGTGTTCTCTTGATCTGTCAGCACTTTTTCAGATTTAATGGCAACCAGTAAAATAATTTACCCAGCAAATAAATAAAGCTAAAATTATAAATATTCTCTCAGGTAATAGGAAGATTACTAGTGTCTCTCTGAGATCATTTCACGTGTTTTGATTGTACTGTCCTCTCATTCTGAACTTTATTGGAAGTGTATTGCACAAAGTGATCCTTCAAAGACACATATGACCAGCAAGTACAGAACTGAGCTGACAAATATTAGATAAAAATACTGAATAGCAAAGATATACTTATCACTTACTGAGACATATTTTTTCCTGTATTTCCAGAGCTTGCTATTCTTCTTCTCCCTGTAGTTTCTTTGCTCTTAGTGTTTTTGAGTGCAAAATAACTACTGTTAAAACCATAAAGTTAAATGTCTAGAGTTTCAAATAAGGACTTAAATGAGAGGTGATTTTAAAGCCTCTCTAGGGCAAAAAAAATTTTTTTTACTATTAAGCATCTCTCAGAAAAAATAACTTAGACATATCATATCTTTCATGCTGAACCTAAATTACATAAAAGCATTATTTAGTACATTGATTTAAGTACCTAATTCAATTATAGCTCAGGGTATATGAGACAGCAGAAGACAATAAGTCTGAAGGTAGATGAATAGTACAGGAAAAAGATTTTAAAAGATATGAGAACTGAAAAGGTATAGTTAATGTATTTCTATGGTGATTCATGAATAGAGGAAGTAGAAAGGTAGACACTACTTTAAATCCGATTGTGTGATAAGACAGGAGTTATCAGTTTCCAGTGAATGTTTCTGCTACAAGAATGTTGCATGGATAAAATTGGAAGCAAGTGGAACAAGAGACATCAATAGCACTTAACAGTAGAGAAGCTAGGGGCACTCCAACAGCAAATTGAGATGGATATTCTGTGGTAGGTGACAGCACTATAAGCAGAGCACTCAAAATGTATTAGGGTCTTCAGAATTTTTTTTTTCCTGGAAAGAAAATAAATCACAAAATTGCAGAGGTTTACTTTTTGTTTTAATAAAAGTCCTTAACTTTTTTTCTCATTCTCTGTCACTCACTTTTTGTATCAGCATCAACATGGGAAATTCATTTCAGTGATCTTACTCCCACTATGTCATGTTGTTCTTTTACTGAACTTTTTACAACAGAAAGATTTGCATGACTATTCAAAAAGAATCAATTTGAATAACCAACAAACTGAACTCATTTAAACAAGTGATGAAACCAAACTATATATTGTTTTTCACCTATCTGTATTCCAGTAACAGTGTTGTTCAGCTTCTATTTTTTGCTAATACATTTAGGTTCATTTCAATTAATCAGTTGAATATCATCCAAAATGATTTGAAATGCTTCCAGCTAAGCTGAACAAATTCCTGTTTAATCAAGGATGCTCAAAGAGCTTTCTCCTTTGTTCCCTAATGGGGACTTAGAAGATACATATTCTGTTTAATCCACCAGTATGTCATGTTACAAATACATAGCTTGTTAGTATTTTAAAATCTAATTTTCTTTAACCTTTTTAATTTATTTTTTTATATATTACCTAGATGTATATCACTATCAGATGTAACATCCCAAGCTCTTAGGATTCAGCACTGCTGGCCACATATATCCAAAGACAGTATATATAGCACACAGTATGTGTAGTTCATTATGGAATAAAGTAGAACAATTACAAACAGCTTTTACTGTCATTAAACAAAAATATAGGACTGGATTTGTGACAGAGATATTCAAGTAGCAATCTGATAGATCCTTCTTTGAAGGAAGGGTATGGCCATTCCTATTCTTAGGATTTCTTGGGTTAGATACACAGCAAAGTGTGAACAGAGATGGCCAGTCTCGAACAGAATGCACATGAGCCCTTAACAGCATCACACAAAATCATAAAGACAATAGATGATACACCTGGCATTGTGTTCTACCAGTTTTATGTCTCTCTAGGTGAAACAACTGCCAAGACAGAAAACCCATCAGGTGTGAGAAGCCACAGTGGAACAGGATTGTGAGGGAGAGAGATATTGAATACTTCTGTTCAAGAATTGACAGCAGAAAACTGTGTTTGTGAGGCCTCCACATTCTTCAAATGTGGAGATTTAGTTCATTAGTTGGTTTAACTTAAGAATAAATGACACATAACATCTTGATCTTCTTTGTAATGTGCCATAACATTTTAATTGTGCACACTTTAATAGACAGGTATAATAGAGCCATTTGAAGTACTCTTATGACACACATGGATAATCTAGAGTTGCAGTAGCTCTCCTAGTCAATATATCTTATGATAAGTTATGCTCATGATGCATAGCTTTGTATTTAAAAATGTGATCAAGTAAAAATGAGCAAGAAATGTATACCTGAATCCTAAATATTTCATCTTTGATTAAAAACGTATACTAGGACTGTTTTTTATAAACATTACAGAAGCCTGTGGGGAAAGAGGTTGTGATCTCAGTGCTGCCTATTGAGGACGTACAGTATAGGTGATAAAACCTTACAACATCACTGGGAAATGACTGTGAGGAAAAATTCTTGAATAGATCATATAACCATTTATGATTTTCCAATACAGTGTAAAGGTACATGTGACTATCAACAGCAAAGTGAAATAAAAGGAACATTTATTTTGGAATAATTGAATCTGAAAACTTGTTTATAGAAATAAGTCAGATCAGTAAAATCACATGATCTTGGTCTTTCTAATTATATGGCATATTTTCATTCAGTTTATTCTCAGCTGTCACTAAAGTCACTAACCTTTAGTGACTCTAGGTAGAGTATAATGAAAAAATATTGATATTTGATTTAAGACTGCTGAAAATATATACTTAAAAATATTTTCATTAACCTGCCTTAATATGTTTTACAAAAAAAAATTATATAAAAATAGACTTTCTATTCTTTGCTTTCCTCTAATTTTAGGCTCTTTATCTCTCTTTAAGTTATACAGAATTTGTATGTAACTTTCTGATGTTATTCTTCCACTGGTAGCTCAGATAATTTGTTGTAGATAGAAATAGATTCAAACCTAAATCCTTGACTGGAAAAACCCAGTTCAGTAGGAAATATTGATTCTATTACTTGAAAAACAAACAAATAAACAAAAACACACACACAAAACAAACAAAAAACACAACACAAACAAACAAACAAAACCCCAACTCTAAAAAACTAGAGCTGTGTCAAATTTCTTTAAGGGTGAATTAAAATTTTGGTTCTATTTACTCAGAAAATTTGGGAAAAATGGCTGCAGATATAAACACAGCTACCTAAAATAGGCAAAGGCAGTGAGTGCACCCTCAGCAAGTTTGCAGACAATTCCAGGCTGAGTGGTGAGGTTGCCACAACCAAAGGATGCCATGCCATTCAAGGGGACTTGAACATGAAGTAGGCCCATGGGAATCTCACAAGGTTTAACAAGTCCAAGTGCAAGGTGCTGCACCTGGGTCAGGGCAAAGCCAAGTATTAATACAGACTGAGGAATGAGCAGATTTAGAGCAGCCCTGCCTAGAAGGATGTGGAGTTGCTGGTGGATGAGACACGAGCCAGCGATGTGCACTTGCAGCCCAGAAAGCCAATTGTAACCGAGGCTGCATCCAAAGAAGTGTGGCCAGCAGGTTGAGGAAGGTGATTCTGTCCCTCTGGTCCTCACTCATGAGAGCCCCACTGGAGTGCTACATCCAGCTCTGGGGTCCTCAGCACAAGAAGAACATCAACCTGTTGGAGTAAGTCCAGAGGAAAGACCACCAAGATGATCAGAGGATGGAGAACCTCTCCTATGAAGACAGACTAAGAAGTCTGGAGAAGGCTCTGGTGTGACCTTATAGCAGTCTTTCAGCACCTAAAGGTGGCCTACAAGAAAAATGGGGAGGGTTTTTGACAAGGGCATGTAGTGTTAGGACATGGAGTAGTGTCTTTAAACTGAAAGAGAGTAGGTTTAGAGTAGTTGTAAAGAATTTCTTTACTGTGATGGTGGTGAAGCACTGGAACAGGTTGCCCAGAGAGGTTGCAGATTCCCTATCCCTGGAAGTGTTCAGGGTCAGCGTGGAGCTTTGAGCAATGTGGTCTGGTGAAAGACGTCCCTGCACTTGGTGGAGGGGTTGGAACTAGAACACCTTCAAGTCCCGTCCAACCCAAACCATTCTATGAAATAGATACACAGGCAGCTCACCTATATATAGCATCTATGTTTATGTAGATTATACTAATACATATTCTTATAAATTAAAAGTCCTTTAAGGTATCAATAATACGATTTTCCACATTTTTGTTAAATATCCAAAATAATAGCATTCTACAGGTAGGTACAGTGCAGAAAGTAGGTATGGTTTTACAATGACAATGGACCTGTAGTAATAAAAATAAAGGTTGTGTTCTGCCACTCTAACTCATGTTGAGTGGAATCATTTTTCCAAGAGTGGGTAGTTGAAATTAGAATGAATACAAATGTTAGTTTAATATTTATTGCGTAGAGACATACCTATCTATAATTTTTGCTAAGGGCAAAAACTATAATGACAAACAAAAAATGAAAATTTATATTTTATTGACCTATACAGTGACTATTTAACTCACAATGTGTTTTAATGGCATAGAAGCTGTGGTTTAGCAGTTATAAATCTGAATAAAAAATAAGATGGTTTATTTTTATTTTATTTAGATAATACTAATTCTTTTTTGTCTTTAAGTGGTCCCAGCAGAAAGTTTCTCCTTTTTATATAATGCAGAAAGAAAATAAATTATAATGATCATGTTTGATATTATTATGGATGAATCTGTATAAGTACAGGTTTAAATCTGTCAGTCCTCCACTAATGAGACAAAAGATTGTTTGCAATGAAGATGCTGTTAAAAGCAAAATGAGTGCTGTGATGGTCTTTTAGCTCTAATTGTATTGTGCTGACATTTGGTGTAATTATCTGCAGTTGAGTATAATTTTATCTTTCATGCCACTCAAAGAAATTCTGGAGTAAATTGAGGTAGCTATCTGTTTTCAGATGAATTTGATCACTTCATTTTAACCCAGTCTCAGAATTTAGTTATAGAGGTCTGAAGCCCAGTATTTATCATAATCTGCTTCGTTTGTTCAGTTCCCATGTGGCAATTCCAATTAGAATTTTATCAAAGTCATCCTTACAGCAATAATGATAATCCTTTAGCATCTATCTGGATTAGGTCTCTGTTTTATTCTACTAATGAATACTCTAGAGGGGTCTGGGCAATTTTACAGAACAAATTAACCTTAGAGCATAGCCATTTAAAGTGTTCATTATACTGGACACCTGCAAAGTGTACTGGGCTTAAATGCAATTTAATAGACCCTTCTAGGCCTGTTTTAAAGTATCCTGAAGAGATTATGAAAAAGATGATATTTAAATTATGATGGTTAGAATCTCTTTTTTTTTCCTAGCATTTTTGATAAATATGAGATGTGCTATGTATCAAATAACACATTTGGAGTGTATCAAATATCACATTTGGAGTATATCAAACATCATCATGCAATTGCGGCTTTTTGAAATTTAAAATTAAAAGCTTCAAAACACTGAACTCTCAAATGAATGTCTCTTCAATTCCACCTTTGTGTATAACATGCTCAAAATGAATGTCCTACATGTGATACATTTTGTTTTCTATTCAAATACTCTTATTATTGCAAAAATATGTAAACTGTAATTCTTAAATAGGCTATAATGGGAAGGGACTGGGAAGAGAGGGTAAAAGAGCAGAGGGAAATAGAAAAGCTAATTGGTATTCTCTGTTTTCAACAGTTCATATCCCCAAGCCTCTCTAAATTAGAAAAAAAAAAAGAAGTCAGAATATCTTCATAATCTCATTATGCTACAATTATTCTCCAGTGCCAAGGACCAAGACTGATTCATTTACACTGTTCATCAGTCTAAACTTTGCCACTAGAACTAAATGCAAACTCAGTCTGAACACATCAAACACTGCTTGCATGACTATTATTGTCATACCAATTCAGTAGGCAAATAATTTGATCTTTGACGACAGTTATAAAAGTTAAATAAATAGATTTTGTTTTAATATTGTAAGCCAGCTTCTAGAAACATGAACAACTTTTTTCAGACATGGCCACATTTTTGTAATTCCATATTATAAATCTTGCTGGTAACACTATATTATAGGAAGAATTTTTGCATCCTTGGATAGAATGAGACAGAAAATGCAAGCAAAACCCAAAAGCGATCACCTTTGCATATTTTCTTAGTTTATTTCAGAGAAGAAAAACTGAAGCAAAAATAAAAGTATATACTTAGTGTGTGGAAGCATATGTATAAAATCAAGCCAGCAAGTGTCTTCCTCATTGAAATCCCAGATAAGCTGCTGTGGTAGAAAACAGTAACAATACTGAAAGCACAGAGGAAGCTGGGCTTTCTAGATTCAGAAAGTACTAGTGAGCAAACAGCGGAGTTCCAGGACTGAGAACTTTCGAAAAAAAGCTGTACAGTTACTCTAAAAACTCTGCTGGCAATTTTGGTTAGGCTTGAAAAAACCTTCTGTGATCTCAAAAATGTTTTCTTCACTCTTAACAAATAAACTTTAGTTTCTATAAAAAATATATTTTTTTCTATGTTATCTTTTACCATTTTTAAAATACGCTACATATTTGTAAGTATATTTTAGCTATGAATTGATACCTATTAATCTGTGTCTAGCACTTAAGAGGTTTTTTTTTTCAGTACTTTCTAAAAGATTTTTTGCATTCTCTGCTGCTGCTGAAATAATGAAACTGTTCATACTACTTTGATCCACCCAGCTCACAGTGATGCCACTATTCTGCAAAGCCAAAATGTACTGAAATCTGTTGCTAAGAAGATCTGGAGTTTCAGTAAAGATTATAGTTATCTGTAAGTCTTTTTTTTGTGACTAATGTGATATACATGTAAAGTCCTAATATAGACATCGCTGAGTTAGCTCAGGTACTGTGACATGTAAATTAGACTATCATGAAGATGAGACAGCTGTGAGTGCTCTGTAGATATGTCACGGGGGGACTTACAGTGGGGTTACAGCAAGAAAAGAACCACATCACTCAGTGACATAATCTGAAATTGATTTACTAAGCAGGATGGGCTTAGTGAATGGATAGTAATGTCTATTATAAAGTTTCTAGTATAACATTTCTATTCAATGGCACTCACATACAACTTGACAAGGATCATGTCTCTCCAGCCCAGTTCAGACAGCCAGCATAGACCCAGGGAAACAGCTCTAACTGACTAATATGCTTGAGTTCTAATTAGTATTCTGGGCCCTACCTGTTGCCCATACTGGGGTTGGATATCTGTGCAAAGAGCCCTTTTCCCCGCACCCCCAGAGCACTATTGTCTTAACAGTATACTTCTTTTAAAATTAGGTAGTTCAAAGTTATTATCACCTCTGGTTTCCAATCCCAGATGTGCTACAAAGATGTTAAGTCCTGATTTCAATGCTCTCTCAGCTCATACCAGAGGACAGCATGTCTTTACAGTTACAAAATGGGCAGGTTATATCCTAGCCTTATTTTATTGCGTTAAAATTTCAGGAAGTTTTATTTTATAATAATCCGTAACAAATATATAATCAAAAGTGGAAAACAACCAAACAAATCTTTTTACCGCAGTCGACCTGTATGATTTCTGCAATAGAGATGGTCTCATACACATGCAGAGAGGAATTTGTAAAGTTAACACAGCTGTAAGTTTCTTCCTCTTTCTGGGAAAATTGCCAAGACTTTGTCCTACTTAAGCATATGGGCTGCTGTTGCAGGACCATATCATCACACCGCAACTGCATAAAGCAGAAAATTTTACCTAAGGTCTGACACAATATTTGAAATTGTCCAGGCTAGGGTTGTACCGCTGTTGGCTGTTTTTCATTTCTCTTCAATTAAAAGTACCATCATTTCCATATTATTTTAACCAAGTCATCTTTCCTATTTTTTTGGCTCAGAAACACTATTTAAAAAAAACAACAAAGAAACAAACAAAAAAAACACCAAAAAGAAACCCTACATGGCTTTCCCAGCTGCGGATAACTCCTTAAGGTAATTTCTTATTAATTGAATTCTATGAAGATGTTGTATAAATCTGACTAATAGCATTCTAAAGGTATTAAATATCCATTCTAAAGGTGTTAAATATTCTGATTTTCTGAAGAGGACACAATTAGAGGAAAGTCAGCTACCATCCCTTCCTTGGTTCTGATCTTAATACACTCTAGAAATGCATTTGGCCTACTCAAGAAATTAGTATAATATCTACAACAGCAGTACGAATTTAAGCATATCTCACTTTTCTTATAGATCAGGGTTTGTACAGATCAGATCGTTAGCCTTATGAATTTTCCTGAGCTTGAACATATTCCACTAGCTATGTGATAGTTTCTTGGTGACACATCTATGGAACACAATGGCTTTAGCTGACAGTAGAACTTGCCCAATCCCCACTGTTTCTCTAGGTGGCAAATAAGTTCTATCTATTTCTCCTGATTTCAAACAGCTTATTCATTGTCCCTGGGCTGTGCTTTGTAAATCTTTGTTTCACAGAGCAACAAAGAGGAGGGGGAAAAAAAGAAATTTTATAAGGATTTATTCTGATATTTTGTGGTCTGTTTTTAGCAAAAGGGTCTAAGTGAGATGCTCTAGGGCATCTGAAATGAGGCTACTAGGTATGATACAAGACCTACAGGATAACCATACCTTAGTAAGGTAACAGATGAAGGCCTAATGGATCTGGAACACCTGAGGTTGCACTAGTTATCCGTGCTTAGGTAGCTGACTGCCTCACTCAGATGGTCTGAAAAGCCAGTCTTTGACAACTCTCCTGAGCTGAATTAAAATGAGTAGCAGAAAATCATTAATAATAAGTTGTAAGTATTCAGACCAGAGGTTTTATTTAGCTTCTATTTTTCTGTAAATAAGGAAATAACATTAAATATAGATGTACCTTTGTTATGAGTATGCTGGAACTTTATTTCTTTCAAGTTTTTTCACTTACACATCAAGGTCTCTCAGACATTCTTGCAGGTACAACGCTAAGATCCTCTGTCACTTTATTTCATCAGTGACTTATTAAATAATCCCATCTGCCTGAAGCAATAACTACTACAGGAACAAAGTGATTATCTATTGTTGCCCAATTTGCACTCCCTCTAAATCTAATGAATTTAAACACACTTTACTTGGTGTAAAATATCACCATAACATTAAGTGACTGTCATCTAAATACGATCATATAGTATCTACAATTCAAACTAACATGTTCTGTGATATCAAATCTGGTCACTTAATGCAGCATGGAAAAGCAATTTTAACTAAAATGAGGAAAAAAATTAAAACGTGTTGATTTTAAACTGACTTGAAGGTACAGACGGTAGGTAATGAATGAGAATATACTCTCTCCTGACCTAAAAGTTATTGTGCAAACATAGTGATTGTGAGCCTAAAGCACACGCAAAATCAGAATTAAAATCATACAGCAAAAATACACGATTAGATTGTAACTTGAAGCCTACAATACTGAGAAGTCTAGATTCTCAGAAACAGGACAAATGTCATTTTAGTCACCTAACTTGCACTTGCATGAGGATTTTAAGTGAGTTTATTCAGTCATAAGATTCTATGTTCATTCCAGAGGCCAATTTGAAAACTGGATATTTTTTTAATCTTACCTTGTGGTAAAGAAAAATAATTAATCTTCCTAGAGTACAGAGTGCTTGGCTATGTTCACATTTCTTGATTTACACATCAGATGGGCCCAGTTCCAGCCCTATCCTCCCAACTGCTTCTACACACATATTTTGTGATCCAGCAAGCATCACTACATATCTGTCCAAAGACAAATTTTAGGAGGAACAATGAAAGTACATGTCTAGATTCCTAAGCTGTGAGGTGAAAAAGCGTATTTCCACCACAGCAGCACACATCAAGTGCAATAACAATGAATGTTCGGCAATGTCCATATTTGAGAAATAAGAGATGCATATCTGACCTCTGTAGGACAGGAGTCAGGTAGGGCCTAAAACTTGCACTACTTTCACTCTTGTTCCAGTTGAATGAATAATTCAACAAGTTTTGAAATGATCAATATAGTGAATTGCCATTTAATAATAAGCAGCTGCTTAGTTAACCATGGCCTGTATTCAGGCCATTTTGATAAACCCCAGTAAAAGAAATATATGCAAAAATATTTACTAAGCTCAAATGCAAAAGGAATGCAAGGGGCTTGTTCATCACTTTACAGAACACTATAGAGGAACTCAGGAAGAAAAGATTTAGGTGTCATCCAAATACCTCAGAAAATTTGACAAACACTCCTAGGACAAAATCCTGAAAAATACAGTAGAAGAAACACCAGAAACTAAGCACCAGTGCAGATATCATGATTTTTTTATTCCAAGGTCAAGGAGGTTGCTTCTGATCTGTCCCCCTCTTCTACACTTATTAGTCTACTACTAGTAGTAAAAACATTATAAAAACTAATTAACCCACTATGTAGAGTGCTTCAGAAGCTAAGATAAAAAAAAAAAAGAAACAACATGTGAATGCTATTAGTCATCTCTCTCAGTATTTCACTGGAAGATTTTCAGGTCCTGCCATGATTAACAGTAGAACAGGATATATAGATAACAACAAGCTAAACACAAATTTCTTTCTGAAGATAATTCTTGGGTGACTCATAAAGTCCAAGAGATCTGACATGTCTGTCTCTCCTCCTCTCTATCTATTTTGATGGAAAACTTTCATCTCCATCTTAATTTGGGGTGAGCTGGTTCAGCAGCTACATAACAGTACACAGGAATAGTCTACATCAGGTCAAAGAAGAAATTGTTCACAACAAATTACACAACACTGCATTACTTTTCTGCACCCATCTCTGAAACTTTTACTAAATAGTCTCTCTAGTATTATTCCAGGAGATTTATAATTACATTTCAGTCAATGCTTCAAGTAGTGCCTTGAAACAATAATTCACGTTTTCTTATCACTGGCTTTGGGTTTTGGCTTTAGTTAATTCTTGCATAGCAGCTGATGCACACTTGGAGTCAGAATAACATTTCTGACCAAAAAAGAAACTTCTTCAAAGCTATTTAACACACAAGAGAACTTTGTCAATCCTAGAGTGACATAATAGAACCTTATATTTGAGAACTTAAAATTTAGGAAAACAGTCTATCAACTATCACAGTCCTAGAAAACAGTATTTATTTGGTGCACATTCCATTTTCAGCAAATAAATGGTATTCAAAAGATACAGTAGATAAATGCTTTATTTATAAGATAACATTTTGGCTTTCAGCAGCTGCCTTCCTTATATTGTACTCTGACGTTGGTGAAAACAGTAATGTTACAGCATAAATAAAATGTTTCTTAAACCTGAAGAGAACTTTGAATAGCTTTTTTCTACTAAAAAATGGAACTCGTGATAATATTACTTGCAGAAAATGAACTTGCTGCAGTTGAATTTCAGACACCAATCTTCTCCACAAAAGGGAGAGAAGGGAAAAAATTTGATATGTATTTTCATTGTACACATAGAAAACCAGACAAAGAGGAGCAAAGACGAAGCTATTAAAATTACACATTGAAAAATATGCATTACTTTCACAACCATATTTTGCAGTAAACCACGGATTAAACTAGTTTGGCACTTCCAGAAGCTAGTGCTTAATGCCAGCATCTGTGGCTGTCTCAGTCCAGCACAACTGCTGCTACTATTCCTTTTAAGTTTCATGTGCATTGATGTGAGATGCTTTATAGCTCTTCCTTCCTTCTTTCCTCAAATTATCTTTTTGGTCACTAGACTGCAGACATTGTGGCTTGACATGGCCAATTGCAGTTGATATTCCCAGCCACCTAGAGTTAGCCCAATATTAATTAAAACATCTTACTAGACTATTATGATTTTTCTTTGTCATTGTAAAGGATCTTATGCTATTTTTAAAATTCTGCTTCTTTCAGATAGAAGTAAATCCTAATCTTACATTCCCAAGCAGAAATAGCAGGTTGAATTAGTAATCTTACTGCCACTTAATGAAGTCCTTACATTAATCTTCTCTCTCCAATTCCATTTCCAAAACACCTAAAGCTGGCATCTATACAGAAATATCTTTTGCAAATCTAAGTCTGATAAAAAACCCTAGCTGATCATTCAATGCTCTCAGAAGACACTTGGAATGTCTGTTATTTTTCACAAGCTCGTAGGTCCCATTAATGACCAACAGACACTTCTAATAATACTCCCATGTTAAATCCCATGTTAATTCCCAGATTTACTATGAAAAGCCACTTCTCCATAATTGTACATTCTGATATATCCCACTAATTCCCTGGTCATATCAGATCAAGGTCATGCTTGCTTATTTTCATGAGAATAATAAGAGTTAATTGCTTATTGCCTCAGTTACAACATCAAATCACCTGAGAGCAAGTATTGGAACTTTCTGCACCTGGTACCTCATTCCCTTATCTATGCCTATGTGGAAACAGAGAGGACATTCTTACATGTGTCAGCGACACTATGATTTGAAAACACTGAACCAAATCCCCTTAACTTTATGACAGATAGTCTGAATTTCTTCATTATTAGTGAAAATCCATTACCCTGTAAAAAAATTTAATAGTAAGAAAGATATCTGACAGGATTAGATGGCTCAAGAGTCAAAGTAGACCGTTTCACTGTTGTCTAGATTTCAAGAGATAAACATGTATTGCTTTTTGTGTATTGAGTCACTGGAAAACTCTTAGAGTGAAAAAACCCTAGACCCTCTAAGCCTCTAATGTTATTCCTGGAGCAAAACCAGAATTTAAATTTGGATTTTTCATGTCTCTTGGCACAGAAGGCAAAAGGAGATAAGTATGTGACTTGGGACCACTGAGCCTTTAGAACTTACATTATTTCACTCTCAGAAAACTTGTGAGTTTGTTCAAATATATTTATATGTATAAATATTCTTGTACCCATGTGCTTACAAAGAAGAGGCACCAGCAATATGGATTTTGCTATCTCGCAAATACAATAAAGATTTACTAATATAACAAAATAATCAAAAGGTAATTGATGACCCTTGCTTTGAGTAATTAATCCCTACAGTGGTGGAATTCACTGCAAAATCTCAACTTCAGCAGATCACATCATCACTCTCTCAAACATCAGTATCTCAGAAAGATTTCAAGTGTGACTGCTTTGCACTAACTGCCTTTAATCCTGGTTATCATAGGCTATGCTTGTGAATTAAGTGCAGAACAATGCCATGTACCTTACTTATTAGAGAACATAAAATTGTTTAAGAATTGTTTATTTCAGGCTAAACCAATTTTTCCATTATCAATTTGTATAACATAAATGGAACAAAAGATGTCTGAGTGCAAATCAGCTTTTCTGCAAGAAAAATATTGAGAGTTTCTTTTCTCAAAATCTTATGAAAATTGTTTTCCTGTGAAATTCCCACTGAAACAGATCTTAGCTTAGCATTGCTCTGCTATACAGATGAGCTGGAAATGATTATTATTTAGAACTGAAATTATTACTTTAGAAATCATCTAATATGCTAGTCATCTTTACAGATTTTTCTATAATCTCATGTGCTCAACAAGTTTTTTCTAGTAGTTCTAATAAATTTTGCTACACCCCTGTGGTGGATAAACGCCCCAACAAAAAAAAAATGACAAAATTATTATTTTAATGCCAGCTCCCTACAGTACTAGTTCAAGTTTTGAGCTTCTGCTTTTGGTGTTATTTTTTTTTCTAAACTAACAATAATGCTAACTTAGAGTACTTTTTTCTTTTTCCTAATGAAAAATTAGTTACTTGAATATTCAATTCTTTTCATGAATACAAAGCATTTCTCCTGATTCTAAATATTTTTAAACCTAATAGTTAGTACTTAGGTTTGGAACCATAAAACTTTTCAAGAAATATTATGAATTAAAATTAATTAGTTTTATTAACTGACAGTAATATTCTCAATTTCTAGTATAAAAATAGGTTTGCATTCATTCTGCTTACCACAACAACAATATGGATTCATTGTCATCTCACAGAACATTCTTGGAGCCTTTCATCATTTTGCAGTTTGAGTTTACTTCATAGAAAAGGTCACTATTTTAAATTCCTTAGTTCTTTAATTTGTTTTTGAAGAGACTACATTTATGTCCTCTTGGTAATATGTAGTTTGATGGGAAGAACCTAGTGAAAGATGGAAACAATTTGTGACACCCACCCCATAAGCAGAAATGTTGTATTCTTTAAAAATTGCATTCTAGTAACCTTGCATAATTGTTGCTGTATCTTTAAATCATTGACAAAAGAGGTACATTCAATTTTAATAAAATTTATTAGAGACGTTAGACTTTAAACATGATAATAACCTTTTCAATTGAAGCAACCAGAACAGAATATGACATAGGCATCAAGAGAAGTGCTCATTAAAATTTGACCAAAAAAAGACAAAATAAAGAATGACAAAACTGGCATGAATCTTTATAACTTAGAGATTTAATGTGATATATAATTCAAGAGTCTTTAATAAAATTCACTCAGAAAATAGAAAAGTTTTTATTTGCAATGTGCTTATTCTGTACTCATAGGGACAGATTTGGATGGAAGTTTTAAGCAGCACATTAGGGATTTACAACAGATTCCATTTTGAACTGGTCAATAGAAAATGAGAAATCAGAATGGACCTAAAACCCTACACCTTTTATGGTCTACAAGTTTAATTCTGGGCTGTAAGAAGAAGTTATTGTGAGATTTGGATTACATCCCAGATGCTTTTCTCAGGTGTAACTTTTTCCTTTTTGTAAAATGAGAAGAGTCTCTCTTTTTCTTTTAGTACTGTTGGTGGTTGTGCCAGTCTTTTTATGTATCATCTCAGAGATTAGATCAGTGAACCAAGAAGTAAAAAGCCTGGATTCTGTACAATCAACAGCTTTAGAGAATATTTACCCATTGTTCTCAGATCCTTGAAGTGGATTTAGCCTACTCACAGCATCTTCCCTGTGCTGCTGAACTGTGCCATCCCGGGATATATTTCAAGACTTAAGGGATCACAGAGAGAAAAAATGGGGATGAAAGAGCCTAGAGATCTGAGACACAGGCTTGGCAGAATAGATCCTCTGGCTCCAGCTCTGTCAAGGGGGCCTACAAGAAACGACGGACAGGGACTTCTTACAAGGGCATATAGTGATAGCACAAGGGATAATGGCTTTAAACTGAAAGAGGGTAGATTTAGATGAGACATTAGGATGAAATTCTTTACTGACGCTGCTGAGACACTGAAAAAAAATTGCCCAGAAAAGCTGTGAATGACCCATCCCTGGAAGTGTGCAAGGCCAGGTTGGATGGGATTTTGAACAAGCTGGTCTAGTGGAAGGTGTTTCTGCCCACAGCAGGGAGGTTGGAACTAGATGATCTTTAAAGTCCCTTTGAATTCAAACCATTCTATGATTCTGTGATTTTATATATTTCCTTTAATAACTGTTTAATGTCAATGGCATTATCTGAAGCTTCTGTTCTCATAGTTGCCATAAGTATCGCAACGGGGTTTTCATAGTGCTTAGAGATCAGATAAAAATTATCAGAATTATGTTTTAGCATGAATAAGTGTAAATACTGAACATAAAAAGTATGAAAAAAAAGAAAACAAGAAAAAATAGAAGCAGAGGGTGAGAGCGGGGAAAGCATAGGGGAGGGGAGGGGTAAGAGTAGGGGAAGGAAGGGGAGGAGGAAGATATAATGCTTTTCAGCAGGACAGGAGTTGATTTGTCAGCAAGCAGGTGTCTACGTGCTTGGAATTATTTCCCCCCAATCATAAGAATCCTTTATTTGAACTGATAAACTACTTCTAGACTCTAATTCTAATCCATATTGACCATGTTAGTTATATAGTGTTTGTACACTTCATATGCCGTGTTTTATAACTGGATTAGTCTGAATGTAAGAAACCTCCTATAATCTAATTAAGATTCCTTTGTTTTCCCCCAAGATCATCTTCCCCATCACACTACAGCTATGTTTATAACTGCTGATGCAACATTCAAAGCTAATCTATGAAACAATCTTGGGGTCATAAATCTGAGTAGCAAAAGTGGTCTGAGATGTTGTAGACTATATGCAGTAACTGTTGATAGTGAATATTTCATTTCCAACATATGCCTATTTGAAGATGGAATTATTGAAAAGTTGCTACTCTGGTACAATCAACCTTGATGTATGAGCACAGTGGAGCTAAATGATTCCTTCACAGAACTGGAGCTGTGGCCATTAGCTGAACTTGAGCTACAAATGTGGCAGCACTTGACATTTTAGTTAAAAGAATTAAAACAAAATGTTTTAGGCAATTAATTTTTTATTCTCATTCTACATCACCAAGATTTCCACAATTTAAAAACCATCTGTTGGCATGGAAACATCAGCTTAATTAAAAATGGATTAAACTAATTAACCTAAAACATATCATACTATAGACTGTTTGATTTAGAATACATTAAAGGAAACAGAACATTTTTCATTATCATTTTCTGTCTTTTATCTACTGAAAATGTTTTGCCTCCATGAGAACTTACATGCTTGATCTTCAGGCTATCTCCTGAAGGAGATACTGTTGACAAGTAATGTTAAGTATTCTTGTTTCAACAAAGGTGGACCCTGTGTATATGTGTTGCCTATCCCTCATAACAGTTTTGCTTTCTAATTGTCTGTCAGACACCACCATGTGGAGCATCATCTTCTCTCCCAGCTGCAAATTTTGTTTCAGATTTGATGTGCTAACACACCAGAAATTCATTGGGTTAAATAGAAAACAAAGATATAAAATAGCAAAATTATCCATACTTTTCTGCCAATCTGTCAATTAAAATATGACAGAAGAAAACAGTAAGTCTTTAGGTAAATACCTTCCATGAAGAAAGAAGACTTAAAGATCCAGAGCTGCTTTCCTGCCTTCTCTACAATCACATCACTGCTATATGATCTTCCACTTTCTTTAGGATTAATAAGCAGCTGTTTCTCATGTACAATTTCCTTTTAATTTGAATGGCTTTGAATACTAGTCACAGTTTGCAAAGGAAATATTAATAATTTCATTCGGTGTCTGACATTACATCAGTGATTACATCAGCACTACTTCATGGATGTACAAATATTACTTAGTATAATTCTGGCTAGATTCCTAATTACTCACTATTAATGTCAATATGAAGGTCAACTCTTAATGCAGTTTCCAACCTTCATGAAAACAGACTCTCTCTTTGCAAGGGCAAAAGAATTATGTCCCAGAGGTCAGGTTGAGAGATCAGTTTGCCTGATCAGTCTTGTGAGTTTCATTTTTTTAATACAATTTAAAATAAATCAAAATAAAATTGTATTTGCAGATATTTTTCTGCAATGAAGAAATCTTGTAATGCAACAAGCAGCTGCTGCTTCATTCAAATACAGAGCTTAGACAATGTCAAAATGTTGTGTCTATGGTATGTAGCATGACTACAAATGTGGAGTAAAAATCCCAAATATCTCAATGCTGCTTGAATTTTTGGATTTCACTCCTCAGTTCTCCTTACTCTTCTTATTACCAGCTGGGGGTTAAAGGAGATTGAAGGCTGAAATCCCATTTAAAAAATATAAATATTGCAGTGTTCTCTTGGGTGGTTATAGATGCTTGTCCTGAAACACTAGTCTTTCATTTCTTGCAGGATGTGAAAGATCTATTTTATTGAGCATCTCAGTGTCAACCTTGCCATTCAGCCTTTAATATGGCACATAGTGAATGCTGCTATGCCTAGCAGGTGGCCTGAGGGTTCACTGTCAGCATTTTTGTCATGCACTGCAGGAACAGTAAAACCATTCCTAGAATTCTGAGAACTCCAAACACTTTAACACTCTGAGTTTGCACTTAACGTATAAATATCAGTGACGTTTCAGAAGACTTTCTATTTTAAAAATACTTTTTTTAAAAAAAGATCTCTTTTGCATGACTGGTTGGTGAAGTGACATTCATACTCAAAACAATTTAAGACTGGTTTCCTCTTTATTAAATAAAGCTTGTTGGCTAGAGCATCATAATTATACATTAGGGTCAAAAATAATACACAAATTCAGTGATATCACTTAAGCATTTGACAAAGAAATGCATAGGAAAATCCAGTGTGTCTGAGCCTTGGAGTCATTCAGATGAGGCTTCCAACATGCAGGGAAGATACGTCATACTCTATACTAAAAAAAGTATAGAAGGTGAAAAAAAGTATAAAAGGTGAAAAACATTCTAACTACTTATTAATGATTTTATTCTCCATGCTCAAGTCAAATTCTGATTATGGCCCACTAGGGAAAAACCAAAAGCTTCTGAGCCTGTATTTTGAAAGCAAGTTCCAAACTCTGAAAAATGTTAGATAAAACTCAGTTCCAGGGCAAAATATCCATGCCTCTGTGACCTAAAACTACAGTCGCAATTTTAAGTGGAGAAGTTTAAAAGACCAGAAGTGAAAAAAAGAATTCAAGCATCTGAGGTCACAGACAGCAACTTAGTGGGGTTTCACAAGCATCTTGCATATCTGTATATCTAATTCCCACATGGAGGTGCTTACATTCTACATCACATCAGCACATTTTTATAATATGACTTAAGTTTTTATATCTCAGAGACACTTTAGATAGTGTGTTCTAAACAACTTGATAAAATATCTGAGAAAAAATATTTATATAATAAACCCTCTCTACAAATACAACATGAACCCTTTAGGTGATACTAATTGTGGAAGAGAAGCATTAGGTCTATGGCAATGCTTTGTTCAGGACCTGTATCCTTCACAAATAACTACACATTTTAAAAGTGTCACTGCACACATTTGTATTATTATGTATATTTCTAAGACTTTGTCCCTCAGGGGACAAAAAGGACTGTTTTCTTTTGGGGCCTGAGAAGTACCTGGTAAATAGTTAAATACTTGTTACTTTCACTACAATATATCCCTGCAGGTAAAGAGGACCAAAATTTCATGAACAAAATTTATGTCTGTGTAACCAGCTGCTTCTGCAGGTGGTTTGATTCTAAGCCATATTTTTCTGTGGAATATTACCAAGAAAACTCATTCATGTAGACTCTTTTTTTTTCTCACCAACCAATTTGAAAATGAAATTTCATAAATACTGAAGTAGAAATGACATAAATGAAGAGTACATGCAGAAGCATCAATTAAAAAAAATACTCTAATTTGGCTAGGTTTTTTTGCCATTTCAGAAGCCTCAAGATTTGGCCGAAACTTAAATATCTATATTTTCTAATAAAAGAACTGGTTCCATTTCTCTTATAAATTCTAATTCATTAAGGAAAACTAACATACCTAACCATAATGTGTATATTTACTTTATGATTCAAGAAGGTTACCCACTTTTTAAGCAGAGATCCAGTTTTACATACCATGTTGAAGAGATACCTAAGGTCATGTTTTTGAATTTAGAGAAACAACTTAAATAACAATTGCAATGTAGTATATTCTGTCCAAGATGTGGAGCACATCTTATTTTGAGATGGATGACAAGTAGATATAGAGATTATGCTAGAATCAGAACATTTGTGATAGAATTTGGTACTATAAACACAAGCAAGATGAGATTTATAACCATATAAAGGATATTGCACCATTCCTTTAAGTTCTTGCAGCTTTTGAGGTCTTCCTACGAAGATACTACTTACTTCAATAACAATTTTGTTTATCAGCTCAGTGCAAGAACTCTTTCCTCAGGCTTTTCCTCAACCCCTGCCAAAAAAAAAGGCCAGAACTGCAGGTCTCATTTGCATCAAAATAATTGTTATTGGTAAGATACTTTCCTTAGATGAAACCTACTAACAATCTTGAGGTGGGAAAAAAGTTACTGCAAGTGCACAACAAAAAAAAGTTGGCTAGAGGGGAATATGCTATACTTGTCAAGGGTGGGAGTGTAGTACATTGCAATCACACACTTCTCAGCACTAACAGAAAAAAGAAATGGAATTATCATGTTTCCTCCAGATATGTTCCTTTCGTTTTTTCTCTCCATGCTAAGTATTTGGGCCCAATACCCTATTTGGGAAAGAAGGACATTTCATTCAGTTATTACTCTAGTTCATAAAAACAGTCCTTTGACAAAGCACTCGTCCTAGAAGAGATCTGACAGTTATAAATGACAATATAAGGTGGGGGTTAATGTTCCCATTTGTTGAAAATTTTAAAACTCTTCTGGGATAATTGTTTCCAAGATCAAGTAAAACTACCTGCATATGAAGGAAAAGACTCTGATCCCCATGAAGAATCAAACTTCCAATGCAATCCATGGAAGGATAATTTAATTCTCAGTCATTTATCTACAGACAGGGAACAGAACACAACAAACTTAAAACCGCATTATTAATCGGCAGAATCTGGTCAAAATCTGGATATAGTGCATATTGCTCTTTTTGAGGTGGCTGATTTGCAAAGACAATCACAAGGAGAAGATACAAGTTTGCCAGAAGCTCATTATCAAATGTCAAAGCAAATTTTATATTTTCTATCTGTGGCTGACAGTGTTTCGGCTTTTACTGAAAAGGCTGCATGTTTTACTGCAGTCTGCCACTGATAAAATTCTGCTGTGCAGAAAAAAGAGAAACAGGCTGAGTCTCTTTTTAAGGGATCAGACTCTTTTTAAAATTAGTTTAAAACACGAGACTGGACACTGATTTGTTTGTTTGCCAGCTTGCTTTTTTATTTGCTTCTTTAATAGTGACATCTGTATTTGTTGTCTGCCCACACCAGTAATTTTTGTACATGTTCATAATTTTGAGGAAAACAATGAAATGATCAAAAATACCCTAAGATAAGTGTAAAAGTTCACACAACTTTTGGCTTTGTTATTTTGGCTTTGTTATTTTACTGACTTATATCTGACTATTATGCTTTCATTCTGACCTCACTGTAGTTTTTCGTTGTTTTGACTTCAGTAACATTATACAAAATTTCTAAAGGTCTGAGAGGGAAAAAAATTTAACTTGTCTTTTTAAGGAATATTAAAAGAAGCACTTGCTGGAGAAATGTAAGAAGTGTATGCTCCAAAAATTGAAATTGCATATATTTCGCAAGCAGAACTTAATTTTAATAGCATTTATGTTATTGAAATTGCTGAGGTTTTATTATACAAAGAAGGATAGGCAGATATTTCGGTTTCTCCCATGATATAATTCTCGGATTACTGAAATTAATAAGCAATAACTTTCAAAAGGATACCATGATCTGTCTACAATTCAATATAAAACTTTAGTGTTAAAAAGTCAGTATGATATATATACAGTGATTTGGCAATACACACTTATGTAGGTTTGAGTTCAAAGGCACATCTGTTTTTCATGTCTTCTTGAAGGTTTACATTCTGCTACTGATTTTTGCTAAGTAGTTTAATAACAACAAAATGGCACTACAGTCATATACTCCTTTTTCCTACCTATTTGAGCTTTCAAAGGAAAAATTAGTCATGCACGAGACTAAGTGTTTAGGAAACTGAGACTATAGCTACATTAACAAGTAGTGTTCCATGAAAGGAGCAGACCTGCAGAGTGAAGCAGCAAAATTTCCCTACATTTTTGAGTATTCTTTTTTTCTAGTTGAGCCAGAAGGACAGCTTTCCTCAAAGCTTTGCCAACAACTACTGCTATACAGCCCAATGATGAAGATCAAAGAAGCACCTTAATATTGTAGATGCATGGACAAGTGAATAATACATAAAAACAGGGAGATTATTTTCCAATAACTCTTTTGGTGGCCAGTGAAGTATTTCTTACATACATCACTATGCAAAACCCTAAGTCAGAGAAAGAGATGTATACTGACCTCCCCTTTTATGGGACACAGACAAATCACCATATCGGAAACTTATTCTGTAAATCCACATCTCCCCATTTCCACCCTAATATTTTCCATATTATCTGAAAGAATAAGGGACAGAAAGAGGATAATCCATACACAATGTTGAATACAGTGGTAACCGTAATAATTTTATGGCACTGGGATGTGCTAGATATACGCAAAATTTATGTGAGTTTTTCACCATTCAGTGTGCATTTGGAACAGTGGATCTCATTCTCACCTTTTTTGATACAATATGCACTGTACAGTTATCAAACATTGTGAAAAATAATATTCTACTTATGCTATTAGTGTACCTTCAAAATCACAAGCAGATGAGATAATTAACTTGACTGCCATGTCTACAACTTTTTAAATCCAGTTTATTCAAGATAACTTCTTTTTAATTAGTTCTTGGCAGACACTGCAGCTTTGATAGTAATTCTAAGCCATATTCCCATGAAGTGTTTCAGGAAGATTCTGTATCTTAAAGCCGCAATATAAACTTGCAGTAAAATCCATTGTCCTGGTTCTGCAAAACTATCTCTGGCGGTTAATCCACCAAAGATGAAGATCATGAGTATGTGAAGAGTTAAGCAGGATCATGCTCATAATTGTAGGTATTAATTGCAGGTATTGAGATGCTTTGTTACATTATTACTTCATTTTTAGCCACAACACAGAGCTTTAATAAGTCATCCTGAGACCCTCACTGCCACTGTCCAAGCTTACTCGGCCCCGGCAGATGAACCTCAGGATTAAAGGGTGGGCTCAGTTCAGCGCACGCTGTGTCTCACCTAAAAAATCCACTGCGCAGGCTCGAAGGGTAATGACCTTTCCCAAATCTTCGCTCGCGAAGACTGGCCATTATTATAATAAGCAGAACACAAAAAGAAGAGGAATTCTCCGTGTGCATAGTGCTGTTTGCAGGAAGCAAGTGTACTACTAGCATCTTACCCTGGAAATTGCTCTGTTCTTCCTCACCAGAGAAGATCAAATCAGCTCTAGCTTAAGAGCTGAATCTGGCCTGCCAGAAGCATAGATCTGTATTTTTAACAGCATTTCTTTTGTATGTAAGTCAGTCCACCAGTTTAATTATCTGGGAAGCATCATCTCCTCGGACAATAAGATTGACAAAGAGATGGACAACAGGTTAGCAAAGGCATACAGTGCTTTTGGAAAACCCCATAAAAGAATTTGGTGTAATAAACACCTGAAGAAAAGTACAAAGATTAGCGTTTACAGAGTCATTGTGCTGTCTACTCTTTTATATGGGTCTGAATCATGGGTCATCTACTGCCACCACTTGCGACTCTAGAACGCTTCCATCAACTCTGTCTCCGTAGAATCCCAAACATCCACTGGTCAGATTATGTGACTAATACACCTATTCTTGAACAGCCAGTGGTTACAGGTATTGAGGCCATACTGCTGAGAACACAGCTGCGCTGGGCAGGGCACTCTCAAGGATGGAGGATTACCACCTCCCTAAGATTGTGCTCTATGGTGAATTTGCCGCTGGCTGCCACAAGAGAGGAGCCCTGAAGAGGAGATAAAGGACTCCCTGAAACAATATCTCAGCTCTGGCCATATTGGTCATCATGGTCTACTCTGGCCTCCAGTCGGAAGACATGAAGACACACTATCCGTAATGCTGCTGCTTCTTTTGAGAACACAGGGAGAATCATTCTTGAGGAGAAAAGACAATGCAGAAAGAACCGTGTCTTGCCAATACCACCTAAGGAGACATTCTGCTGTGCCTTTTGCAACCGGACTTGTCTATCTCGCATTGGCCTTTTTAGTCATCAGCACACTTGTAGCAAGCGTGGATAGAATCCTTCTCAAATCTTCATTTGTGAAGCCTAGCCATGATGATGATGATGATATACCATAATGAAGCAGAAGCCAATAAGTGGTGGATGTCAAGAGTAAGCACAGATTTTTATACCTAACCCAGCTGAGAGATGTGGACTGCATAGACAGGAATTTACAGATAGGAATCTAAAGTAGATTTTGTGCACAGAGCACAATGAAGCATAGTTCTATATGAATTACTGTGTTCTTCTTTAGGCGGTAATGAAACACCATTGTCACAGCTGGGATTTGATTATGACTTGCCTTAAACCAGTTTCTGTACTGAATTAGAAAACCTCGAATAGGCTTTCTCATTGTGCAGCCAGCCTGTACATTACTGGGAAAATCCACAAGTACATGAGATACTAAGAATGTTGATTGTTTTTGCTCATGTGTTAGCTTCTACTAGTGGTATCTCCTGCCTCTACAACTAGAAAAAGATGAAGTCAACATTTCACAATTTTATTAATTTAAATTCCCTTCCATCAGCAGCCAAGAAAATAAAATAGCAAATATAGACTTTCACTCATGTGGTTATACTGAGTCTGAAAAACCTAAAGAGAAGATTTCAGATACACCTGGATAAAAATGTTCCTGTCTTTTAGGAGAATGCATGCATGCAATTTTTGCACTTTTCAGGAATACATAAATATTTTCCTCTATGCTGCAAACCATATGTTAATGAAAGTATACTAATTTGCTAGTAAACATAAATCAAAATTTCTAAGTCATTTTGTACTTCTACCACAATCAAAATGGACTGCCTTCATTCCTTTTTCTATTCATATGATTTGATTGTCTTTTCACAATAGAAACTCAACAATTCAAAGAGTTATTGTCAGATTTAGCATAGATCTCAGCAGAGAACATTTATATCAACGCAACTTCTCAAGTTTCATCAGTTTGTTTTGATGTTTTTATTCTATTTGTATGACCCAATTTTACCTCATTGATGATAACACATTTTGATTTAAACTCACTTTGATGTCAAGTCAGTTTGATTCAAAAATCCTGTTGCATTCAACTCATTTCAATTTTTCTGATGTGATGTTCTTGTACATTAGTAAGTAAAGTTTACTCTACATTTTTCTGAACTAGCAGAGAATGGTTAGCTATAAAATTATCAACCATTATAAAATTTTTATCTAGTCTTTTTCTCCTCAATGATGAATGATCAGCTTCAACTCTCCCTTGGGATTTCCAAAGAATTGTAACCTCATTCTTAACTTACCAAATATATTCTTTAGTTCTCACTTTCACGTTAATACATTCCAACATTATCTCCTGACAAGATGCCATATTATTTAGACCAATTTCTTAACAAACAGAAGGAGAATGTGCAAATGTTATGTGCAAAGAATGTGTGTTAGTGCCCTGAAACCTGCCAAGTTTCATAGATGACGATTTGCCTTGTTGATTATTTTGACGAGACTATCCACTACAGTAATCTTACCACTATTTTTCCCTTTCTTAGATGTCCTCACACCTAGTATTTTCAGATAAATTTCAAGGTCTCTTCTGTCTTCTACTGTCAGAAATATATGAAACTTGGGCTCCAGGATTGGCAGTGAATTAGATAAATAGAATTGAAGTGCTGCAAGTTTTAGCTTTAACCTTTGCAATTTTGTCTGAAAATGATCAAAACAATATCTCAGGAACAAAATGTTCTGCATTAAAAATCCTGTTAGACACAGGCAATAGCAATTTTTTTACTATTTTTTCAATGTATATAACATATTCAAGATTCTAATTTAATAGAAAATACAATTCAAAATTTTAAAAAGACTATAGAACATTTAGAAGATATAAAACTTCTTAAAATTAATATCGTATAGAAAAATTGATAATACATAATTTGATTTTAAATCAGAATCAGTGTAGGGTTTTTCAGCATCACAGTCTTATTAATCTTATTTTCTGAGCAGGTCAGAGTTTCATACCTGGTTTGGGACAAGATGGCCTACCCCTTAAATCAAATATCTGATATCCGTTATTATGGAGCGAGTTCACTTAAAGCCTAAGTTCACTGGCATTTTAGGAAATCACAGTCCTTATTGGACTAATCAGTAGATTTTATATTCAAAAATTACTACTGTGACACAATCTAATGGTCTCTGTTCTGGAATCATAGGACTGCTTTAAATCCAATTGCTGGAGTTGAACTAAAATTACATATTTTGTAAAGTCTGCCTGATTAAAACTCTTCTTATGACAAAAATAACCCACAACCCCTAAGTTATCTCTGAATACTTTGTCCCTGTTCCTAGTTTTTCTGCCTACTGAACCTCACTGTACAATTGTAAATGATTTTGAACAGTCTGTTATTCCAATTTCTTTTACTACAAGGTAAGTAAATTATTGAGTTGCCTAGATATAGCCTTCAACTTACCTTCAAGATGTTTTATATATTCCCTATGGAATACAGTCCAAGACACAGTGTTGTTTCAGAGGGCATAGTCTTTCACAGATCCTGTGACATGTCTGTCAGCGCTGTGTGGATCTCTTGGACATCCTCACATAAGGAAAGACTTGAGACCTTGTATAGAGTGATAAAAACACGCCTTAAGCTCCAAGGTCATGGTAATTTCTGGTAAGCTAAACACTTTGATGTTTTGAAGTATACATTATATGGAATATTTTTCAATATTCTAATCATTCTTGTTGACCTTTAACACATCAAGTCCCAGTTGCTACATTTCCTTAAATGCCAATCTATATGGTTTACTTTTCTAGTGTAAACAGTGTATCTTTACTCATATTGTTTGTATCTTTAAATCAATAAAGATGCTTTGTAACAGTGAAGAGTTTTGAATAACCATAGAGTTTATCTGGGTTTAAAACTTTTATTTCAGATGCATGTTGAAGTTGTTTTCATCATGTATTCTTTGCTTCATATTGATTTAGCTTTTTGATGGTGATTCCTTCAGGTTTAAATAATGATGTTAAGGCACAGATCTGAACTGGTTTAACTTTTGAGCCTTGCACTACAATTCCTTGTTTCTTGAACTGTAGTTGCAACCTTGCTCCTAGGTAAATATGTTGCTTGTTCTCCCTCCAAAGCTGAAATTATTCTCTAGGCATAACACAGATAACACATTCTCAAGGCATAACACATAAGACAAATCTTTAATCCAAAGTTACCAGAATAATGTTTGCTTCTAGACTTACTTGTGTAATGCATTAGTTGTGCTAGTCTTTCTTTAAAGGTTTCAATGGATGTGTTAATATGCAATGAATTCAGATTGTGCGATTTACACTTAAATAAGTCTCAACAGGTTTCAATGGATGTGTTAATATGCAATGAATTCAGATTGTGCGATTTACACTTAAATAAGTCTCAACAGGTTTCAATGGATGTGTTAATATGCAATGAATTCAGATTGTGCGATTTACACTTAAATAAGTCTCAACATCAGTTTGTAGGGGAAAAAAAAAATCAATGTAGTAGTATTTCATTCACCATTTTAAGTATGAAATTCTAGAACTAAACTCATCTGCATGAACATTAGTATATTTTTAAGCAGCGATCCAGATCATGCCACCCTTTGTTTTATATATGACATGCTTACAATATACTGCTTGAAAATATATTTTAGCTATTTTTATGCAATGTGTACAAAATCCTTTTACTTAACAGGTATTGCTACAAAAGCATCTTCTTCTAGGATTCAAGCTTAAAAGGCACACAGCCTGAAAAAAGTCCTATGACCTGCTTCAGAAGACTACAGAACTTCTCCCTGAAACCAGTAATTAAATTCACCTTCCCCTTTAGTTAATAATGAAACAGTAATGCAGAAAAGCATTGAAAAATTATTTAACCTAAAGGAGGATATTGGTACAGATACTCCAATTCCCCTTCATCCTCCATCAATACAGGATAATATAGTACATTCAGGATTCCACTATACGTAGCACAACTCCACTAGCATTAGTGGATTTCTAACAGTGGAGTAGTATTCTGCAGTAAGTCTGTGCAGCTGGGGAATTAGTTACAGTTATTGATCGTTTGTTTCGGCTGCTGTTTCAGCTGCTAATCATTAGTTGTATGAGTGGTCTGAATACTATTTCGCACTGTTAACTCTGACTCTCTTATTTGATAGATTGTTTCTGAGCAGTAGGATTTAGGATATGGCTGTGTACTGACCAATTACCATGCTTATTAAAAAGCTGTTGTAGTGTTACTTGATATGTCTGTCAAGTGAATTGATTTATCTTTATTGCTTTTCTTCCTAAGTTGCCAGCTTCACTGTGAACACACCAAGTCAATTTTTACAGTTCTTTTAAATGTTTTTGACAACATGATTTTGCTTTTTCTCAAGTTTTCCACACTGTAACACTTGGATTTCTGGGTTTCTAAAGTTGGAGGAACAGAGTTCCCCAAAACTTCACCAGAAGACACATGGAAATAGGGAACCTGAAAAAATCTACTAATCAAAGCTGAAACTAAAATGGACTAAAATCAAAGATTACTTGCTGTAATTCTGAAGTGTTCTAGAAGAAAAAATCAGAGATGATCGTACAAACCTTTAAGAGATGGTCAACCAATGGGAAACATCTTGTTTAGATTGTGTATAGGATATAGGGACATCCAGACGAAAACAAAGAAAGTCAGTTTTTCAGAATCCTGTAGTCAAATTCTCTGAATTCTGTAAAATGAAATATTACTGGTGAAACATTATTATATAAAAGCATTATAAAATAATTTCTCCAAGGGTTAAAATTAGGACATGTATTTTTGACCTTATCAGTGTGGGGCTGTTCCTTAATAGCCTTCCATAACAATTTTGCTTTGAGCAGGAAACATAATGGTTGTCACTTTGACAGAAACCATTGCCACTTAGGTTTAAGACATAAAAAGCTACGGCAGAGATTTCAAACATGTAAGATTAGTTACACTTCAGGAGATCCCCACCTTATAATATTAGCAGTAAAAGTTGTTAAAGTCAAATAATTGAATCAGACTCTTTCAGTAAGGGCAACAGTTCACTTGCCTATTAGAAGCTAATCATGTTATTCTTGAGAACTTTTTTGACCTAAAATCTATAACCAGAATGACTGGAATTCTTTAGATAATGCATGTCTCACTGTCAACAAGTTATGTTCCTGAAAGAAAGCAAAGGAAGTGAGATCATTCACTTCAAACATATTTTTTTTAAATACATGGCAAATGAAAACCTAAAATATTGCAGTGAAACTGCAAAAAGTTCATAATTCTGCATCTCTAAGCTTGGATCATATTTCAAATCTATTTCATTTCTCAAGCCCAGCTTTCAGCATGCATAACTGCTGTTTCTGTGTCAGTTCAATTGACTCTTGTAGCTTGAATGTAGATAAGTGTATAATTTAGATAGCAAATATCAACATTTCTTTTCTCCAGTTCTTCAAGGAAACAAACAGAAACACAAGTAGCAGAAATTAGTAAGGCAAAGGAGCTATTAACCTAATGGATAAAGAATGGGGAGCTCATGTGCTGCAGTTTAAATATCTAGGGTAAGGCTCTTTGCAGCCCTAATTTACCAATTTGTTAAATTTCAAATACAACTAAGAAACATTAAAGCCAATTAGTTCCAGTAAGACTATAAGGCTATATATTTAAATACCCCACTTGTACTGCTGTCCTGATAAACTGAAATATCTCTCATTTCTTTCCAGGCTGTTGCACTATAGCAGCTGTCTGTAAAATTTTCATTTGGGACAAAAGTTAAAAATCCTTGAAAATTAAATTCAATTCATTCAATTAGGCTAAAGAAATATCTAAACTAACTATCTGAAGATTTTTATTTAGTTTATTTCTGTCAAATTGGAGCTTTAAAGGAACTTCAAACTGTCAAAACTGCTTCCATGCTAGCTTCAATGGCATGTCTAATTTAACTTTCTTTTATTTATCTATTTTATGTTCAGGATTGCAGAAATACACATTTCATGTGAATCTGGAAAAAAGAATTCAAAAAATAACAATATAGGATTGCTTAAAGAATGTAAAGATACCAAGAACATTGTCACTGTCCATCCAGTGACGCTGTTACTCATAAGAATGCTGTGTATGTTCTCCTATCTAATATTGCTTATAATTTCTGCAACATTAAATTTTAAAAGCAGCTGCCCTGTCCTTTTTGGAAGTTTCTAAGATGTGTCTATTTCTTTGCCCCTCTAAAATATATCTTACTGGCTTGTACCTGAAGAACTTTACATTTCAAATGAAACCATGACATAGACGTGTTTAACATGCCAAATGAAACCACAACAGAGAGACATGCAGAATGTGCAGCTGTCTTCTTCTACCAAGCACAGAAAAAGGAGATGATGAAGGCATTTTAAAATAGATAAATAAATATGTTTTTAAAACAGTGACCCCAAAAATTGCTTGCAGTCACATCCTTGAGTACATTTCCTCTTTGTTACTTCAGCCAAAGTATTATATTCTGATCCAAGTCAAACATTAATTGTATCATTTACCATAAAACATAGGTTACATATTGCATATACTTATACAATATGTATACATACATTTTTACCAAAAATGTATGTTATATATGTTCATAGATACACATACTTATGTACAAACACGTCTATACACACACACACACATATACATATATATATTTATACACACACATGTACGTACCTATTGGGCAATCCAATGAGCTACCTTACTTGATAGTAGGGTTAGAGAATTTAAAGATTAAAACCTGCACCTTTAGGAACATTTAGAACACTGGCTACTCAAGCTGAAATCTTCAGAAATTTTCTTCCTAAAATGCTTGATGGATTTGAGAGGTTGTTTTGTACAAGATGATTACTTTTTAAGTTGATTCCCCAGGGACCTTCATTCATATAAAAAGCAAGTAATTTTTAAAAATCCATGCCAACAATTGCATCCCGCTGGAATTCCTTCACCTTAGATCACAGCTTTTTAACAGATTCCAGTGTCATGCCTTTTCACAAGACAAAAGAAAGCCAGAAGGAGGTAATTCATATATGTTTTCTGTTACCAGAGATTCCTTAGTCAAACTGTTTTCTTAGGTCCAAATTGAGAGGGAGACAATTAAAAAATGTTAGGATGAAGGAGAAGTCTACTGTCATGTAATGTCATTGGAGTCCTTGAAGAGAGAACAAAATGGACATCCAAGAACAGATCTCAGATTTGTATACCTGACAAACACGTTCAGTGCAACAACTGCCTTTCATATCTAACACATCAGAATTGAGGCAAATTAATTTAGTTTTGCTTTTACTGCTCTTTGTTGGTCATTCCACACTCTGGATCTATTGTTCTCATGAGAACTGTGTTAATTGATATCTTCTCCACACCTCATGGTGCAGCAGGGGCCAGCAGCTTCTTGGGGCAGGGAGATGAAGGTATCAGGGGCTTCCTGGGAGTGACAAGGTAGGGTATCACCAGCCACGCCCATTCCACTCCAGGCCAGGGAGCAGGGCAGGCAGCAGGACAGCCAGGGACAGCCCCAGCCCTAAGAAGCAGGCACTTCCCAGGGGATGGGGGTGGGGTTAGTGGAGACTGAGCTGGTGCTTTGGCCTGCAGATGGGGGTCAGGATCAGGTCTGGTGGGCAAAACCGCAGCCAGGTACAGCCCAAGGTGGCCAGGCAGTGTTGTGGGGACAGGGATGGATCCAGGCCAGGCTGGGATCTTAGCCTGGGCCTGGATAAGGGCCATGGCTCAGCATATGGTCTGTTGCTCCAGCAGAGCCAAGCCTGCTACTGCAGCCAAAGTCAGACTCCATGGGCAGAGGATTGCCAGGTCGGTGTTGAGCTTTAGGGTGTGCTGCATGCATCAGCTGTGGCAATTTCTTTTCTATAGACAGTAGCTTGGTCTGAAGCATTGTACGGTGCAAACGATATACAGATTATTACAGAGTCTATAAATCCTTTTATGACTTGAAAGCTTATTTGCCTTAAATTTAAAAGACCCCAACTCGACTTTTATCTCAAGATGACATACTTATTATGAGAAACAATAACTGATAATCATGATACATTTTTCCAATACTCAATTTTTTAATCTTGAGAAATTTGGTGCACAGCTTATTTTAAATTTTACAAAATTATCTTTGGTTCTTTTGATCTTCTCCAACTATATATGAAGTCAGTGTTTTCCTCCAAATCAAAGAACAAAGCATGCAGTAGCATCTGCTTCCTACCTCTGGAAGCATCTGATTCCTACCTCTGGAAGAGAGGAAAGAGCTTCCTCTGACAGAACTTGTTTGCAACTCAGCCTCAGACAGACTGGGGACTATGCCTGCCTGATGCAATTACATGCCAGCTGACAGTAGTCACATGCACATCTTGTAAGTGAAAAAAGGGGCATATGAGAAAACTTATTTATACCTCTTCTCATCTTTTATTCCTCTTATTTCTTCATTGAAATGCGAAATTTTACTTAATGGTCAAAACCACCATAGGTAAGGTAACTGGTGAATGATTGTCATGGTTGAGAGCCCCAAAATCTAATTCCCTAGTCTAAGCCCCCTCCCACATCTCACACCCAATGTGAGATGGTTTTTCCAGACACCACACGAGATTCAAAATGGGGGAAAGGGAATACATATTACAATGACTGTACAAATAAATACTACAATACATTATATACAATCTTAGCTATCTCTATCATGACATAAGTATTTACAATGGATCAAATCTCTTCTCCCTTCCAAATAAAAGTCCAGGAGGGAAGAAGGAAAGATCCTTTTCCACTCTCAGAGCAGCAATGTCTCTAAGGCAGCAGGTTCTCCTCTTCTCATGCAGCATCTGTATCTGGATCTCTGCCAGTACACACGAGGGGTATCCAAGCCCCTCGGCCCGTCGTCTTCAAACGAGGGTCTTCTCTTCCGTGGACTGCGTAGCAGGGACAAAACTCGCTTCACCATGGTCATATCATGGGGTGTAAGACCCCCATGAAGGTCCCTTCCTCAGGGGATTCACCCCTGAGTCAGAACATCTTGGGCAGCTTTCAGTTGAAAGCCTTTGCCTCAAGAGTTCTACCAGAGCTCCTGTGCTCTGTCTCAAGCAGCGGAGGGGGCCAAGGTCACCCTCTCCACATTCCTTTTGCTGTCCTGGTCCAGCTTTCCAGGATGCTTTGAGCTTTTCAGCTCCTCTGCAGTGCATGTTGCACTTCACCCCTCCCTTCTAGGAGGTGAGGGGTCTCCAAGGAGTTTGGGGTCTTTTGGTTTCAGTTCTTACCCAAACTCTGTCTCTCTACTGCTGGCTCTCCCTCGGCTCTCTCAGACAACTCTGTGTCTTCTTTGGTTGCATGCTGTTTGCTGCTGCTTCTCTGGTTCAGTTCTTATCTGTTGGCTTTTAGCCATAGCCTCTGTTCACTGCTGTCTCTGCCGCTGCTTTTCAGTATCTCTTGCTACAGCTCTCAGGGGAGAAACATCCCCCAGCTCACAGCTACAGATACATAGTCCAGCTTAACACTGTTCCAAGTCTCTGTAGCCCCCCTGCCAGGGGCTGGGGGGGCCCAGCCCCCAGTGGGGGCTCCTGCTGTTTCTCCTTGTGGCTTCACAACATGGCTACTTCTCCTACAACCACTACAATGATGGAAAAATGAATGAATGGAGATGAGTTTTCATTAAAGAGGAAAGGGTAATGATAATAGGCATTGGTCTGCTGAAAAGCAGGTCTTGCATATGTCCTGGTGAGGCAGAAGCCTCTGCACTGATGAGGTGACATCTGGAGTACCGTGTCCAGTTTTAGGTTCCCCAGTTCAAGAAAGACAAATTACTGGAAAAAGTCCAGTGGAGGGGTATGAAATGATTAGGAGACTGGAATACCTCTCTTAGGAGGAAAGACTGAGGAAGCTGTGCCTGTTTAGCCTGGAGGAGAGACGACCAAGAGAACATCTTATCAGTACATACAAATATCTTAAGGGCAAGTTAAAAGCAGATGAGGCCAGACTCTTTTCAGTGGTGTCCAGTGACTGGACAAAAGGCAACAGGCACAAATTGAAACACAGGAAGTTCCATCTGAATATGAGGAAAAGCTTCTTTCCTTTGAGGGTGACTCATGCAACCTGCTCCAGGTGCACATGTTTTAGAGGTGGAGTTGGACTACATGATCTCCAAAGGTGCCCTCCAACCTCAACTATTCTGTGATTCTGTAGTAAAGAGAAGTCAAATATTCTCTAAAATCTGTCTTGATTTTTGTTTTCCTTACAATCCTGACGTTATCCAATCTTGAGAAAAAGAAATAACTGTGAGAAATATTACATGCCTTAGCTGAAAAAAACTCAATAAATGGTTCAATTATTCAAGAGAAACAATTGTAACAAATCTTTCCAGAACATTTTCAAGTTAATAAAAGGAGAGGGCTTGTTTTGGCTGTAACTAGTAAAAGAATGAATTGTGGAGAACAAATGATGACAGTTGAAACAGATCATGAGATGCACTAAACAGCATTCTCTAAAACATAACATATCTTAAGCAATCCAAGCAGTTTGATTTTTTTTTTACATTTGAAAATCAATTCAAATACTACTGAGAATTCAATACTACTCAGTTTAGATTCTGTTTTTTGTTTGTTTGTTTTTTGTGAACTTGCATCTTTAGCATAGTATTAAATTATTTATTTGTAGAACATCTGATAATATCCTCAGAGGTTTTTTTTGGTTTTTAGCTTTTCAGCCTTCTAACCTGGATGCTACCAACATGATAAATGGTTAGATTAACAAAGTGTGCATGAATGAGCAACTGACAAAATGTTACAGCAATTAAATGTTTGGTAATATATATGGAATTTTTTGTTTGAATTTTATTGGCCTTTATTGTGGACATTAAATGTGTGCTCAAAGAGGAAATAAATGCTACGAGCTTATGTGCAGGCGTAATGTAAACTAACCATTACAAAAATCCATAGCTACAAACAAAGAATTATAGGAAACCATTAGCAAAAACCAGTGCTCTATAATGGAGCTGTAGCTTACACATAAATTGAACTTAGTGGTGTCGTATTGTCTTGGTGTTCCTTTATCTCCATGACAGATGTATTGGGAATTCTCCTTTTCAACTTTCTCTATCCTAAGTTGTTCTTACAACTTTTTTGGCTAGGTCACTTTTAAAAAATTTTAATCATTCCTGTTACTGTGCTTTGTCTTCTGTCTAGTTTATCTTAGTGCTTCCTGTAGTGTGCTGGTCAAAACTAAACGTGCTTTTCCCACTGTTATCACAGTACCACACAGTAGGACTCAACAATAAGTCTTTGTATTTTACTTGACAGTGGTGTTTAAAGTATCCCGGAACTACATTTTTCCTTTCTACAAGAGCATCATCAATTTGTGATTGTTTTAAAAAAAAAATCTTTCCATTTGAATGTTAGCGAAATATTCCTTATATAAAAATATTCCTTATTTTATATTTGTATGTGTGATGTTTGTAAGCAAAGTGGAACTGTTCCATTTGCCTTTATTGCATTTCATAGTCTTTTTTCATACTGTTTTTCTGACTTAGGAAGATCATTCTGTCCTCTGAAGTATTCTGAAAATCTCATATTTTGTATCACCCATTGTCATGGTTTGAGATAGCCCCAAAAATCTAATTCCCTAGTCTAAGCCCCCTGTCACATCTCAATCCAATATGAGATGGGGTTTTTTCCAGACAAAACACACCTGACTCCAAATGGGGAAAAGGGAATATATTACAATGACTATACAAATAAATATTATAATACATTATACACACGATCACAACTATCTCTACCATGACATAAGTATTTACAATGGATCAGATCTCTTCTCCCCTCCAAATAAAAGTCCAGGAGGGAAGAAGGACAGATCCCTTTCCAGTCTCTAAGCAGGAGTATCTTCTAAGGCAGCAGGTTCTCCTCATCTCGTGCATGCAGCAGCTGATAGCTGGATCTCTCCCAGCACTCAAGAGGGGGGGGTATCCAAGCCCCCTCGGCCCCCGTCGTTTCCAAAACGAGGGTCTTCTCTTCCGTGGACTGTGTAGCAGGGACAATCTCGCGTCACCACGTCATACCACGAAATGCAGGGGCATCTTCGTGAAAGTCCCTTCCTCAGGGGATTCACCCCTGAGTCAGAACATCTTGGGCAGCTTTCAGTTGCAAACCTTTGCCTCAAGAGTTCTACTAGAGCTCCTGTGCTCCGTCTCAGGCTGCCAGGCTTGTCAGCAGCAGCGGGGGAGCCAAGGTCAACTCCCCCCGCATTCCTTCTCCGTCCCTGTCCAGCTTCAGGACGCTTTTGAGCTTCTTAGCTCCTCTCTCTCTCCGGTGCTGCATGTCCAAAACTCCTCTCCTTAATAGGATTCCATGTCCCTCCTTTCCAAGAGGGGTCTCAAAGGAGTTTTGGGGGGTCTGGTTCAGTTCTTACACCCAAAACTCTGTAACTCTGCTGCTGACTCTCTCTTTCTCGGCTCTCCTTCCAGGAGTTCTCTCCTGCTTGGCTGTAATGCCTCTGCTGCTGCTCTTCTGGCCCTGTGCCACCATTTCTCCGGTCAGTGCCAGCTGCCACTACTCCTGCCACCGCCCATGGTGGAGAAAACATCTCCCGGCATAACTACAGGCACCTAGCTCAGTTTAACACTGTTCCAGGTCCTTGCAGCTCCCCCCAGCCAGGGGCTGGGGGGGCCCCAGAGGCCCCAAGGGGCTCCAAGCCCCTTCCTTGTGGCATTCACAACATGGCTACCACTTCTATCAACCAAACTACAACTCTTCTCTTCCGTTTGCTTGTGGTATGTTTACATTTTGCAGGAGCGCAGATTGGACAGAACTTCAAAACTTCTAGGGGTTACCACCCCTTGGGGGTTACCACTTTTCTTAGCCTCTGGGGGAAAACTGGTTCAAACCATTACACCCATGTACCTTGTACTTGTATTCTCAGTGCCATAGCCTAAATCTCTCATGAAAATACCAAATAATGCTAGATCAGATTTCTGTGTTCTATGACATTTATAATGAAATTTGTCAAGATAGTAGTAACTACAAGTCTTTGTGTAACTTTGAGGGTTTTGTGAGGTTTTTGTCCCATTTTGTTTGAAATATGGTAAATAAAATATAACAATAATTAAAGAAAGCACAGATTTACCTTTTGTGTGGTATTGCTCTGTAGAGATTTTCATTTTCTGAGGAAAAATGCTTTAACACACACCAGGAAATATCTTAGTCATATATTAATGCTAGTGTCTTGGAATGATCTCTTGGCAAAAATGGATTATGCTGTACTGAAAAGGAAATATTTTTCACATACTATAAGAATTAAGTATTCCATATAATGTGCTAAAAAGATTTATCTTGAATTTATGCTTCCAGAACTCATCATAATGCTACAGCTTATAAATTTGCACTGAGAAAAGGGAGCAACTGGTAATGGAATACATTCAGAACATTAAAGGTAGAAAATTACCCTTATTCTACTATTAAGTTAGTCATAATCAATAGCTTTCACAAATACTATGAAGTGTCCCTAATTTTCAATCTAAGTTTCCTTAAAATTAACATCTAAAATAAATTGCTTTTTTATTACTGTTATTGTGGGGCACCTTCTCCTTGAAATTACTGTTAAGGTCACATACAATAAAAATATGTCTTTAAAGTACAAAATTATTTTGATAAGGAATGCAGAAGCCAGAAGATAATGATTTAGCATAAACCCACATTTAAAATATATTTGACATACCAGTAAATTTTCTGGATAGTTCAGAAACTGGAAGTGCTGGGGAAGTATTTCATACTGCAAATTCATGGCCTTTTTGCTTGTTGAAATAGAATTAATGACAGTCTTATAGATCAGATATACATTGTTAAATTTCACAAAGAGGCTAATAGTTTCTTCATTTATGAAAATACGTTGCTTTAAAATGCACAGCCTGAGCCTCATTTTACATCCATGGGTTCTCAGGCTCCCTTCTCTTTCACACAATTTTAGGCATTTTTTCAATGAAAGACATCAGAACTACATCAATTAAAGAGTAATTTAAATATATAGGCACACAATAGACAGACAAAAAGAAGAATCAACTGTGAGCAGAATAGAGTCTTTTCATCAGTAAAATACAATACATTATTTCTTACAGGACAAAATTCACTTTACCCTCAAAGTCCAAGTAATCATTATGTGAGAGAAAATGTGTGAATGGGATAAAAAGATAAAAATCAGACACTTCTCAAAGTAAGCTAGGGTCGGGGTCTGTAGCAGAACTTCCCTGTGATGACTATAGCAACTAATCCAACAGAAGAATTAGGGCATCGTTCATATTATGGCATTTAGAGAGCTTGTTGCACTTCCCTAGGTTTTACTGCATGGTTTTTAGGCAGATCTGCTCAGACCACCTAGGCTGCTTTTCTTCACAACTTAGACATGATACAGCATAATATATCCCTTCTGCCCTGGGCTCCCTACCACTTCTTTGTGCCATGATTACAACACCATAATACAAAGGGTTTCCATTTTTGTAAGTTATATTTCTCTCTACCCGATTATAAAACTAGCAGTTCAGATCAAGCTGGATTTTGAGAGTCTTGAAGCTATTCCCAAACAACTGGTAGTCCCTCCATTAGCAAAATTTGATTGTGAACCAAGATATATGCACAGTCTATATGCTTCATACAGGAAGATGACATAGGTAAACATTCCAATTTACAAGATAGATTTTACCTTGGAGTTATGAAAGTCTAATTTTCTCGTGTCTCATTTGGACATAACCTTGTTACACAGATAGAAATATCCCTTACAGTTATTCAGCCAAATGTAGTCTTCATGTTTCACCTATTAATTCCCATTAATAAATATAAAATATCAATAATAATGCAATTTGGTCCATTAGGATAAATCAGAGGATCATCAAATTAATGGGGTGCATAATAGATGTTTGTGAAGAATCAGTGTGTGCTAAATTTGGAAGTTCATCTACTCAGCGCTCCATTCCCTATTTTCTCCTTAACTTTTTTTTCTTACTTAAATATACAATTGTGAAGAAATCGATAATGCACAGTTACAAGATATCATCTAGGTAATGCAGCTTAATGTTTTCTTGCAAAGTGCTGTTGATCCTTAGAGCGTTTGATATATATATGCTACTCTGTAATTCTCACAAATACATTTAGAGGTAAAGTACAGTTTCTTTCTCAAAATTTCAGGAAAGACTTTTGAGCAATGTTTGGATGTAGACTACCTGTGATCAAAAACAATAGAAAAGACAATGGAGTTTTAAGAAAGGTAAATGGCTGATGTTTTCTTTTTGTGTTTAGGAAAATTTATTTAGTTTTGATTCAGAGGATTTCTTTCTCCATATTTCCAAAGACATGTATGCTAAAAAAAAAGGATTTTGAGCTGTGTGAATCAAACTATAAATTTTTGTAGGCATAGATTGGCCAGTAATCCATGTATGTTCCATCTCTGTATGTTTACTTAATTTCTTGTTCTAGTACAAATGAGAGCCATTACTAAGTCATAGCAATGTTTTTTCTAAAATAAATTGATGTTTAATGAGCAGGTTGGATTGGTTTTCAAGTCTTATTCTCAAAAGAACACAAACTGCTGTGAATTGGACTTGGCAAATAGGTGGCAGGAGGTATGACAGAAGAGCACGAAGTCAATCAGGAACTGGAATATGAAGTTGCATATGTTATCTGAGTAGACATTTCTTTATTAAACAACCAAAGACTATACATTAGACAGAATCTCCGCCGTAAGACTCAGATCTAACATGTCTGTTGTTTCTCACCTAAAAGCATCCTGAAAAACACAGATGCAACAGATGACATTGGTAGCCCTCCACCAGTTATTATGTTGAGAAATTTTGCTGCAGGAGTTCTGTCCATGACTTTGAGGCAGCAAGGCAGGACTTCAGTAATTTCTGTACCTCCTATCTCCAAAATCATTCTGTATTGGAAGGACCTGAGTCTGTGGAAGGTATTTCCTGCAAAATCTACTGCACTTCAAAAGGCTCCTGATGTGAAATTGATGTGAACCGCTATACTGTTATTTTTTGCTGCATCCATATTTCTCTCAGCTGTTATCACTTCGAAAATCTAGCCCATGATTTATTGTACTTTAATGTAACATATCCTGTCTTGCTAGACATAAGATCTAATATATAGGTGTGCTGATTGGTCGATTTGCATGTTTTTTTGCTTGCTTGTTTGTTACTGATGGCATCCAAAGGATCTGTAGGATAAGCTGTTTCTACAAAATACTTCCAAACATGCATGAAATAATTTACTCTTTGTTATCTACACTGTGAAAATGCTAATGGAGTTATATTTGATGTACTGAACTAAAAAGAATAGTTGGAATTTGACCTTAATCATTCAGGACAGTAGCTGATATAGAGAAGAGTAATTCAGAGGTTTAGGCAAATTCCCTCTGAGAATTCAATGCAGAAAATTTTCTCATCTGATAGCCCTCAATGGACTTTTTTTCATTACCTTTGTACAGACAGCTATATAACACCTAAAAGATATTTGACACTCTAGTTTGGAGGTATAAATACTGCTATCATGTGATTAATTTTCTTCAACTAGTGATTATGTCTGGCATATATCACTTCAAAAACTCACAGTACATGCAAATAACATGACAGAATAACAGTACTTACAGTATTGCGCTTACTTTCATTGATTATGCTGTAACTTACTGGTAATAAATTATCAGCAAATGCAGCAAAAGAACGTTGCTGTTGTAATAGAAAGAACCTAGACTGAATCAGCAAACGAGATAAATTACTATTGGTTTTATTACACAGAAAAATACTTGCTTTTAGTTGAACTATTTAAAAAGATTTGGCATTTGCTTCTATTTGTTTTCATTAGCATTCATTAGAATTTTATCCTTTTCTTTGATGAAAGATCAACTCTAGATGCATACTAAAAGAAAGAAAAAGTATTAACTATAGTGCTTACAATTTGTTTTACTAACTGTAGATAATTGCTGAATAGTTTTTGGCTCCTGTGATTTCCATAGTTTCTTCATTTTTCAGGGGACAAACCTCAGGGATTGTTGGAATAAAATAAGAACAACATCACTGAGCATTCACAGCATTATATACAGTAAATCGCTGATCTGACACAGAGAAAAATAAATTTCCATAATTTAATAATTATACAAGCAATAGCATTCAAGAATGTCTTAATTTATGCCATTACTGAAAATTTCATATCATATGTATCATACATATTATGGGTATCACGTAATTTCTCTTAATATTGGTTGTGGTTTAGGAATGGTACTATCCAGTTTAGTGCTCCCACTGCGACTCTCCAAACAATACGCCGCCATCAGTCCCTGCTACCCCTCCCTCTGCAGCAGGCTGGAGAGGAGAACTGGAGGCACAAAAGGTAAAGATCACAGGTTCAGACAAGAACAATTTACTGGAAACAGCAATGACATAAGAAGAAAACAAAATGATTCATATGGAAAGCCCCTCGACAATAGACAATACCTGACCACTTCCTCTGCCCCTCCAAGCTGACCTGAAAGGGACCCCTTCTCCCCAGAAGACATTCCCTCTCTCTGCCCCCAGCAAATGACATGAGGTGATATAGAATAACCTCTGGGTCCTAGCCATGCTCCCTCCTGGCTATTGCAAAAATTAACCCTGTCCTGGCCAGAACCAGGACAGTATTATACTTACTACTGAAGTGCTTTCCAACATATTCTATAGTTTTTAGCATACACTCAAGAGGCACAAGAAAAGGAAGAAATAAAAGAAACAGAGTGTCATGTGTATCAAAAAGCATTATGTAGGTAAAGTTCTATCTGGATATTTAATAATATCAGTAAAACTTGGTGCAATTTCCTTCTTTCAAAATGTCAATTGCTGCTGAACAGAAATGCTGAAAAAGCTCAATGAATAGGAAAAAAACTATTTAATTAAAAATAAGGACAAAATTTGTATACATATTTTTGAATTGTCGCTAATATCAGCTATACTGTTAGGGTTTGTTGGGGGGGAGATTGTTTTTTGGGTTTTGTTGGTTTTTTTAAACCAAGTAATTCTTTTTAGAAGAAAGAACGATAGAATATGCTCTCATTCAATGAATTAGTTCTGTGGGTATTTCTCTACGATGCTGGCAAGGGTACTTCTTGTTCTGCTATTAAGGGCTGAGAAGGAACTTGCAGTCTGGAAGCCAAAAAGTGCTTTACAGCAGTCATAATAAGCCTGATGTTCAGGTCCTGATCTCCCTGAACATCATTTTACAGGAAAAAAATATTTTGCTGCCCCAGGACAATAGTTCTAAATATTTTAAGTAAACCTACATTCAGTTGAAAGTAATAATTTTCCTATGGTATGATACGTACATTATGACTTCAATGGTAAACGTAATCTTTTTTCCAAAATTGATAATTTGAAATACATTTAGATATGAGTGAAAAGTTCTAGACAGCAAATTCATACAAAGTAAACTTCAGCATTGTAACTACAAACAAAAATGTTTTTAATCCTTCTCAAATTCCCTGCTGATTTTATTATCACCTCCTGAAGAAGGAATGATACTTGATGGTGGCTGGAGTGGCAGACTGTACTGTTTTGTGACCAATTTGAAGCTTACAGAAATAGTTTTTTCTAAAGTTCTAAAAGTTCATCCCACACTAAAATCCAGCTATTTCAATAGCTGTAACAATATTTCTTGCAGCTATCCTTGTATTGTTACGTAAGTTCTTTAATACAATAACTGTACAAGGACTCTCAGATTTTCTCAGTGAACAACCATCTCCTGAGAACATTATTGTTGTCTGAAAAAGTATAACATCTACTCCAACCTTTTATTTTAAAGAGTAATAGATAGACATTTCTTACTCAAGAAATAAAACATTTTTTTCAGACTTCATTTTTCTTCTTCCAGATTTTTTATCCTTAAACCCCTGAAATTTCAATCCATCAATTCACAGAATCACAGAATATTCTGAGTTGGAAGGGACCCACACGAACATCAAGTCCCAATCTTAAGTGAATGCCCTGTATGAGGATCAAACCCATGACCTTCGTGTTTTCAGCACCATCCTCTAACCAGCTGAGCTAATCAAAGAAAGATATCACATTGCAGATGTGAAGAATTTCCAGGACTTGGTCTTCTGATGGGGAGGGTTCTGTATGTACTTCTGAAAAAACATTTTGACATTTTCATTTGCTTTAATTATACCGTGAAATACGAAATTACAAACAATATGTTTTGTAATTAATTTCTAAGATTTGGGGAAGGATGTAATTCCTGGAATTGAAAATATAGTTTTCTATAGTCATTAAAGGGGTGGATATTTCCTCTGAAACTCTGGGTTTATATTGTAGTTACCTATGGCTTTATCAGATCCACAAATTTCCTTTTCATAGGAGATAAACAGTAGTTGCTTCAGTAATGGAACTAAAAAGTCACTTCTGACAGAAATCTGAGTAACCCATCTTTTTGGCAGTATTACAATCTGATCTGCTGTTGTTGGAGTGCTGGAAACATGCTGTGTCCTTCCTAAGATGGAAACAGTAACATCCACCAGAAAAAAGTGCAGTTCAAGGGGATCCTCTATCTTCCCTCCACCAGGCATAAGACAGTAGCTTAGAAGAGAGGAGTCAATGGAGTCAAGTCCACACACAGGGTAGCAGATGAACCCTCTTTTTACCTTCCTTTTTTCCTTGCCTTCCCAGCTACCTCTATTCAACAAGTACGAGGATGTGGATGTGGAAGGTCAGTCAGGATGATGGTCCTTGCTGTCAAGGTCAAAAAAGCCTCCCCCATGTATCATGACAACCTTCACAAGGAATGAAAGATGGGTTATAGTTGCAGATTACTGCTTCCTTCTGAGTATGTCTACTGTGTCTTCAGCAGGGCCTGGGTTAAAAATATCACTAGGAAACTTTTAGCCTGAGATGGCCATCCGGTTATTACCCATTATTGCTCTTCCATGTATTTGGCAATGAAGATGCAATGCACAGTCTAAGGGCAATCAAAAGAGACTTCAGTGCCTTGGGATAATTGGTAAGTCATAAAAACCACATTTTTCTTCCTGTCTTCTATTAACATGGTCTGATCTGATAAAAAATGCTCTGAGAATATTTCAACTTAGGGCTTCTAAAAATATAGCACCTTTTTTAAACAGTTTCTACCCAGTATTTTAGCTTCAGAAGACTTCCACAGAGCCTCAATGATGTCGTTGCAATCTCTGTGTCCAAGAGTTTCAATATTTCAATAAGATGAAATAAATTCAAGAGTAAGCAGGACTCGAATTTGTAGCTTAGATCATTCTCTTGGGACATGCAGGTTCAGTCTTTTCAGAAAACATACAGGATTCAAGTCCTGAAGAGGTGCAAGAATTTAGGCAATGCTCTGTCTTTTTGGGGGGATTATGTACTTTTTTTAGTGTGTCCCTATTCATTTTATCAGAGTTTTAAGCGCCAAGTTTTCACAAGTGTGATTATCTGGGTGAGTACTGAATCTGGATGTTGATTAACCAGTTTGAAGCACCATGACCTTAAGAACCATCAAAAATACAGAGGACTTTTGACATTAATCTTTGGGGAATAATCAAAAAGGTGGTGTTATGAATGTTAGAGTTGAAGTAGGGTTTGCTTCCATTGTGTTTTCTAAATACCATAATCATTAATGTTTCTAGGGTTCCTTACTATCTGAGAACCTCGATAAATAATTGCATTTTAGTAGTTTATAATACAGGGAATGCAGTGCAATAAATTTTAAAATAAAATACAATCATACTGTGCTAAGTTGAACAATAAACTGCCTCTTTACAAATAATGGAAGATGAAGAGTGACAGGGAACCAGAGAATGGGTCAGGTTGGAAGGGACCACAGTGTGTCTGTCATCTGTTCCAACTTTCCTGTTCAAGCAGGGTCATCCCAGAGCTCATTGCAAAAGTTTGCATCCAGAGCGTTTTTGAATATCTCTAGTGAAGGAGACTCCACAACCTCTCTGGGGAATCTGTTCCAGTGCACAGTCACCTGCACAGAAAAGAAGTTCTTCCTCACATTCAGGTGGAACTTCCTGTGCATCAGTTTCTGCCCTTTGCGTCTTTCTTGTCCTATTGCTTGGTACCACCAAGAAGAGCCTGGCTCCATCCTCTTGACACCTCCCCTTCAGATACTGACAGACATTGATGAGGTCCCCTCTCAGTTGTCTCTTCTTCAAACTGAACAGGTCCAGCTCCCTCAACCTTTCCTTTTGGATATATGCTCCAGTCCCTTAATTATATTTGTTGCCCTCTGATGGGCCCACTCCAGGAGCTCCATGTCTCTCTTGTACTGAGGAACCCAGAAATGGACACAGCATTTTAGTTTCAGACAGTTCTTCTCTGCCCACGTCTCCAACGTCTCAAGGTCCTTCTGAAGGGCTGCACAGCCCTCTGGGGTATCGACCACTCCTCCCTGCTTTGTGTTTTAAGTAAACCTGCTGAGGAGGCATCTATTCCTTCATCCAAGTCATTGATGAATAAGTTAAAGAATACTGGAACAAGTATTGAACCTTGGGGGAAACCACTAGTGACGGGTCTTGTTCTAGGTCCTGTGCCAGTGGGATCTACCATTCAGACAGATGGAAACATGAGAGAAAAACAGAGTGGATATTCAAAAGCAAAGAAAAATACCTACCTGTAGTAAAAATAATTTGTGACCTTGAGAATTGACTGAATTAATTATGGTTATTTTCTTGGAGGCACTGAAAGGCATTTTTCCCCAAATGTAAGAACCAGTTAAAAACAAACAAGCAAACAAACTGTAATTTAGAGTTAATTAATGAGCTTTTCTTATCCTGAATTATCTTTATCAAGTATGATATTGAAATCTTGTACTAATCAAAACTTAAAGGAAAGACATTTCTAACCCAGCTTACTGGATATTCTCCTAAAATAAGCAGCACAGACTCCTTTTTGGTTGCTATAAAGTGGACATGGATGCAAAATGTACATAATTTATACTGTCACCTTTTTACTCCATATCAGCTTCTTGAGTTTTATGAATCACATGGTACTTTTTTTTTGTTTTTTTCAGGAAACCTTAAATACCCAACACTCAGACACTTCATACACAGGACCTCTGTCTTGTTCTCTTTACACCCTATAAATAGCTGTTAGATGTTCAAACATTCACACAAAAGTAGCACCACAGTTGTTTCAGATTAGTATCAGCAATAAGACTGGTATGTGAGATAGAATTTTAGATGCTTCTACTTCACTGATTTTCATATATGCACTACAAACTTTTCACTCTACTAAAAGCAGGGAAAGGAGGAAGGGAGAGAAGAGACAAAGGATCTATTACTGCCTTGTATAATACCTCAAAATTGCATACTGAATTAGTAAGATTGGTTCAAATCAGATTTCAGAAACTGAAGCTATGTCTGAGCTGTCTGACATCCCCTATTCATATAGCATTTATGCAACAATTACAAGGTTCCTACCATTGCATATTTGAACAAAATCCCATTTTGTACTGACATATTTCTGTTCAACAGATAATAGAAGATGGCAATGTGCCTTCCTAACCAGTTTTGTAAGCTTAATTACTGTCTGCCTGGTCTCATTTTGCACAATCAGTATGACCACATTTATTCTGCAAACTGATTGGCTATTCTTTTTGTTTTTACCTAGAATTTGGTCCGTGAAACAAACACAGCTTCTTGTATCCTGTGCCATCTTCAGAGATTATGAATTCACCTTCTGCATGGCCATTCCAGAGTCTACCCAAAATTCTCACAGAAATCAGAACTAGTGGGTTTACCCCACTCCAGACAAGAAGGGAATTTATTTTCTTACTTTTTGGTTATCTGTACCTCATAAAGGTATCTTCAGTAAATGATACAACCTTCCAACTGTGTGCAGCTTTGGAGGCATTTTGTGGTGGGTCCAGATTCTGTTGGCATGCACTGTTTTTTTCTTCCAATAAACTACTTTTGCAGAAAAAAAAATTCAATCTGTATTTTTATCAAAGCAAGATAATGAGATAAACAGACTAAAGCAGCTCTGGGTCTGCACAGTAGAAGTGCTGTAAAAAACAACAGCTCTTTAAAATGAAAGACAGAAGTTCCTAATATGTCTATGCAGCAGCTAAGAGGATGATGAGGGATGCTGAACCATTACTTCAGATTCAATTTTCACTGCAGAGTAATATGAGTCTTTAATGATTAAAGATAACTTCTGGCTCTAAGTCATACTATGTTCCATTTCTCTATGATAAGTTAGCCTCTAAAAAATTCTTGGGTCTGTTTTGGGGATTAAATATTAATTTTAAAACTGCTGAAACTGAGGCTTAAATCATTTAGCCACACATTTTTTAAGATACTCTCAGGTAAACAAGGTATCTGCATGGGGTGACAGATACTACAATGCCTGTAGGAACCTTATACACTTCTAAGGTTGGATCTGGGATTTAGAGAGTTTTCATGTTGTCAAATGGTATTAGACATCTATATATGACCAACTGACTCAAATTCTAAGTGTTAAATAATATTTTAATGCTCTCTTATCCTATGCAAAACAGTCAGTTACAGATCCTGTTATACCAAAGAACTAATTAAGTCTTTGCTTTAAGGAGGAATGTATTTCTTGATGAACAGCTGTTATTTTTTTCTAAAATGAATAAACTATTCCATGTATAATGTAAGATATATTATATATTATATTCTTATATATTAATTATATTCTTATTAAAATCTTATATATCTTCACATTGAGCGAATAGGGAAATACTGTTTCTGACTGACAAATTAGTTTAAATAAACTGACTTTGTTTTAAATAATTACATTATACACTTGTGATATTACTCTGCTCTCCATTGCTGGCAAAATCCTGGCAAGAATACTCTTGAACAGAATAATACCCACTATTGCAGAAGGAATTCTGCCACAGCCCGAGGGTAAAAGGGATAGGGACGCGGCACCACACAAAAGGGTTCAGACTTGGTTGAAGGTCAGGGGTGCAATGCCACTTTATTGGGGGAAAACAGGGACTTATATAGGGTATGGGTAAGGGGAGGTTCCATAACTGGGGTGGAGCATGGGATTGACAACCCAGGGTGAAACAGGATTGGAAGACAGGGGAAAGGTGGGTGTAACCTAGAGGTATCCAGGGGAAAGGACCAATGGGAGCTCACTCTGCACTACAGCATCCATCAGCCAATCAGTGAGAGATGAGCGGGAAAACCGGGGAGAACAAGGGAGTAAACAACTTTTGGTGGGAAACAACTGAGGGCAAGTCTGAACAAGCCCTGAACAGTACAAACCATAGGAAATAACATGGGAGTACATCAGAATATGATATGAAACTGGTAATAAACGGGAATAAAAAGTCAGTCCATGGATTTATAGTCCTTTCAGGCTCCATATACTTCCCACCAGGCCTTGTATCTTTCCCAGTCCAATGGGTGATCCTCCTCAGAATTCTACCTGAAAGTCAGTGTGGTTTCAGAGCCAACAGGAGTACCACAGACATGGTATTTGTTCTCAGACAACTGCAAGAGAAGTGTAGGGAACAGAACAAAGGTCTCTATGTAACCTTTGTTGATCTCACCAAGGCTTTTGATACTGTGAGCAGAAAAGGTCTATGGCAGATTTTGGAACGTTTAGGTTGTCCCCCCAAATTCCTTAAAATGATCATCTCACTTCATGAGGATCAGCACGGCCAAGTCAGATATGGCAATGCACTTTCTGAGCCCTTTCTAATAACAAATGGTGTGAAACAAGGCTGCGTTCTCGCACCAACCCTATTCACAATCATTTTCAGCATGATGCTCCAAAGGGCCATGGCAGACCTTGATGATCAGGACGGTATCTACATTCGATATCGTACTGATGGAAGCCTATTCAACCTAAGGCGGCTGAAGGTCCACACTAAGACCTTAAACCATCTTATCGGGGAGCTGCTTTATGCTGATGACGCCGCCCTTGTCGCCCACACAGAAGCAGCTCTGCAGCGTTTAACATCCTGCTTTGCAGATGCTGCTGAGCTCTTTGGGCTGGAAGTCAGCTTAAAGAAGACTGAAGTTCTCTATCAGCCGGCACCTGAGGAAGACTTCCATCATCCCCATATCACCATTGGCCAATCAGAACTCAAATCAGTTCAGCAGTTTAATTACTTTGGTAGCCTCATCGCCTCGGATGGTAAGATTGATGGAGAGATAGACAACAGGTTAGCAAAGGCATATAGTGTCTTCGGAAAGCTTCATAAAAGAGTATGGTGAAATAAACACCTGAAGAAAAGTACCAAGATCAGTGTTTACAGAGCCATTGTGCTGTCTACTCTCTTATACAGTTCCAAATCATGGGTCATCTACCGCCACCACCTGAGTCTCCTAGAGCACTTCCATCAATGCTCTTTCCGAACAATCCTAAACATCCACTGGTCAGATTATGCGACCAATATATCTGTTCTAGAACAAGCAGCTGTCACAAGTATTGAGACCATGTTGCTGAGAACACAGCTGCGTTGGGCAGGGCACATCTCAAGGATGAAAGTTCACTGCCTCTCTAAGATCCTGCTTTATGGTGAACTTGCCACCAGTTGCCGCATGAGAGGAACCCAGAAGAGAAGATACAAGGACTCCCCGAAACAACATCTCAGCCTTGGCCATATTGATCAACATAACTGGTCTACTCTGGCTTCCAGCTGGGAGGTCTGGAGACACACCATCTATAACGCTGCTGATGCCTTTGAGAGAGCACGTAGGATCTCTCTCAAGGAGAAAAGACAATGCAGAAAGAATACTGCCTTGCAGAATATACCTCCTCCTAAGGAGTCTTTCTCCTGTGCCTTTTGCAACTGGACATGTCTATCTTGTATTGGCCTTTTTAGCCACCAGCGTGCTGGTAACAAACGTGGGTAGAGCCCTTCCCAAATCTTCATTCGCGAAGCCTAGCCATGATAAGCTTGTGATGAGGAAAGTATGGTAAAAATAAGATAGTACTTCCTTCTCCCTTCCTTTCCCTTCATTTTATATTTTGGGTTTTTTTATATCCACTTCTTTCTTGACCACAGGGAGAGAAGAGTTCTCCACAAGGCTCTCCAAAGACTCTGGCCAGCTAGCTCAAACACTAGCATTGACACTGACATGGAACACTACTTATTGCAGAATTTTCAGATAAGCCTAACCATACAGGAGTTTCAAAAGCATTTTGTCAGGGACCAATGATTCAAGTTATAATTAGACAGAGTTACTGTCATTCGACTGATTTACATTGAATATAAAAAAAGAGGAAATTCAGTGCTTTGAAGAGCTATGTAGCATATACTATTTCTTGTGATTATGAATATGTGCTTTTATCATTATTTGATCAATTGAGATCCTGCAGATATCTTTTTTGTGGGCTATGAAATACCCTCAAACAGAAAGGTCCCCTATTTTCAGTGAACCTGCATATGGAATTCATTCCGCAGACTCAGAAGGAAAAAATCAGAGATGTCTCTGTAGTATAAGCCTGAGTAAATACCACCTTTCGAAAATGATGACAAGTGTTTAACTGTAATTACATACATTTCTAATGCAGTTTTTTATCTGTTGAAAATCCTGGTGCAAGGCTTTTATTTTTTGTACTTATTGTAAATCTTGGGCTGAACTTTTCTCCTTTCTACAGCGTGATAACTTCAAACTTATCCTCAACGCCTTGCTGATATCAATTCTGACCCAACTGCATCCTGCTGAATTGCATGAGGTCCAGCAAAGTAGCTTTTATGTTTTAAGTTACAACTACCGTAATCTCCTAAACTATCTGATAAAATTTTAATCTCGCTGCCCTTCTTCTTTAGAAGTCAGCCAAGTAAAGATGCCTTGACAGCATTTTATTTTATTTACTTCTCCGAAATTGCTATCTCTGTCATGTTTAATCGTTTATCTTCTTCCTCCAGTTTTCCTTCCCCTCACTTCAATCTTTTTTTTCCATTCAGCTTGCTGTCACTGAAGTCCAGCTTAGCCTTATTCTAATTATTGTGAAACCTGTATTTCGTTATCTAAAAACACTCTTTGTCTCGAAAATGCTCCTGTACTTTATCATTAGATTCTCTCAATGTCATCACTACTTGTGCTTTTCCTGTCTTGATTATTTAATCATTTATGACAGAAAGGATGAGCCGCAGTTTATTAGATTTACTCTGTGGGCCATGTTGTTGCTAGGTGATACCTCTTAGCCACTGCTATAAATACTTCATAATCTTAAGATTAAATTTCCTTGTTACTTTTCATTTAAAGAGTGTAAAGTACCTGAACTTTGATGATTTAAAGTGCATTATAAAACTATTTGGATTAAGGGAAAATTCTGATTGGCTGTTAGATTATCGCTACAAAATGGATTAATTTGTATGAAACACACTGTTCTGCACTGCTGTTCAGTATTTCAAACTGCTAAACTCATCTTTTTCCAACAGTTTGACACAAGTTTTTTCAGACTAGAACTGTTAGGGGAGAAAAATCACAGCTAGGCAAGCTATTTAGTAATCATGAGGTAACGCTTGGGAAGGATTGAAAGTATGAGGCTGCTCTGGGTTAATCATGTTCCTTATCTCATCTTACTGCTTAATATTCACTCAACTAAAATTAACTTTATGGAACTATTTAAGTAGTGCATGATCTTTCAAAAGTTCCTATGTGAAATACAGTACAATGAGTACACTATGGAAGTTGTTTTAAGAGTGTCTGCATAAAGTCCCAGTCATTTTAGTGTCTGCATATATTTGTAATTAGGAACAGAGTTATCTGGTTTCAAACAAGATTTTAACCAGAAACTGGAATCACATTGGAAAATCTGAATGTGCTTATCTATGCTAAATGAAAATTGAGGGACTAATGATTTTTTCTATCCCTTCAATATTTGGAGAGTTTAACTCTAAACTTCAGCCATTCAGTTGTGAAGGCTACACAAATTTTTTAATGTCTATTAGTCTTAGCTCATTCCAACCTCCGTAATTAACAATTTTATCTGTTGATTCCTTGTGATTGATTTAATTAGTAAAACCTAAAACAACAATAGCATTTCATGGGTTTCTTTGTCCTTTTTATTAGGTGTTTGACTTTCCTTCTCATTTCCATCATCATCAGGAACTCTTTGGCTGTTTTTTCCCTGAACTTGCTTGTCATTTGTTCTTTGTCACTTCTTTCCTGCTGCTTACCTGCTCTTCAGGACAGAAAACACATCTTGTCTACCACATACAAAGCCAATTATTAATATGTAGGGTAATTGGATGTAAATAATGCTTCTACCACCAGAAAAAAAATTATATTTTAAAGGCAAAAAGAGGTCAGAAGACTAAAACTTGCAGAAAGTTGTCTTATACATTTTCTAGCATATTTTCCACTGCTAAACGTTACCTAAAGATTTTCTACTACCAAAGTAGTACCTACAATTGCCAGAGCTACCTAATAAAATGTATTAAGTCTTCCATTTCCTATCTCAAACATTTATAACCAGAGCTATACTTATAGAACAACTGTTTCCAAAGCAGTCAGTCACAGGCTGGGACCATGACTTACCATGACTTACATTAAAAAAGTTTCATCTATTTTTATTTTAATTGGGGCAGCTTAACTGAAACCACTTTTTTTTTGTCTCACAGAAATGTCATGGCCAAGAGAATGAGATTCAGATGCACTGAGAAACCTCAAACTCACAATTAGATTCTAAAATAAGTTTGGAAATATTTGAATCCAAGGTATGCAAACTGTCAGTGTAGGTTTTGTGAAGTTAGTCTGAAAAGACTAATACTTATATGATTTTTATGACCTTCTTAAATGAAAATCTTTCTCAAAAGTTTCAGTGCTGCTATTAAAACATGATTTACCTCTAGCTGAATTCACTTCTAATTTAGAATATATCCTATTTAATTTCTAAAATATCTAAAAGAAGTTTGCATTTCATTTTGCTTCCAATGAATTAATTACAATTGTTTGGAAAAAATGAAAATAAACAATGCAAAGGTACAAATTACTCTGTAACGGTGTAACAGATATTTCTTTACTCAGATATTCAGCTGGAATTGTAGAAGATATGGTTCTGGGAATAAAGTATTATTTCAAATATCCCAATCCCAGTACATAAAAATGAAGAAATTAGTTGCATCATCAAACTGGGAATTTTTCAGTTGCTTTTTATTTCATAATGTTTTGATTTTGGTGAAATTCTAGATGATGTTCAAAACGTGAATGATAGTCAGAACACAGTTCTCAGAACAAATTTTCAGATACATGAAAATAGTTGTAAAATTTTTTTAATTACAACAATGAAACTGTTATGGGCAGGTATTCAGGGTCATTTACTTGACTGAAAGTAACTTCAAGCATGTTTTTCTTCCAAAGAAGAGTATGTAATTAGACTGTTTCCAGTGAGGCATTTTCTGTATGTTACTACAATAAAGCTGAGTCAACTCTCTATAGGCTCCACTGTGTGAAAAAAACCCAAAACAATGCTCAGTATTTTGACTTGTCAGACATTTTGATTTCTCACAATTTTTCTAAAGAAAACTGTCTCTTTCAGAAGTAGTCTTCTCAACCCCCCATATATCAACTGAATTATTTATCTCAAGATCATGATGAATGTCAACGAAATATACATTTCCAAAGTCTTTAAATAATTAAATAAAAAATATTATTCTGTGCTCTTATATTACCTATTCAAATTTTAGTTCTGCTTTATTTAAAAATAAAGTCTTCATTTTTTAAGATAGCCTTTTCATTATGCACTTTTTAATTAATATATTTTTTCTATTTGCAAATACAAAATACGTTTTTTAAAGAATTACATTTGACTCTGATTTTTGTGTCAAAGTAAAAATAAAAGGAATTAAAAGAATATCTTGAACTTACTTTTACATATTTGTCATTTTTGTCATTGAGGAGAAGTTCAAACACGTTTTACTTAGGTCTGTGCTTTCATTTAGGTTAAAGTCTCGTTTCATAATCCTGTCAGTATAAAGGAATCATAAAATAAACATATTTTAAGAAAAATTATGTTGCTACAAGAAAATAGTGTAGCCTTGTGGTCTAAATTATAAGTGGGCCTCATGACTCTTTTTTTCATCACGACCCTTCACTTTAAAGATATCTATTTTTCCCTCTTACTTTGCCTTCTGTTCTTGTTTAGTCCACTTAAGGACTTTTGAACTATTACTGAAATATCCTGTCTAGTGAGTACACTGTTTAAAATAGTGTATAAATATTATTCTTTGTTACTTTTAAAGTATGTCCAGAAAAAAGAGGAAATCCATGAGCAATAAATATTGCAGATATTTAAAGGATCAGAGAGAAGACTGAGGATGAAATCAGCAAGACAAAATCAAATCTGGCCAATTCTAATTGACTACACTAGGCTAAGAAGGTAGCACATTTAAACAGAAACAATCTATATATTAGTATTTTCAGAATAACAAACAATACTATTCTCAGTCTACAAAAACAAATGCAAGAAAGAGAATAGAGAGGGTAAAACCATTTTGTAAAAAGAGGTTCAAATTCACAAAATAAATGGAATTATTGTGACATTTTCTCTGAGGTCAGATGGCCCTGACTTCAGAGGCATAAAAGACTGAGAGGAATACTCAAAAAAACGTAAAATGTCTTCGGGGTGAGCCACAAACAAATTAGGTAGACATCCCACCAAACAGATCATTTAGGTAGGATGTATAGCTCTACACAAGTAATTTCTGAATGCTTAATCCTCATTAAAGATTCAAATGTAGATAAAATTACAGGAAAAATACTCAGACATATACTTGAAAAACATAAAAACATAAAAAGAAATTAAACTGGAAATAAATGTGTAAATGACCTTAGTATAGCTCAGCAATACAGTGGACCAAAGTATATGTAAGAAGCATGCAAGACGAAGGAAAAGATCTCCCAAAAATTATATATATATATATATATATTATTATAGAGAAAGACAACATATTTATATATAATAAATAATGTATTATATAAGTAAATATAGTGTAATATCAAAATATCTTCATATTTTTATTTTGGTTTATTAAAGAGAAGGCTGGAAATTCATTTCATTATGGTGCATAAGTATTTCCATGTGGGGAAAATAGCTTTTAAGATACTCTTAAGCAAGGAGATCAATGCATTCAGTCTAAAAGCCAGAAACATTCAAAAAGGAAACCTAGCAGAATTCTTTAATATTGACAGTATTTTATCTCTGGAAAACTTTACTGAAAGAGGTGTTGTGTCTTCTGTCACTTGAAGTTTCTCTATGTTTATGTATTATGTCACCTGAAGTTCAACACAATTTATTAGTCTCAGTGCAGTGTAACTGAGTCATATTCAAGGGCCTGTCTTAATTTAAAAGTCAGACAAAATGATCCAGTTACCATAGACACACACACTTAGATATATAGAGATATAGATATATAGTCAGGAGAGAGCTTAAAAAAATTCCCCATCACAGTGAAGAAAGTAATACCAGCCCAAACAAATAAAATACCAGCCCAACCCCCCAAAACTTTAAATAACTAAAACAAAACAACAATAAAAATCAGATGGGATAACATAAAAACACAGCAAAAATTATATTCATTGCGCAGTGCTTCATATTTTCTGTCAAGGATCAGAATTTCGCTGTACTGAATATAGTAAAAAAGAAATAAGACCGTCCCAAATGGCTTATATTCTAAACAACTGGAAAAACACAACCATTGAACAAACAGGGTCTGCAAGGGAAGATAAGGTTACTGTCCAGGCAGGCATGTGTGAATAAATTAGATGTGACAGTGGCTCAGCCATGACATGTGGTCCTCGACCTAATCAATGGCAACATAGCAAATACTTATAGGGATATGTTGGTGCAAATTTTCCCTTACATTTGAAGCAGTTAGTTTAATTAATTGTATTTGTCTATATCCCATTGCATGCAAAAATAAAATTTCATGGTCCTCTCTATTTATTATTTTCAGACTTATTGATGTAAATTAAAATTCACTAATCAAAGGACAATCTTGATTTCTACCAATATATCTTCCCTTGTCATTGTTTTAATGTTTTAGGTAAAAAAATCTGCTGATCACCAACACTTCCATAGATTTACTGACCATAAATTAGCATTACAATCCCTTAATCCTGAAGGACCAATTCAAAAACTAGCCTCTGCATTTACTGTTCATATTCTCACTACAGATATAATTGTGTCATCTTCAAAACCATCTCTGCATTATGTCAAAATATTTCCCCTCAAATATGCAATATAATTTAATAATAGTGGGACCTGCTTGTGGTGAGATAAAATTTTCATCAAGGTACATGAGAGAAGAGAGGCAAAACTTCTGACCAACATTTTCATAAAATAGCCCTAATGGTAATGCTAATCTGAATAGATTTATAGCAGCTAAGCAGAGTGAAGGATGAGAAACTATAAAATTGTAACAATAAATATAATAATATTCATTAATGACTTGAGAGTTGATGTTCTATTTCTCTGTAATAAATATACACTAAGTTGAAAAACCTCTTGGAATTTTGCTTCAGGTTTTACTTAGCAAAGAATACCATTATAACCCCATAATCAGGTAGGAAGAATTCTTAGCCCATTGCCAAACAAATTATACACCTAAGGGGAAATTTCAGACAGAAAACAGAAACCTGAAATTTTCAGCATTTACCTACTTCATAAACCCTTATATCCACTCAGTAGATGACTATTTTTACTAATGAAATTATAAAACACTGTTTAGAATTCCTGCCACTTGTGGTATCAGTGTAAGATTGAAGAATGTATTTGTTCATTTCAGTAGAAAGTGTGTGAGACTGTAGAAAACAATCTCTTTCTTATCTCTCTTTTTCTCCTAATTATTGTGACTTATGAGCATGCATCCATGCCCTATGTACGAAACCAGTGAAGATAGAAGTAATTCACAAGGTCTTAGACTTGCCATTAGTAAAACCATACACAGAGCCTCTGAAGGACACAGTGTTGACTTGATTACATATTTTCATTTTAAATAACGATAATGATAATCTAAACCTGCTGTAGTTATTTCAGATATCATGTTTACTGATGTATTGTTTCTGAAAAATAGTGAGTACTTTTTGATATATAAGGCTTTAGTTTTTGATAAATAAGGTTTTCAGGCACCATAAAAGACTATAAAAATACAAAATTAAAATACATTCTTTAAGAGTCCTTTATTCATGTAAGAAAAAAAATAAAAAACTAGTATTTTTTCCCAGATGAATTGTATATACTAATCAAAAAATACTGCAATATACTGAGTAGTATATTCAACACTCAATTTAATAAAAAAATCATGGTATATAATTAAAATATTTATTACTTTTTTTCAGAGCCAGAGGCATTGGTATTCATATTTTCAAATTAGATTAACATGCTCTGTTTCATTGTAGTGTATTTGTAGAAAATAATCACAGTTCTATTAAATTTTTATTCCTCTGCATACAAGATCACCATAAGCTTCCTTGTATTGGGGGGTTTAACATGTTTTACTGTTTTTTATGTTAAAATAATTTCAAGGCATTAGCACCAAGGAATATACCTTTAGAGTAACATAACCTAACATAGAGAAGTAATCTATGTCCCTTTTTATGAATTCTTGACTGAATCTTTGTAAGAAGTGATAGTCCTAGAATTGGCAGACAAGATAGATGTTATTGGGAAGTTTCTTGAACTCCAAGGTAACATTTCTTATTTTAGTTCCCAGAACTCCTGAAAATCTTGGGAGTTAATTTTTCACACTGATATGACATTTTAAGAAAATCTATGTCACATTACCTCTTTAGAAACCAGGAAGGATGTGTATGGTGAAGCAAGCTCATTCCTTAATCCTTGTATTTCAGGTGGAAAGAGTATTCAGCCTGCTTTTGATTCACTTTCCCCCCACTCTTTGCAAGGGCAAATAGTCATCATGAAGCAAGGGATTTACCTTTCATTCTTAACGTGTATTTTCACATCCACTCAGCGATTAGCCAAAATATCAAAAGCACAAAAAAACCTTGAAGAACTGCTGAGGAAATAAATAGTCATAAACATTGGGAAGCTCTTATTCCCTCCCACATTTTTCTCTCAAAACCTCTTTGGAAACTTACATTCTAGGTCACCTCCTCAACACGGACTATGAAATATAAAAATGACACACAGAAAGACTATTGCAGAAATTACTACACAACAATATAAAAATTATGTTAAAAAATTATTTTTTTAATGGATTGAATGTATGTTACGTGTCGCTGACTAGAAATTTAATATAATAAAATTTATATTCATTTATTTTTCATGTTAAGTAGTGTCATTAACATCAGTAGGACAACCTAAATGGGTAAGGTAAGCTAGATTTGTCCCCAATTTATTCTCTACTCTGACTTATTTGAATCCAAATATCTTTGAAGACTTTGTATAACAACTTCAAAAATTCAAACAGAACCTCTAGAGAGGTTGTGTAATTTTCAGTTCACTGAACCAGAGAATAGTCTCTCAAAGCTGTTTCAGTGTTGTCATTACTTCCACCTACAAAAGAAACAGCGATGACTCAAAGTCAGAAACAAGAATAAATAAGCAAATACCATCATAAAGGAGAGCTTTCAGAAACTGCCAATTCAACAGTTTTCTCGGAAGTTTTACCTACAATGGATAACTGCAACTTTAATTTTAGTATCTGAAATACCCTCTGAGTATTTCAATATATTTCATCACTCTGATAAAGTAATAATCAGACAACCTGATTTCAGTCCTAAATTTTTCTATTAAAGAACTGATTAGAATAAATACTTTACTGAATACCGTAAAAAAATCAGGACCAAAGTGCAATTTCCAAGCCTACATAAATTAACGATGCATCTAAAAAAAATTAGATTTGAGGACTACTTGTGTGTATGGTTGCAAATAAGAATACAAACAGACATTTTTTCCTTAGAGAATAAGGTTTTTTGAAATCTCTGTCTTACTGACCTGAAGGCTGTACACATCCTGAAGGACCATTTCATGAAAATTACATTAAGTAGGAACTTATGTTTCATGAAAATTATCCTCTGACCACAAATCGAATTTGAGGCATCTTATTTTATGTAAACAAGGAATTCTTGGCAATGCTCTTCGTGCAAGAAAAAAAAAATTAACCCTTTGAATTATGAATCCTATGAAAGTTTGAAAATATTCTACTTTTTATATTCATGTGCACATTGTGAATGAGAGTGATTTCATACTCTAATTCAAAGCAGCTACTCAACCTGTCATGTCTCTATATCAAATAATGATGTATTGTGTATATACATAAATATACACGTGTGTGGGTATACTCTCATAACAAATGCTGTCCATGTTATGTGGAAAATACTTTAAAAGTGTTAGACTCATTCATGTTAGTAAATTCAGTGGAAATTCATTACATTCATTAACAAATCAGAAAGAATTAATTTAAGAAGACTTGTGACAGTTCTTATATTATCTTTAAGGAAGAGTTTCCTAGAAATTTTTTTTTTCCTTTTGTTAGAAATTGTTATTAATAATCACAGTATTTCTGAAATGCTTTACTAACATTTCTTTGAGCCACATAGAACTTTATTATATAAATCTTAGATCCATAGTAATAGTCATTAGATAGCCAAACTAAAATACAAGAGTTGTTTGATAAGATGAAAAAAATTGTCAGCTTTATAAACTTGATCCAGTCCAGCAGGGAGCCGCCAACCAGCCAGGGACTGGACCACTTGCCCCATGAGAATAGGCTGAAGGAGACACGTTTGTTCAGCATATAGAAGACCCAACTTTGGAAGGACCTAAGAGCAGCCTTTGGGGATGTCATTGAGAATATAAAGGTAGGCTTTTCACATTAGTGCATGACAGGAAAATAAGAGACAACAGGTGTAAGTTGAACTAAGAGTGACTAAGATAGGATATAAGAAAAAAAATTCTGATATTTAATATTAAATCTGATTACCAGCCAATCTAGGCATATCGTTTTTTTGATTTTAAAGGTGCAGACAAAGCAATGGGAAATCTGGGCTGATCTTATTTGAAGCTGCTTTGAGCAGGAAATTGGGTTAGTCATCTCTCAAGGGTCCTTTTGAAAACATGTATACTGTAACTTTTCTGCTCCACAATTCATGCACCTGTTAGTGCAATTCAAAATGTAATTTTTTATCAGAGTATATAAGTGGTGGATCATTCTTTTCTCTATAAGGTAATTCTTGTCAGTAAATATGACTTCTCTCATTGCATATATTTTAGGTTGCTTTTTCATCATGTTTTAAGTCTTTTTTTAATGAACTTTAATTTAATTTTATTATGTCATATTAATATTTAAAATATTTATTTACCTCTTTTCATTATTTTGCCCATTGCTATACAAAAGATGTTTAAATAAAGTTTCTCTTAAAATAATGAGTTGAGGCAAGAAGTTTTACCAAGGAAGGTACATTATTGTCACTAATAGTTTTTAGAAGATTGCCACGCAAACATTCATACTGGAATGAGAGTAAATGATGAAATGGAAAACTTTGCTAGTAAGTCAAAACAAAATTAAAAAATAAACATTGTCTGCAAATAGTTGTACAAATTTGTTTTGTAGTAATGGTTACTCAGTAAGGAAAAAAGTGAGTAGTTTCAACAGAGAAAACAATACACTTAGGCAAAAAAATAACCGCTACATCTACTCTGTGAGGTAAAATATTTGTTTCTACTCAGTAAAGACATTTTACATTATTATGAGCTGCTATATAAAAATATCAGATTAATGTAAATAGCAATGAAAATGAGAGGAAGAATGTAAAATATTATTAGCAAAAGAATTTAGAAAACCAAGATATCTGATTACATTGTTGTACAAACCCATGGTACATAAATATTTTGAGTGCTTCATGCTGTTCTAATCATTCTGTCTCAGAAAGATACAGCCTGTGAAAGTACAAAGAAAGATGACAAGACTGATCAAAGAAATGGAACAGTTTTCATATGAAGAAAGACAATAAACTAGGACTCTTCAGCCTGCAAAACAGACAGCAGGGGATAGACGTGGTAGAGGAGCACAGCATTGTATAGGGTATGAAAAAATTGATTAAGGAACAATTATGACTCTCTTTCAGTGTCCAGGAAATAGAAACATCCGGTGAAATTATCAGGCCAAAGGAACTACATTTCCACACAGAGTAAAATTAAGTTGTGGACCATATTATTATCAAGAGCTGTGAAGACCAAAAGTGTAAGGAGGTTCAACATGTGATTAAGCAATTTAGTGAAAAGTCTATCAAGCTCTGTCAAATACAAGGAAGCAGATACTACCTATCAACGTTTCTTTTCAAATACAACACTCAATAATATTAATTCAGCACTGGAAAACTCAGTATTATTGCTCTTGTTGTGTGGGCTTTAAATCACTTTGATGATTTATAGCAGTTTAAATGATTTGGATATAGATTTTAGATATTTATTATGGGTTTCTGATTGCATTCAACTCTTTCTCATTTCAGTACTCAAGGCTTCAAAGTTTACAAATTGTGAAGGAAAAAGATAACCTGAATGACAAATCCAACAGTGCAAAAGCTAAAGAACACTTAATGAAACAAGAAGGAAGCTGATGTAAAACAGATATGAGTGAGTACTTCTTTCTTTCTCAAAATTTTATCCACAGAAAGTTTTGTAAACAGAACCTGCAGATTCGGCAAGGAATTAGACAAATTGGTGAACAAGATAAATAAATGGTTACTAGTTTTGAATGTATGCTGCAGCACTCCTCATAAATGAGTTACAGACACTGAGAGAATGCAAGGGAAATGACAGCTGTGGACAGTCTCCCCTATTGCTCTGTTGGTAACAGAAAATTAAGCTGAAAGTACTAATGATTTCACTCGGCAAGATATTTCTTGTGTTGTTACTAAAAGTGGAACAGTTCATGCTATAATGTCATATTAAAACTTTTTGATATTGAAGAGCGTTTTACAATGAATGATTGGTATAAAGCCTTCCAGAGTTAGGGAAACCCCAGAAACCAGCTAAATTATCCCAGTACCGAAAGGGATTTTGGCCTGGAATCCGGTGGATTTTCAGCAATGGTCCAGAAAACAGCATCTAAAATATTCTACTATAATTTTTATTCTACCGGAGTGGCTATAAAAATATAACTAAGGAAGTTTATTGTAAGATCTGATTTTGTGTTATTTTAGGGCAGGATCTGTTTATTATTCTCTTTTCCTTCTCTTCACCTCTCTCTCTATTTCTTGCATGCCAGAATTTTCCTTGGAAAAACATGGAAGTAAATATCCATAGCAACAGAAAACATTTGGCCAGAGAATGGTCCTAGTGAAGGGTCTAGAAAACGTGTCTTATGAGGAACATCTGAGGAAACTGGTTTTGTGTAGCCTGGAGAAGAGAAGGCTCAGGGAGGACCTCATTGCTGTCTACAGCCGCCCAAAAGGAGGCTGTAGTGAGATGGAGCCAGTTTCTTCAACTCTGCCTGCAGTGAGAGGACCAGAGGAAATGGTCTTAAGCTGAGATAGGGGAGATTCAGATTAGATATAAGAGAAATTTTCACTGTTAGTATGGTCAGGCTTTGGAATATGTTGCTTAGGCAGGTGGTGGAATCACCATCCTGGAGGGGTTCAAAGGTGTCTGGATCTGGTGCTGGATAATATAGCTTAGTGGTTTAGGGGTTACAGGGGTAGTGTTGGGTTGATGGCCATTATTAAATTTTTAAATTTATTCCTCTGCTTCTTCAGAGAAAAAATACAAATTTCTAGCAGTGTTATATTTTCAATAAGGAATATGTTTACTTACCTGCCTTAAAGGATTCTGAGATGTGGCTTTTAAATTTCCATAAAACTCAGTGCTTCATAATAATACACAGGTATTTAGTGTGATTTAAGCAATCAGTATTGAGGAGATGAGTTGCCTCATAATGGTCACTTCTGCTTAGTTATTGCCTGATCGCATCCTTTCAGAAGCAAAGCAGCAAGCTCATTGCAGTACATCATGGATATAAAGCTCTGTAAACCCAGGCAACTTCCTAAACAATGATGATCCAGCATTTTATATACTGGAATGTTTAAGTACTTTTTTTTCCATGGTTTTAATGAGAAGTTTAATTTTGCCTAAATAATGAAGATGTGAATGGACAACCCATGTTTTTTATAACAAGGGTGACTAAACTTTAGTCAAAGTATCATGTGAATTGCTAGTAGGCCATGTTTTGGGAACTTATTCCATCCTCTTTGGTCTTTGATATTACAAGCATAGATTATGTTATGCTATGTTCTTTGGTCTGACTCTTCAGATTCATACTGGATTGTGTTTCAAAGTGGCTTTTTTTCCTTTCAGGTAAAAAATGAAGAAAGATTTAAAGGTCTGTGTTAGGTGCTTTGGGGATGTGTGTGCTTTAAAAATGTTCCAGGATCGGAATAATTCTTGTGAAATTTTTCACTTTCTTCTGTTCAACAACGGTCAGGCTAACATCTTTTGGTGATACATATGCACAAATACACATGTATATATTCAATAAAATGCCTTAATCCCATGACAAGACAGAAGAATGGAAGAACGACGCCTTCTGTACTTTTTCCACATCTGAGTCTCCTAGTTGCTCCTAGAAGCTATTGGAGAAAAAGGAGTTGTAAGCCTAAAATGAAAAAGTGAAAAAGCAGAAAAAGTGTAAGATCCCAAATGCACTGTTTCTCACTTTTATTATTTCTTTCATTTATTTCTAAAAATATTTCTAGGTATTTACAATGTAAAGAGATTAAAAATTTTGGACTTGCTTGGAAACTTGTCTTGAACTTTGCTCTAATGTTTTGTTCTGAGGTTTATGATTTGGCTTTAGTAATTGATACTAATGATGTAGGTGCTCCCCTCTGAGCAGGCTGGTGTCCCATTTTGGGAAGCTGTACTATCACCCTACACAAGAGGCAGGCAGTTCCTGTTACAGTAACATAGCCTTACTGTAACATGCACCACCTTCAGCTAGTGATATGGTACTGTCATGAAAATTTTTTTCAAGTGTTGACAGTTATAGAAGACTGTCATCCATCTGATAGTTTCTTGAGAATGAGTCTGTAGTAAACATGAGGTTTATCATTGATCCCTCTTCTTACCGAATGTTTCTGGCGGTAAGGAATGAGCCACTCTCTATAACTGGAACACCACTGGAGCCTATAAACCCTGCATATACCAGCAATGAATGTTGAACTTAAGAGATCTGGATTTAGTGTCTTCTCTTCTGTGGATTTCTTCTGCGTTTTTGGGAAGTTGCTGGAGCTCTTTGTACCTGTGTTCCCCATCTGGTATTGGGAAATAATAAGCAGTTACCTCAGAGGAGAAGCAACTCTACTAATATCTGAGGGACAAAAGGCTGAGTGGGAACTGCAAGCTTCCTCTGTAAGCAACAACCAAGAGGAGCTGAGCAGCATAGACACAGTAGAGTGCACCAGGGAAAGCATACATCAGTCCGGCATGGCCTGTCCTCTTCAGTTTTGAGCTCATTGGTTTGGCAGAAATATTGAGCAGATGAGACCAGCAAGGAAAAAAGAAGACTAACAGTTCATACATTGCGGTGCTAAATGATTTAATGGCTTTTTTCCCCCCAATAAAAGCAATGCCTGTAAATAACATTAATTTTGTTTTATTAACAAAAAACACATAAATACAGATGTGGAGGGATTGGGTCAAAACTTGAATTCTGAGGTCCTTTCAGACTTGAATTATTCTATCAACTGCCAGAGATTAAGAAAACACCAGGTTTGAATTTTTGATCCTATATTGTTATGAATGGGACAAAAGGGAAAATCAAGCATAGGCGTATCCTTCTTCTGTCTACTTTCCTGTCAAAAAACTTTGAAGGGAATCACAAGTATTTCTACTTTAGCAAAATACTGTGAAGAATGAAGCAATTAAAAACACAATGCTTGCCTTGTACTGGTTTATCACTGTCTCTTAAACCCAAGATTGAGGGCATTTTTTAAAATTTTCAGAAAACAAAAAAACAGAGGAAATTTGAGTTACTGTGACTGTATCTGAAGCCTTGATCTGTTTCTTCAAATGTAAGATCAGTGCTTCAGTGCTTTGATGATTGAATAGAAGAATATTGAGATTTGAATTCTTTACTTCAGAATCATAATTGCAACATGACGAGGTAGTGAACTATGTAATCAAAATCACAGGGGAGGTTGCTCATAAGCCCAAAGGTGGGGAAAAAAACAGAAAAAGATATTGCCTTCTTGTGTTTTTGCTGAGGAATTTTCTAAAGATGGCCTTTCTTTCTCAACTCACATGTTCCTACTTGAGACCTTCTAACTATCCTGAGATAGAAGTAGTGATTTATAAGATATAAAGTTTCAGACTGTTTTTGGTTCTATAAACCATATTTTATAACAGTTATTTTAGCCTGGACAGAGTGCCTATGGAGAGTGATGTGGTAGATGGGAGAGAGACACAGGGAGAGAGGGAGGGAGGAAGAGAGGGAGGGAAGGCAGAAGAAACAGAGCTGAAGCACCAAACCATGGTCATGTTGCGGGTTGCAGGCAAAAAGCTTGGAAGTCTCTCAAATATTTAGCCCAATAACATATTCCCTGGGTCAGTTCACCATAGTATCACAGAATCGCAGACTCAATTAGGTTGGAAAAGCCCTCTGAGATCAAGTCCAACCTATGGCCTAACACCACCTTGTCAACTAGACCATGGCACTAAGTGGCACATCCAGTCTTTTCTTAAACATCTCCAAGGATGGTGACTCCACCATCTCCCCGGGCAGCCCATTACAATGTCCAATCACTCTATCTGTGAAGAACTCCTTCCTAATGTCTAACCTAAAGCACTCCTGATGCAGCTTACAACTGTGCCCTCTTGTCCTATGCTAGTTGCCTGCGAGAAGAGACCAACCCCCACCTGGCTACAACCTCCTTTCAGGTAGTTGTGGAGAGTGATGAGGTCTCCTCTGAGCCTCCTCCTCTTCAGGCTGAACAACCCCAACTCCCTCAGCCACTCCTCACAGGACTTGTGCTCCAGACTCTTCACCAATGTCATTGTTCCTTCTCTGGACACGCTCCAGAACCTCAACATCCTTCCTGAACTGAAGGGCCCAGAACTGGACACAGCATTCAAGGAATAGCTTCACCAGCACTGAGTACAGAGGAAGAATCACTTCCCTAATCCTGTTGGCCACACTACTCCTGATACAGGCCAGGATGCCCTTGGCATTCTTGGCCACCTGGGCACACTGCTGGCTCATGTTCAGCCTGCTGTCAATCAGTACGCACAGGTCCCTTTCTGCTTGGCTGCTCTCCAGCCACTCTGTCCCCAGCCTGCAGCACTGCAGGGGGTTGTTGTGGCCAAAGTGCAGGACCCGACACTTGGCCTTGTTGAACTTCATCCCGTTGGATTTGGCCCATCTATCCAGACTGCCCAGGCAGGTCCCTCTGCAGAGCCCTTCTTCCCTCCAGCAGATCGACACTCCCTCCCAGCTTGGTGTCATCTGCAAATTTGCTAATGGTAGATTTGATCCCCTCATCCAGACCGTGAGTAAAGACACTAAACAGGACTGGGCCCTGGGGGACACCACTACTGACTGGCCACCAACTGGAGGCAGCAACATTCACCACTACTGTCTGGGCCCAGCCATTCAGCCAGTTCTTAACGCAGCCAGGAGTGCACCTGTCCAAGCCATGGGCTGCAGCTTTTTCAGGAGTATGTTATGGGAGATGGTGTCAAAGGCTTTTTGTCTAGGTACACTACAGCCACAGCCTTTCCCTCATCCAGCAGGTGGGTCACCTGGTCATAAAAGGAGATCAGATTGGTCAGGACCTGCCCTTCTAAATCCATGCTGGCTGGGTCTGATCCCTCGGCCTTCCTGTAGGTGCCATGTGACCGCACTCAAAATGATCTGTTCCATAACCTTGCTGGGCACCAAGGTCAGGCTGACAAGTCTGTAGTTTCCTGGATACTCCTTCCAGCCCTTCCTATGGATGAGCATCACACTGGCAAACTTCCAGTCATCTGGGACCTCCCTCGTTAGCCAGGACTGATGATAAAGGAAAGTGGCTTGGCAAGCTCATCCATCAGTTCCCTCATCACCCTAGGAAGGATCCCATCTGGTCCCATAGACTTGTGAGGATCTAAGTCATGAGGTCATCAGGTCATCAGATCACTAACTGCTTCCACCTGAATTTCAGGTGGGCTATTTGGCTCACTGTCCCTGTTCACCAGCTCAGGACAGTTGTCCTGAGGATGACTTGTCTTACGGTTGAAAACTGAGGCAAAGAAGGTATTAACTACGTCAGCCTTTTCCTCATCTTTGGTGACTATATTCCCCTCTGCATCCAATAAAGAATGAAGGTTTTCTTTGCTCTTCCTTTTGCTATTGATGTGTTTATAAAAACACTTTTTTTTATCCTTTACAGAAGTGGCCAGATTAAGTTCAAATTCTGCTTTCACCTTTCTAATTTCCTTTCTGCATGACCTAACGATATCCTTAAACCCTGTCTGAGTTGCCTGCCCTTGAAGCAGAGGTGATAAACCCTCTTTTTTTGCCTGAGTACACCCATGTACATACCTTCCAGGTCTGCAAGGATTCATAGCTAAACAAATCTCTTCTTTGGAGGAGAAACTGGGGTCCTGATGCTTGATACCAGTGGAAAGGGATGTCATGTTTTCAGTAACCAAAATGTTTGTGGTAGACTGAACTTCCATTTATGAAATAGAATAGTAGCATTGCAGCAGTTGTTCTGTCTTCAGTTTTAGGGCAGCTGTTTTGAGATTCTAGATGACTGAAGTTAGTATGTCACAGGTGTGATTAAAATTCCTTCTCGTTTTCTCTCCCTTCACTCCTTTAATCAATAATGTCCATTTCCCCAGAAAGACAGCTTTTGTTGTTTTCCGTTGTTCTGTTGTGGACTAAATTAAAACGTTGTGCTTTACTGTCAAGGAATCCTACCTTCTTCACATGTACAAGATACCTGAAGCACAAAAGTCTGGTATGCTATCAAGGGGATTGGTGGTCTCCAGATCTGCAGTTCCACAAGCTATGTGCAGGACTTACTGGCTAGTCTTGGACTGCTTTCTTGCACCTTTGATGGTTTCACAGTAAAGTGATAAGTGGTTAGAAGAAACATTTTTCTTTCTTGTATGAGTGTGACTTGTTTAAAGAGAAGGGCCTGCATTTGCTATAAGAGGAGGTTTCACTGGGATGCATGTGAGTGGGCTGGCACTTGTTTATTTTTAGCTACACAGCTATATTTGTTATCTTAGAAGCCTGCATTAACTGAAATACCTACGCGCTGGCAAACACATTCAAGTTGTTGGATATGGTACATTGTGTAGCAGTTTTCTTCAGCCTGAAGACTTAAGAAAGCAACCCAAAGTAGGGTGTTTAAAGGACTTGTTTTAATGAGAAGTACGTCCTTCTGTAACTAGTTGTCTTTATCCTTGTGTACACTAGTCATCTTACGTACGCATGTCAAGTTGGGCCCTCAGCTGAGAAACGCTGTGTCAAACAAGTTTTTTTTAAAATCTTGGCTGCAAGATGGGTGAAAGTTTTGTTTATCAGTTTCTAAAAGCAAGTGGGTTTGTAGTGTAGAAGGTAGGTAAGAATTACGGCTTCCAGTGCAAAGTTGCCAAGTACTCTCTCAAAAAGCTGATGCTGATGTGTCTTCTTTGAACAAAGAAACTGAATTTGGAAAATACCAGTGCAAGTATGTGTAGGAAACAGCTCTGCTTCCCTGCAAATGGCTGTTGTAATAATTATTCCTTCCTTTTGCCTTGACAGCATGATGCTAACTAGCAGCTTGCAGCAAAGATAAGACAGTGGGGGAGGTACATACATGAAAACATCAGTAACAATCACACTATTAGTTTTGTAAGGCTGGAATTCTTCCAAAATGTGATTTTCTGGTTTTACCTGATATACCACAATAATCTCTCAGATAGTGCTTTGACAGTGGCATTTATTAAATGTGAAAATAGAAACATTGGATGTCATAAATTTACAGGACTAGCAGTCTTTGATCAGAGTGATTGTTTTGGCAGAGAACAAAAATAGCATGTATATATAACATTGAAAATGCACGTTTGTACTGTTATAGACAAGTTTCTGCACTCTAGCAGTGCCAGCATGCTTCATAAGTTGCCAAGTGATCTTCCCAGATTGGATTTAGGTTTTGGATATTTGACACAGTTTATGGGTGAACCTGGAAGCAGCAGTAGGGAATGTGTAACCATTTGTCCCTCTTTCACTAGGTTTAAAGTGCTTAAATCCAGTGGGATCAAGGTTGCCTCTGTTAAAGGGGGTGATTACACCTGCACTAAATCCCCAAAGTTATGTCAGATATGAAACAAAGAAGTTGTCTGCATTCATTTCTTATAGGAAAGGCATAACTAGGTGATTCCTCTGGTCTTACCCTAATGAATAAATTAAATCTTTGGAAGCAACATTTCAGTTCCTTGTGGAATTGCACATGATTTTGAAAAAGGTTGGAATGCAGCTTCTGGGAAACTGAACTACCACATACTATGAGAGGCTGAAGCACACCAAAGTAGCTAATGACTGTTGGATGAAAAAGAATTTATTATTTCTGTGCACTAAAGATCAGTAGCAGATAACTGTATCCCGTCAATTGTGTTGACCCTTGCTATGATTAGATATTTAAAGTAAACTGGCAGATGACTGTAAGATGCTGTCTTGATTTGGTGTTTCATACTGACATATGATATTTGATTATTTATCGCTAAATTTAATACCTAGGATTCCTATGTCTTGGAAAATATTTCTTATATTATTTACAGTTCTATTTGAATTCCACTTCTTCAAAGTGGATATCTGTAGATGGTGCACAGTAGTTTAAGCTTTTAAATTCTTTGGGCCTTGATTCAATATTAAATGTTAACTAAAATGATGGTTTCCACAGTGTATGTAGTAAAAGCGAAGACCTACAGGAAGAGGTGTGAACTTTAGGTATATGTTTTACTAATTTTTTTCCAGAGGAGATTGTGTTTGTGTTCTCAGCCATGATGTTATGCTTCAGTTTTATGCAGGGGGAGAAAAACAAGTGCAAATAGAAATGGAGAATTGTAACAAATGTGAATGAGAGAAAGTAAGGTCTCTCCAATCTTCCAGTTCTAACACAGAAACCATCACAAGGAAAAGAAAGAAGAAAATTGCAGTGCCAAAAGTACAGCCCCTGAGACTTCTTGACACATCTGTGTGAGCAAACAGTTGTTTTCCCCCATTATTATCATTAACTACATTAAATGAAGTAACAAATAAGCAAGATTTTTTTTTCCTCCAGGATTTGAGGAATCAATGGGTCAAAATTTGAGGAAGTTCTAAAACCCCAGCCAAAATCTGTGGTTAGTGTTCAAACTCAGGCATGTTCAGTCATACCTTTTTCTCTCGCTTTTAGTGATCTTTCAAAGTACTGCACAAAGATTTGTATGTCCATTTTGGCAGACAAAATCGAATGCATTACAGTACTGTAATATGTAGTACAGCATGGCTGTCACATAAAAATAATCATTCAGTTTAATGTTTGTATTGCTAAACACAGGTGTTTATATTCTTAGAATATACTTTAGCAAGAGTTGCAGGATCAGATGAGTTATTCTCTTCACATGACCTCAATAAAAATGTTTTGAGAAATTGGACTTAAATAATACATGAATTCATGCTAGACCTCCACAAGGTCACTCTATGCTCCTCTCAGCAAGAGAAAACAAAGTGAAAACAAATACGATAAAGGCAATCAAAGTGGCAGATGATATGTGAAGTTCAGAAAGCAGAAATCAAAGTATTCAGAAACTAAAGTTTTCTGAGGTGACCAGAAGTACTTTAGAATGCAGTTGAGGATATAGATAAGATATGTTATTGGTATTTAGAATGGTGAGATGAGCACTAGAGAGAAAAACTTAGTTTGGTAAGAAAAAAAACCTAACCCTAACCAAACCAAAGCAAACCACTCCCCCTCCCCCTGGCTAAAAAAAAAAAAGAAGCTGCAAGACAATGCTTAATAAATCTAGTATTTGAACTATGGTGTCCTTTCTCTCACAAGGTAACAGCTCTTCATGGGAGTTGTTCTACTGCTCTTTAGATGTTTTCTGTATAAGGAGGTGCTTGATTTGACCTAGAAAAAGCAATTTGGTTCATAACAAATTTTTTGCTGTTGTTGTTGTGTGTTGTTCTCCTTTCATTGTATATCACAGATGTGCCTAAAGCCGCACACAGGATAACTTCTGTGAATCTCTTCTCTCTTGGGTAAAATTCAATAAAACAGAAAATAGTGGGAAAGAATGGTTTGAATTCAGAAGCAACTGTGCAAGATCTTAAGAGCAAGGAAGCAACTGAGAAGCATGTTGTGATGGTTAGTCACTCTTCAGTTTCAGGGGTGATCCTCAAGTGGGTGGAACTGTTTCCATTGTTGATGCAGTAGGCTTTTATAAATTTAATCTTGAAAAACTAAAACATACTAAATATTGAGCTTGCCTGTATAACATATTGTTGATAAAGAGGCACTCAAAACAATTAGCTCTGGATTTAATTTTCTTAATGCAAAGCTGTGCAATTTCATACTATGGTTGTATTTCAAATGTTGCTTGTGAATTCCCTATTATACCCTCTTCTAGACCTCTGCTTATGCAAGAGTACATTCAAAATCTTGATTGTTGTTCCTGGATGGGCATGAAGGTAGGTTCTTCTTTTTAGTTGTGCTAGAGCTCTGCAATGAGAAGATTTGAAGAGCAGGGAAGAAGAGGAAATGATTTTATGGAAGGACACATGCCTATCCCAAAACTGGTTGCATTAGAAACTCTGCCACTGGGTTTAGCTGATTTAAAAACATTGCATTCACAGAGCAGGTTGGCATTACCTGTTAATAGAGCTGTAATAGTTCTGTAATAGTTCCTCTGTTCAATGCAGTCAAAAGAAGTCAGGCGTTAAAAGTTACGAGGAAAGGGATAGAAATGAATGTTTTTCCACAAAAAGTTTCCATGGAATGTGATCATCTTTAATACTATAGACTTGAAAAGGTTCAAAGACAAGCAGTAGAGGTACTATGGGGATGGCTTCTGTGGTGGGAATGCTTAACCGGTTGGGTAAGATTTCTCAGCCTGGAAAAAGGATGCCTGTGTGTGATAGATGCTTGTAAAGTGGGTGACATGAATACAGTATATAAGCCATAATTGTTCACTGTGTTTTCCTGTGAGTAAATCCACTGTACAAATTCGGTACGTTTAGCATTGATCTCATCTTTTGGCAAAGCAACACCATCATTCCACCCCTGAACTCTGTGGAGGCAAACCACACTGGACTACTCAGACTGCAGGGTAGGGATCACTTTTAGTCGTGAACACATTTAACAGACCAAGTACAACCCATATGATCTTCAGGCTGTCCCGGGAGAGTAATTTTGATTGTCTTTACATTAGTTTAATTTGGAATTACAAAATGCACAATATGTGCACGAACAGGAAGGCATATGGCAGCACCTACACGTACGCTTCTTTTTTTCTTAACAATTAATACCACATTAATCTCCTCATCAGGCTGGTTTCCAAGTCCCAGGATATGTTTTATGTTTCTGCAAACTATAGAACTGCTATTTATGATGACCATGAAGGAGAAGGAAAAGTATGGATGTGTCAAATATCAGACAAAAAAAGGAATTTTGTCAGCAGAGAAAGGATGTTTTTGTCTGCCTTCACCAAGGCTTCTTTTACATTTTTTAAGAGTCACTTGCCACTTGACTGTTCCTGAAGAATCCTCAGAAATGCTTAACAAAAGTGTCTTTAAGTACTCAAACTCAACCTGGAAATGAACGCTAATTAAAAGCACTTAAAAAATTGTTCTGTACAACAAAAGCATTTCCTTTGACATGTTATAGCCCTTGATACTGAAAAACACACACAGAAATGACACAGATACTTCAATTAGCTCTGAAAGCTTTCTTAAACAGTTAGAATGAGGGTATTGGTTTATAGCATTGTACTACATATTTAAATGTCAGAAGTATAGGTCTTAACTCAAAAAAATGACAAACAATTTTACCTTAATGTGTAAACTCTGCAAGTGACACAGGATTTAAATACCCAATGGCTTATTTTTTTTTCTTAGCAACCATTTTCTGTTTACTTTTCCAACATTTTCTGAGCTTATAAAGTAGGGTTTAGTTTGCTGTTGTGGTCATAAAAGATTTGGCTGCTACAATCTTATTTATATATGCAAATTTTATGTATATTTATACTACAAGTGGAGGAGCTCAATCAATAAAAATTCAGATTTAAATAATTTTATTTCTCCATCAAATTACTGCTATAAGAGAAACAAGTGTGATACAAGCAACCTAAATTACTAAATTGAAATGTCTTTTCATTTTACAGCGGTAAAAGTAGCACTTTTTTCTTTTTTCGTCAGTTTGAGTGTTGTGAGAAGAGTGATTTTCATACAGTGAGATGGAATAATTTTTGAGAAAATAAGTTTTCTCATATATACACTCAGTGTCTGAAGAGTTGACTAGTATTTGAGGCAGACTTGGTTAGGCTGGAGGCAGCACTAGCTACACTGCTTCTTATTCTAGAAGTTTGAAACCAACAAGTTAGAGAACTTCTCACAAGATTAAAAAGTTTGCAAACCATAGAGCAGACACCTGCCAAGAAACACTGTTTCCCTTTTCCCTGCCTCAAGCAGGAGATGTCAAACTTCTTATGATGATGTCAAACCTTCATTCTATGCTAGCATGTCATGAGAATCTGCTAGAACTTGTTTCGCTTAGCAAGACTGCAAAATGCCTTCTCAAATGGGTTAGATGTTTTTTTCTTCCTTTGCATTTCAGAGAAAGTTGCAGGGAGAAGCTGTGAGAAAGCTCTCTCTCTTCCTGGTATGCAGGGAGATAACATGTTTGCAGACATGTACAAGGCCTCCTCGGGCCAGAGAGGGTGTGGGAGGAGAGAGAGAAGATACAAAAAGCTTTGGAGAAGGCCTTTTTTCCCTGGGGACCCACCGTGTGCAGTATTGTTAAGAAGTAGTCCTTGTATCTGAAATACACCAGTTTTTTAATCCTTCCACTGTCTTGGCATTCTAGAGAAGAATACTAGTAAAGTCCTCTTCAAAATTAAAAACTTATTTAAACATACATATCTTTCACATTCTTCTTTTCCTGAATAAGCCATTTCCTGGTTGAAAAAGAAATCTGGAAAGCAAGAGTAGAAAGGCATATCTGTAGAAAGCAAACGAACTTTCTCAAGCATTGGCAAAAGGTCATCTCGGAAAGAAGTTGAGAGCGAGACCTCACTGTAGAACAGAACAGTTCTTCGGAGGGTTCCATAGAAAGTATTAGAAACCTTGTTTGAATACAGCCTCCCAATATTTGCTAAAGGACATTAGGAGCAGCTCCAGCCCAGGACTCTCCTGCCTAGCTGCTGGAGCCCAGCCCAGTGCCTGGAAATCCATCGTCTCTGCCCAGCCCAAGAGATGTGTCTAGATAAATGAAATGAAAATTAATTCTTTCTCAGTAAGCCAGAGCTAACAGAGTCCATAATGTCCTACGCAAAACACACTATTTGTTAAACTGTCATTCAGTCCAGGAGACTGGTTCCTTCCAACCGAAACCATTCTATGATACTATGACTGCTTCTATCGAGAAGTCTAAAATGGTATATTTTTTCCTCAGTGTACTGTGTAAGAAATAGTTTTAAAAATGGGTAGCTCATATTTTCTTGTTTATAGAAGATGATTAGATACCTGAGTGGTCTAAAATTATATCCTAGTCTAGATATAACTCTAGGAGTCCTTGAAGAAATGTGACAAAACCCAAAACCTCATTGAGTAGATTCTATTTCGGGGCTTATACTGACATCTGGGAAACTTTAAAAAACCCCAAACCCTGAGATTCATGATTCATTCAGCCTAATCTTTTTTTCTGGTTAATATTTTGTTTATAACTTATAGGTATAAATGTGGAAACAGCAAAAACAAGTATGTTTTTTCTTCAAATAATTTCAAAATTTTAAGCACAGTCCACCCCTTCCAGTTGGAAAGTCATTACCAGTGATCCTCAAAGTAAGAGATGAAAAAAATAGTGAATAGTTTTAGTTGATTTCTTTTTTACTTCAGTTTTTTGACTGGGCCAATTGGCTCAGCAGGTATTGCTACATGTCGTTTCTGAGGAGGCTTCCTGCTGGCAAATTGGTTTGAAATCAAGAATTGCATTTATAATCTTGACAATAAAACCTATGAGAAACATGCTAGTGAAGGCTGGATGAAAGGCAGATCATCTTTTCTTCCAAAGCTTAGGCATAAGAGTTTTCAAACTATGTTCTCTCTTATTTTTAGCAAAGAACTTTTGATATACAATACACCAGCCGGAAATATTTAGCCGTAGATACATTTTTTAACTATTGAATTTGTGCATACATTTGATAAATCAGATAGATTCACAGTTTTGAGGCCCAAGTAAACACTATGAAACTATATTATGTTTATTAATATAGCAGAGAAGGATTGAGATACCAATACTTCTATGGATTTTGAAATTAACTTATTTCTATTGATTTCTTATTTGTTGTATAAATATTACACTTATAAATCACCTTTTTTTACTATATCTGTATTTTTCTGTTTCTTTAAATATATACTTCTCTAGTCAGTCCCTGTCACCACCATGCATTGAGGTAAAATTCCTTTTGAAATAAGTAAGAACTGTGTAGGAAGTTTGCATAGTTACTGCAAAATACACGTGAAGATTGGGGAAAAAAATAAACTAAGTTTACCCTAGAACAGGAATTTTAATTCGCTTCAGTTCACATCTCCTCTTCAAAGCCTTCAGTTTCTTGCAACAGGTAATACCTGTAAACCCCAGACAAGGGATTTACCATTAGTAAGAAGGAAGTAAAAGCTATGAAGTTTGCCCGGCCCTCTGATGACATCCAGGTGAGCATAGTAATCTTTTGGGGAGGATTCATTTTCCCTAACTTTAAATGTGTACAAGTTACTTATAGGATATACCTTAAAGGATGGCATCCTTTTGACTAAACATTCACTTGGCAATATAGTTACTAGCTCAGAGGAAGAAAATTGCATTTAGTGTAAGAATTCCACCGTTAAGGACAATTTCTGGTTTATGCAGATTATGTTAATCTAAGCCACTGTAAGGCAGTAACCAGACTTCTTGCTACTTCCTTTCTTTTCCATTCCCAATGGCACAAGTAGTCATAACAGGTACATTTATCCTTTAGCTTGACACCATTCGATTCAAATACCTTTTTGTCCTTGAATGGACAGATAGCACAAAGTGAAGGTTTCATATCAACAAATGCAAAGATAAAGAGAATTTCAAAAGTAGTACAGTACTTCCTTCTCTCGCTGCCTTGAGCAGCCTGTTGTTTTTTAAAAAAAGTAACCTATATATGTACCAAATCTTCCTTTTCAACTGGAGCCATTATCATAATGGTCTACCAGGAGTCAACAACCACTTGACTGAAATGATGCATAAATATTTTCAGAGAAGTACTGTCAATCTCATAGGTACTGATGGATATAATAAACCTTCCTTAGTACTGAGAGGAAATGTGATGACAGTTTTTCCATGAAGGATGGAAAAGTACAAAGAAACAGGTACCAGAGAAAACAAAATAATTCTTCTGATATGTTGGTGACAACATGATGGGTTTTGAATGAAACAATCATGATCACATTGTTAAGTGAGATTAAGATACAGACAATATACAGTTATAGGGAAATAGGCTGAGAATGTGGAAGCAAATAAGCAGTACAGGAAAGGAGAGAAAATTTTGAGCAAGTTTTGTTCTGATTCCCTTAAAATCTGGTTTATGCACAGTAATTTGAAAGATGAACATCACTAAAAGACAAACGTTCTGCAGAAGTACAAGTTTGCAATATGAAGAGTAAGTCCCATTGATTATCCAGGCATTATATTTCACATGCTTCATTTACTATGCTTGCTCTAAAACAGTTCTCAAACTGTCAGACAAGTTAAAGTGCTCAACAGCATCTGTTGTAAAATGCTAAAATTGCATACATGAATTGGCAGGAACTCAAATAGATCTATATCAGTTCTTATCAGCTTTCCAGACACTGGATTTAGTAATAGAAATACTAAAACCAAGAGATCAATGTGTTTTAAACTCCTCTGAAATGTACTGTTTAAAACTAAATCCAAAAATGAGGTCAGATCTGGTTAGACATTCTGACTGTGACTCTGCAAAGCTAGAATGTCTCCACACATTTCTTTGTGAATGAGATTTGCCTAAAAGAGAAAAACTAGATTCTAGAGGAGGAAGCTTGCTGTTGACTCTGCCTATTGAACAGGGGTAAGGGTGACACCCTGATGCAGGAACTACAGAGCTCTACAAGAGGGAAAGATTAGACCTCTGACTATACCAGTATCACCCTACTCAGTCTCACTTGGGACCTCCACTCCCACATCTTCTTCTCTTTGGGCCCATAGCTGCATTTGAGCTCAGGTTCTGGCCCATGGCCCTTGTTAAACTACACTGTATGAACGCTGTGTCCAATCTTGAGTTAGTCTCAATGATTTCACTTCCTGACTCAGCACTACTGACTCATTTGGTAATGCTTGACTTTTGGTTGATTCAGAGTAATGCCACCAGACTTGCTCTGCTCTTCATGGTGGGGACTGTGCCTCTGCCTTGCTGTCTCCCTTGGGTCTCGTCTTGCCTTCACTTGTAAAGACTCCATTTGCTCCCTGAAATAAATGCCACTACTTGATTTGGAAAGAGTACACTGAAAGAAAAAATACAGGTTATCCAGATTTTAGCTGTATTTTATTGACATGCTGGTCAGCATGTTCTGAATAAACAGAGCTAAATCTTCAGTTTCAGACAAATAGTCAAAATTTGCTTTCTTAGTACAGAATTGTAATGAATGCCTATCCCACAAGCCCAAAGACATCCAAAACAGGATGGCATCTTCCAGAGTCAAAAATGGGTTCAGCCTTGGGGGAAAAAAGGACCAAGAAGTAGTTCTGAGCTCTTTGGGAACCTGGGCTGGTTTCCTAATCGAATACACCTAAGGAGTCTTACCACCTAAGGAGTCTTTCTGCTGTGCCTTTTGCAACTGGACATGTCTATCTCGTATTGACCTTTTTAGCCACCAATGTGCTTGCAACAAACGTGGGTAGAGCCCTTCCCAAATCTTTGTTCGCGAAGCCCAGCCATGATGACCTATATACCATTCACTCTGGGGCAGGCAGTGAGCCCTGAGGTTTTTCTCAGTTATTTCTGCTAGCAACCTAACTGGAATTTTGGAGAGAGCTTCACTTAAGGCAACTCTAAAGAAACAGCTTTTTACATGCAATAGTCTAGAGATCCTGCTCTCTTTTGCTAATGACAACCAGAGTGCTAAAATTTTAGCACACCATGACAACTAAATGTAAGAAAGTGTCTAATGTTACCCGGTCATCAGCTTACTTGTTCACTTATTATCGGACGAAATGAAAATTCTGGACTCCTGACTTGATGGGCAGAAATCAGTTTATTCTTTCATGACCCAGGGTTTTTATATCATTCACTTTTAGCTGGGAGTGGTTAAGCAAACCAAGACATAGTACAGCTGCACACTACACATCCATCACTCTTGCAGGCCCGCCTATCACATGCAGACACACCACACACACAAAACCTGGAGCTCCAAGTAACTCCTTTTTAAACCCACATATGGCAAGAATACAAACAGAATAACTGAGCTTGTTTCTGGGCAGTAAATCACAGCCTAAAGAAAACAATACAGGATCATCTTAGACTTTTCTCAGGCCTTTTGCTTCTTGTTTCTCATGCTGGCTGGTACAACTCATAACCATGAGGAAAAGCCTAAATTAAGTGGGAAATCACTCAGATATGATAGGTAGTAAGAGTTTTACCTAAAGGTTGAAAATCCAGTTTTTCAAAGTGTTCATGCATTATTCTTCCCCATCACCAATTAAAATTGGGATATTTTTGAACTCTGGAATCAGAATATATGAATAAAATAAGTGTTCCTTTTTTAAAAAAGGTTATTTTCTTCCCATCTTTCCAAAATCTAATGGGCATTACGTCAGTAAGACTATTTAAGATTGTGAAATAAACCCCCAAGAAATTAAATTAGAGACTTTGTATAGTCCAATAAGTTGGCAAAAGAAAGATATTTCAAGAGAACTGATTATTTTCCTTTATTGTTGGCTTAAGAATGCTAGTTAAACAACTGAAATTCTTTCTATTTTCTTTTTAACAGATATCAAAAAGGAACAAGAAGTTCATTCTTAACAGCAGAGACAGTTTTTATACTGGCCAAGCTATTTTACCTGTGTTTACTGGGAGTACTTTGCTAGACATTAGCAAACAGGAAGTTCTATTTCATGTGACAGGTTGTACAACTTGCAGATATCCTTGTAACATGTCCGCTGACCCCCAGGCCCACATGTCAGATTTGTGCATGGCATATGAATTCTCCCTGAGTGAACTCCTCATAGTCATGCAATCAGTGTTTCACACAACACTCCAAAGGAGACACTGAAGAACTGGCTTCAGGAGCAAAGCTGGCACAAGAAGGCCTGGGCAACCAGCTCACTTATATGCCTGTTTTGACAGATCAACCCTGGAATCAACACTGGCTTTTCTAGCTAAATTGGCTCTTAGCCAAATGCAGTGATAGCTAGAAAAGCAAAAGCATAGGAGGTGAATGTACTGGCAAGGTACCACGCAGTATCACTGCCTTTTGACCACCAGCATGTTTGAAAAATGTGACCTCCAAACTGTGGATAATAAGAAGAAAAAAGCTATATTTTTTGCCATATGCCAGTGCAAATAATAATATGAACAAAAACCCCAATGCTTAAATTTACCTGCTTCTTATTGGAAAAGCTTTATGTTTATTCTAATAGCATTTAACTTAATTGCAGCAATTAGAACCTTTTTTATTATTATTTATCTTTTTCCTAGGAACAGCATGATTTAATTTGCATTAATGTTTTGCTTGCAAACAGTAAATATTTGAGTTTAATTTGACTCTGCTCTGTACCGAGTTGTCAGTCTTTCTCTGTTCTACGGTTTGGTTACAAAAAGGTCACACTAAAATCTGGAAACCAGAGCAACTAGATGGGTTCAAAGTTTCCTTTGAACAGAATCTGAGTTCATTTCATAACAACATTTCCTCTATCAGTTCCATTAAAATTCTGGATTAGGTAATTAACAAATCCTTTGCAATATTTTTGACGCATATTTTGTCCATTTAATCACAATGAGTTTGATCTCAAACATATCAAGCCTATATGCACGCTTAAGCATGGGGAAGTAGTGATTTTCAGTTTTGGCAATGATTCAGCATTCCTTTGCTATTCTCCAATTTATTTTTTTTTTTTACTTCTTACAAAGAGAAATAGAACCACATACTGTTCTGATGAGGTTTTATTGCCAATAAACATTAAGATATCAACTGCATCTCATTTCAGCTACTCCTCAATATCATCTGAGGACTTCTTCAAATTTATCACATAGTGAACTACATCAACAGATTCAAAGGGATTTTTGTTTTCAAGACTCAAAGACATCACTGAGTTAATGTGGTTTAATGAGTTACACTTCCTTAGCTGATCCATGTCATAAACAGTTAATGAAAAAAGCTAAAGTCAGTGCATTTTACCTCCTAATTGCAACAGCTTGACAGAGCACGCACAGATTTGTTACTGGTGTCTAACTAGTATGTCGCAAAGACTTTATTACTCTGTGGTAAACCATGAGGGTTGATTGAATTTAAATAAGTATTGGAAGCAGCACTATGGGAACACTGTGGATCCAAAGCATCTCTGTTGACTCTTAGGGGCAAAAGGTCATATTAAAAATGTTCTTTAGTTCTTTAGAATGTAATCAAAGAATGTAATCAATGTATTTTGTGTTAGGAGTTATGTTTGGGTGAGCTGGTAGTGATATAGATGCAATGCGCAGCTTCCTTTTCTTCAAGATGCTATTCCCCTGCTCAGAAGTTGCAGACGGGGAACTGGTATGCAAACTGTTATGCTCCAGATTAAGCTATAAACAGCCCAGAGCGGTTACATTTTTATTTAATACTTTTTAAAAGGCTTTTGGTTCGTTATAACCTCTAATAAGCATCCAGAGAAAGAGTCACACACTCTTCTCTAAGAGAAATTCTTTTTAATTTAGTGAGAAAAATAAGATATTTTGGCAAAAGGCTTTTACAGGAGTAAAATACAACCAAGAAAAAAGCATTTCACTCAAACATTCAGCACAAAGACCCATTCCACAGGAAACACCCACTAAAAACAATCAATGTATTAGCTTTAGTAAAACACAGTTCATTGGTTTTAAGTTACCCACAAGAGAAGGAAAAGAGTAACAGAAGAAAACAGATTAAAACAAGTAAAGAAAGAGAGAAGGAGAGAGAGAAAGGAGAGGAGAATAGTTTCTGACAGGATTCGATGATTCATATGGTGCTGACTGCAGAGGGAGAAGAGGGAGAAAGGAAGAGAATAGACCACATGGAGTCTCGTGTATTTATAGAGTTCAGTTTTCCCTCCCAGGCAGGTATCCAGTTGGTTCCGACCCATGTCAATAATTCAGTGAGATTCAGACTCAGGATCTCACACAAACCTGTACATGTAACAAATACTTTCAGCTAAAAATTCATTCATGACAGAAATAAGGCTGTTAATTTCACTGAACAAAGATCCACTAGAGAATCTGACCCTTTGGTGCTGTGCTGGATTTTTTTTAAGTAATTGAGCCTTAAATACTCCTTATTCTAATGAATAAGGTATTCCCATCAAGAATCTGACAAGTGAAACCTTGGAAGTCACAGTATGATAAAATTTATCTCGGATTTCTTAATTTTCTTCTCTTCATTAGTGCATTTTGTTTTTTCTGCACTGTTTACTGTCTTCTGCATACATGTCACCTAACCCATAGAGAAAATTTTAATCCTCTGAATGTAAATCACAGGTGACTAACAGCTGTGCTCTGCCATCACACACAAAAAAGCAACATGTGAGACAAATTTCACATTTACATGCAGTGATTATGAACTATGTATTTACTATTAGGGCTTAAAAATCTTATGATCTGCCAGCTTCTCTTTCTTGTGGCTTTTTCCACTGCTGTTTAGTGCATAACTATTCCACACTGATATTCCCTGATAAAGAATTTGTTTGTTTATTTTTCTGTAGATCAGACTGTCCACATTTTCTATGATAAGACAAATAGCCCAGTAGTCACTTATAAATCTGGGAGGGATTAGGACGTGGGTGGTAAGCAGTACAGATGAGATGCAACAATATGAAAGAAATTTGTTCTAACAACTATTGCAAACTGTATTGCATATGCGGCTCTATTACTTGAAGTTATCCAGTGACTACCTATGTAAATCTTCTATGGATAAATCTTTCTTTAGACAGAAAATATCCTGATACTGCTAAACTCCTTCAGGTCTTCCCACAGGGACTTCTCCATCTCTGAACTGTTATTCTTATTCTGCTCTCCTCTCTGAGCTATGGCACACTGGTCTTCGCAACGCTGTTGAAAGTTCTTGGGCATTGTGTCTTTGGGTCTTTGTTATCACTGGGCATCTGTATCTGGCTCAGGTAAGAGAAGAAAACATACTGGGCTGGCTTTGGTTGCCCTTTTTATTTTGAATCTGAAGTCCATTTACCAAGTGATCAGAAAATTTTCATGATCATATATTCCTCTGTTGTGGTGATTGTCTGTCAGACTTTCTACTTTGTCTTTATTGGTGTTAAATCCATCCCTTATTCCCCTTAGTTTTGTGCTCAAAGCAGGACCTTGAAGGATCTGCAAGAATGAATTAATGAATGGACACTGATAATCCATAAACAGAGGAGCACGTATGCTTATATGTCTTCTTATAAATATAAAAGCTATAAGATTAAAAACTCTTAAATTAAAGACCAAACACTGCATAAAATCTTTGCAGATTACTAACCATTTTATTGGGTTAAAAAAAAAATTAAAAAGTCTCATAAAACTGGTTATTGCTTCACAATAACACCCTTTTCTCTACTTTTCATCTGCCCCTCCAATTTATACAGTCCGTGGGAAGAAGCTGGATTAAGGGGCACTCATTTTTTGGTATGATGTTCTTTTTGCTTTCTTCTTTCAGGAATTAATTCAAGTATTTATATCTGTATTCAAAGCATCATCTCCTTTGTTAAGCACAATAAGAAGAGAGAAAAAAAATTATTTACAAAATCCCTGTCACTTTTGATTACAAATGTTTTTTACCTGAGGCTTTTAAATACCAATGCAAAGTGCAATGACAGAATCCCTGTGTACAAAACCCATACAGAAGATTTCAGAAACTAAAAACATGTACAAAACCAGTATTTGCTGTGAACATGTTGGGATTTGTTCTCATAAAGTATTAGACAGTTTAACAAACAGTTGAATCATGGATATTTACTTTATCTTTTCAAAGACAATTTTCAAAATAGATAGGAGTTACAGATAAAGTTTATTACCATAGTGGAATAATTCTGTGTAAATATTAAGGGTTTTAATTACACTATCTGTTTTGGATTCACAGATTATTTATGAAGAAACCACAATTTTGCAAGCGTGTTTATCATTCAAACACTGTGACAGTATTGCATGTAAATTTTTAGAGCCTTGATAGAATAAGATTGTTCCAGACTTTGTGGGTCCTTATTCAAGTTTGAAACCAACCGTATATGTTGCACAGACTAGATTTTCATTCCTAGCTCAATCTGTATATACAAGAGAGCTTGTAAAACATAAACATAGCTTGGGTGTGAATAGATGAAATGCCGTAACTGGGGAAGGAAAGTAAAGCAGTTCAGTCCTTTTGGTCATCTAATGGGTGTGGGGCCAAATGTCTGCTAATGTGAGGAACGGACAGCAATTTAGAAGACCTAAAGAGAATGATATGTGCTTCAAGTGCCATAACTTCTCTACTGTTCCTTGCATCTTTTGTATAGGATCAAAAAAAAATAGAGAGAAGATGGGTTTTATCACTAGCAATACACTCGGTGTCAGCATGTGGTAAAGGACAGGGGAAATAGGTTAACACACCTTTAACCCCAGTGTTACTCAGTTCATTGTTTCTTATTCATGATGCCTAATATTGTTCTGGGTGTGCACATATATTCTGCATATGATAGTGTTATTTTGATTGTTACTTTTGAGATAAGCAGTAGCTTTCTTAGTCTGAGACATCCTGTCTTTTCCATGGCACTTTTTACAGCTCAGAGCAGAAAAATACAGACCTTTAATTACACCTGACCTAGATAAAATGTTTGGTACAAAGATTAGCACACCCTACTTGTTAGTAATTAGTAAGACAGTCCTACAATTATCTTTTCTATCTTCTTTGTGCAACCTCATCTTGAATATTGTGTGCAGTTTTGTCTCCACAATATAAGAAAAACACTAAGCTATTAGAGAGCATCCAAAGGAGGGCAACAAAGAGGATAAAGGGCCTTGAGGAGAAGCCGTATGAGCAGAGACTGAGGTGACTTCTTCTGTTCAGTCTGAAGAAGAGGAGACAGAGGACCTCAGAACAGGACCTGAGGGAATGGCCTGAAGTTTTGTTAGGGGAGGTTAAGGTTGGATATTAGAAAAAAAGTTCTTCACCCAGAGAGTGGTTGAGCACTGGGACAGCCTCCCCAGGGAAGCGGTCACAGCATCAAGCCTGACAGACTTCATGAAGCATTTCGACAATACACTCAGGCACATGGTGTGACTCTTGGGGATGGTCCTGTGCAGGGCTAGGAGCTGAACTCAATGATCCTTGTGGGTCCCTTCCAACTCAGCATTTTCTGTGATTCTGTAGTACATATGTATAGCTGAAAAAAAATAGCATGTGAAGATAACTAAGAACAGTGTTGTGAGATAAAAGGGCAATTCAGAGGTGCAAGAATGCTGATCAATGTACCTGAAAATATTCAATTTTTTCAAAAGGTGACTAGTTTTAATCAGTTCATTACTTTAAAATAATGTTTCACAATTTAATAAATGCTTAGAATCAAAGGTCCTCTCTGCTATTAGTAGTTTTACAGCACAAACAGATGGTTTGGAAAGTTCCTGGCATTCTGTTATTTAATTTCTTCCCACTGGTAGTCTTGTCAGATTTTCAGGCTGTGCTAAAGTGACAGAAAGAAAGACACAAAGGAAATAACCTCACATTCAAGACCACTGGCCCATTTCATTCAGTATCATATTTCTAATAGTGGCCTATGTCAGATGTTCCAACAGATGACAAAAATAAGCATCTCATATTTATGCCCACATTGCCAAAGCCATTTGGATGCCTAAATTGTATTGATATTAACCTTTGTGAATTTAAGCTCTAAGGAATAAATGGCCTTGAGCATCTCAAATGACTTGACATAGCAACAGAATAAAATAGAAGTTTATTCCTAACCTGTGGCAATGACTAGTTGGCTTATTCACTGGAGCATTAGTGATAATGCTTTCTCTGAGTTCATTTCTGAATTACCTTATCTACCATGTACAAGAATTATAATTAGAATTATATCCTTTGCTCCTCTGCACAAGAAAAAATAACTAGGGATACTGGCGTACTCATATCCACTGCCTAGTTGCTGTGCTTTGTCCAGATGATACCTTTGGTTAGGATTCTCAGGTACCTAGTAAATTATGATATTACTGAAGCCATTCTTCTGACAAACTTGGTTGAAATTGGCCAAAATCTTAAGAAATTACAAGAAGGGAGTATACTTTTACATAATTCTCTCCCACATGTACATGCCGTCAATACTCTAAGCCTTAGAAAACTGAAATGAAGATAGATACATTCAGTGCTTTAAACACTGAGAGAGCATATTTCTAATAGTGGATTTGTGCACATCATGGACAAAGGCTCTAAATCAAACCCATGAGCTGAATGCAGATTACCATTGTACCAGAGAATACTGCTGCTTTGCCTTATGAGAGATAATATTAACCTTAAGGCATTTTTATTAGGAAGATTTAGACCCACTTTGCCAGTTTTCTAAGTCTAGCCTATTTTGTCCCTATAGACAAAAAATTAACTTGTAATAAATTGCAAGTCCAGTTCCTGTTACTCAAATAGTGAGAAAATACCCTACATTCATCTTTGATTAAATATATGCAGCCCATCAGCTCTGGTGATTTTCACAACACCATAGGGCTATTACTTACTGTGGTCAGCTGTCACACACGTATCTTCATGTGAATTTTGAATGCTGGCAGCTGAGTATGTGTTACTGTATACTGTGGATAATTAGTCTGAATGAAAGCTTTCAAGGAAGCAGAAAAACACTTGTTGTGAATTTAATTTGTGCAGCACTAAAATAAGGAAATATAACTGAAAGAGATATTTAAATTAGTAATGCTTCCTTCAGCATTCTAGAAAGACTATCAGAGGAGGGAAAACAGCTTTCATGTTGTATCCAGAAAGCAGAGAGGCTCTCGTACGCTCAGGTATATGGAGACAGTGTGTTAAATCAAGGGGCTACACAAGAACATAGGACATACCTGGTGAAGACCCAGTTACGTAATCCAGAGTCCATATGAGCTGCCAAAAGTCTCATTTCAGGTAACAACTTTACTAAAAATGGGTTTTCTTTCTGTACAGTTCTCTCAAGGAAAACTGCAAAAGACAGCATTACCTTGTCACTTACAGTTCTTCACTGAATTCTTTCAGCACTGGGAACACATCTGCCTTTGTGTGCTTATCTCATATTTTTCTTATTTTATTATTCTTAATTTTGCTGTTTCTTTTTGCTGTCATTTTACAATTGGTGGGCTGAGGTGTGTGGGTTTTGGCTTGTTTCAGGGCTTGTTTTGTTGGGTTTTTTATTATTTGTCCTTTTTTCTTTGTTCTTTCTATTTTGCCTGTCATCTTCTTCATTAACATCATCCCTTTAAAAAATTAACACTAGGTTCAGCTTCAGCATTGTGAGTAGCCTTTGCAGAAAGAAACTGAGTATTTAGAATTCTTCATCCATCCTTTGCATATACATACTGCCTAGAGACCTAGATAATTAGAAGACAGATAAATATTTTCAATATGATTAGTGATAATTAGAGTATGCCCTTTAGAATCAGGTAAGAGGAGACAAAGAATGCCTCCAACAGATTTTCTTACTTGTCTAGATTTTTCTGATTTCAGCTGTCTATTTTCCAGTTAGAAGAATAAGGAATATTTTTATTATTGCTGCTACTCCAATAGATAGGTTTTTTCACAGTTTCAAAATGCTATTTGCTTTTGTATCAAGAATTTCGCAGGTCTATCCAAAAGTTTAGTGTATGAGCAGTTTTCCCTAAAGTTGTAATAAATTTCTAGGCAAGTCACTATTTTGTCAGTCAGAGACAGCACAGCTTTCAATGATTCACAAAGAGTGGTTATTTTCAAGAAGCGTTCGGTCAGAAAATATTTATACTTTTTAAAGTGGCTACAGATTTGAAACTGAAAGCTTACATCAAACTCGACTTATTTATCAGGTGATTAAATAAATAAATTAACTAATTAATCCAGCAAGCACTTAACTACAATTCAACCAAATATAAACTACTCATAATCTTTCCACATACACAAGCATGTATAACTACTAATGGCAGTTCAGTCAGTAGAGTAGGTTTAAATTAGATAATAACCATTGATATAATTTTTAGGCAACAGATATAGTCTTTTACAGCAGTTCCAATTTCCTTTAATTACAAAAGGATATAAAACAGTTCTGACCACTGTCTACAATACTAAAAGTATTGCTAGTAACACAGAATTCATGTGTTACTCCTTTTTAGAGAAATGCAAATACCTATTTTCACTGAAAACAGCATACATTTTATCTTCCTTTGGCTGTATTTTCATGACTAGTGCTTATCAGATTCTTCTTTTAATTTGCACATTCATTGATAAACAGAACAGCTGATCAGAAGAAAAATTACTTAATTGGAACTAGTATGGAGAAAATAAATTTAAGCTCTTAATACAGGATAAAAGTCTTGATTTTTCCTAGCTATCTGGAAAGATTCTTTTTGCAAAACTGGAATTGAAGAGCTCAGACAGAACACCTTAAATACCCAGAACTGGGTCAATGTAAATAGAAGGAACGATGAGAAATGTTTTACTCAGCTGCATAGCACGTTTCTTTGAGAAAAAATACATGCCAAAATCCTACATCACTTAAAGGATTTTGCATTTACATCCTCATATGTATAGGATGAGGACGTAGGTGGTGTAAACTGGGTTAGCTCCCTGAATTCCAGGATTGTTAAGTCAAATAGTCTTATTCGTGAATTATTTCTTCATTTCTGTCCTGATGGACTAACATACAATCAGAAAAGAAATGCTGGAAAAAAAGTCGAATATTCCCTTCAAAGTATCTCCTCCTTTGAAGAAAAAAGTTGCTTGTTTTCTTATTAAGGATTAGTTCTGACTTGAGGCAAGTTGTTTTGCTGTGTATTCCTGACATAAAGTCTCCATATTACTGAAAGTCAAAGTAATTCACTGTAAGCTTGCAGTGGGTTGACGTTGGCTGGATGCCAGGTGCCCACCAAAGCTACTCTTCCTCACCTGGACAGTGGAGAGAAAATATAAGAAAAGGCTTATTTGTTGAGATAAGGACAGGGAGAGATCACTCACCAACCACTGTCACAGGGAAAATAGACTTGACTTGGGGAAATTAATTGATTTTATTATCAACTGCATCAGAGTAGGATAATGAGAAGTTAAAAATACTTTTCCCCACACTTCCTTCCTTTCCAGGCTTAGCTTTATTTCTGATTCTCTACCTCCTCCCTGAAATTCTGCATGTGGACAGGAAATGGGGATTACTGTCAGGTCATTGTACGTTGTCTCTGCTGCTGCTGCTTCCTCTTCAGAGGCAGGACTCCTCACACTCTTCTGCTCCAGTACAGGGTCCTTTCCAGGGGAGACAGTCTTCTATGAACTTCTCAGGTGTGAGTCCTTCCCACAGGCTACAGTTCTTCACAAAATGCTGGAACGTGGGTCCCTTCTGCAGAGTGCAGCCCTTCAGGAACAAACTGCTCCTGTGTGGGTTTCCATGGGGTCACAAGTCCTGCCAGAAAACATACTCCAGTATGCCCTCCTCTCTCCACAGGTCTTGCCAAGACCCTGCTCCAGTGTGGGCTTTCCATGGGGTCAGAGCCTCTTTTGGGTATCCCCCTCCTCCAGTGTGTAATCCTCCATGGGCTGCAGGTGGATTTCTGCTCCATGGTGGACCTCCATGGGCTGCAGAGGGACAGGCTGCCTCATCATGGTCTGCACCATGGGCTGCAAGGGAAACTCTACAACTCCTGGACCACCTTCTTCCACTCCTTCTTCACTGACCTGGGTGTCTGCAGACCTCTTTCTCTCATGTGTTTTCACTCCTCGTTTTTCTGGCTGCTGTTTGCTTCTCTGAAACAACTTCTTTCCCTTAGCTATCTTACTGTGGAGATGTTACAGCTGTCACTGCTGGGCTTGCCCTTGGCCAGCAGCAGCTTTGTCAGACATGGGGGAAGCTTTGGTATCTTCTCATAGCAGCCACCTCTGTAGCCTCCCTGGTACCAAAGCCTCACTTACAGAAACCTAATGCTAAGATTTATATAATAAATCACTAAAGAATTAAAGAACCATAGAATGATTGGGAGGGAACTAAAAGGCCATGGGCACGGTTTCCACCCAGTAGACCAGGTTGCCCAAGACCCCATCCAGCTTGGCCTTGAACACTTCAGGGATAGAGCATCCACAAGTTCTCTGGGAAACAGTTCCAGGACCTCACTACCCTTACAGCAAAGAATTTCTTCCTAATATCTTATGTAAACCTATTCTCTTTCAGTTTCAAGCTATTCTTACTTCTCCTGTCATGCCCTTTTAGAGTCCCTCTCTAGCTTTCTTAGAGTCCTCTTTACGTACTGGAAGGCTGCTCTAAGATCTCCTAGGAGTCTTCTCTTCCCTGAGCTGAACAACCCCAACTCTCTCACTGTCTTCATAGGAGAGGTGCTCCAGCCCTCTGATAATCTTCATCGCCCTCCTCCGGACTCAGTCCAACAGGTCCACATCTTTCTTGTGCTGGGTAACCCAGATCTGGATGTAGTACTCCAATGGGGTCTCACAAGAGCATAGTAGAGAGGGAGAATACCTCCCTCAATCTTTTGGCCCCATTTCTTTTGATGCAGCCCACTATATAGTTGCCTTTCTGCACTGCAGGCACACACTGACAACTCATGTCCAGCCTCCCATTCACCAGCACCCCCAAGTCCTTCTCCACAGAGCTTCTCTCAATTAGTTCTTCTCGGTCTGTGCTCATGTCTGGCACTGCCACAACCCAGATGCAGCCTCTTGCATTTGGGCTTGTTGAATTTCATTATGTTCTCATGGACCCATTTCTCAAGTTTGTCCAAGTATCTCTAGATGGCATCCTGTCCTTCTCTTATGTCAATGGCATCAACTCAGCATTATGTCACCCAAAAGCTTGCTGGGGGTGCACTTGTTCTCACTGTCTGTGTCCTTGAAAAAGTTATTAAAGAGCAGTGGTCCCAAGACAAAGCCTCAGAGACATCACTCATCACTTGTCTCCACTTGAAAATTGAACTGTTGACTACAACTCGAATGTGTCCACACAGCCAATTCCTTATCCACTGAATAGTCCAATCTGGAGATAAGGATGTCATATGGAACCATGTCAAAGGCCTTACTAAAGTCTAGGTAAATTACATTTCAACATTGTTGAATGTTGCAGTCACTCCATCACGGAAGGTTAAGAACATTGAAAATTGGGGTGGGTCATTACTACTATAGTGAACATAGTTATATATATTGGTTTCTCAAGGACAAATGCAATATATTTTGGTTTGGTGGATTTATACTGGTAAAAGAGTATTTGCCACTCTTTAGTCTGCACCATTTGAAAGCAAGAATCCAAGACTTGGAGAAAGATATACATTTTTCATAGTCGAAATACTAGCTTGGAGTGGAGAAGTGATTGCTGAGGAATAAGGTGATATGTTGCATGATGTATGAGTGTCTTAAACAACAAAAGATTCCTTAACAGGCTTGCCAGGCTTTGCTTCAAGACAAGCAGTATGTAATATATTTTTTAGCTTTCCTTTTTTCTCCCTTGTGCAGGCATTTAGACATGATGAAAGAAAGAAACTTGATATCACTGTTTCGAGTAAGCCATTGTGTGGGTAGTTAAGAAAAGTTTTTCATTTCATTTCTGTAGAACTCTTTTTCTATCAGACCCAGGCATTTAATTTTTCTATGTTCAAAGTGGACAGCTTCAAAATAGTGTATTGTTATTTCTTTTGTAGAGTATTGTAATAATATAGATCAAAAAGATTAAACTTTTATCAAGTAAAACACGGGAGAAAAACAGAAAAAAATGTCCCATACATATACATGTAAAGAAAGAACCTATAGAAATTACTAAAAAAGGCAATAACAGAGCAAAAGAAAAACACACATTAGGTCGAGGGCAAGATCAAACCGTCCATATCAGAGCAGTGTTAGACCAGTTGTAAGTTATTTTGAAAATCCCACCACAGACTTTTTTTTTCTTTTTTTTTTCCCCTGGAATCTAAAGAAACTCAATGTATTGAGCAGATTTTTAACCACTAAAATGACTAACTGACCAATCGACTGAGATCCAGATATAAGATGGATCTCTGTTACTTCTGGGTGGCTGTCTTTCACAAACTGTAGGCTGAATTCACCTCTGTGCTTCCAGCCTCAGGAGAAACACCCAGGGTTACCTGGTGCATCAGGTGGATGCATGGCATGAAGTATCCAGGCCAGCCCGAAATGTGTCTCCTGAGTGGTGCATCAGGGACTGTGCTGCCATTTCTGCCCTGTGGCTCCAGACATGTCATGGTGTCAGTGACATCAGTGAAAATGAAAACACATTTTCTGACACTGTGAAGACCAAGGTAAAACAGTCAGATAATTCGATCTTCCCAGACCATGAGGAGAAATGAAAAAATTCTCAGCATCTAGACACTGGGCTTCTGTGATACAAGCCTGTTCTGCTGTAAATGGTGTGTTTATACACATGCCAATCTTGAACTAAATTATACCTAACATTCTGTTTTATTGCTGGGTGCTTTTCCAAGCATTTCTTTCCCATTGTTAGTAGTAGGGCTCCTTTAAGACATAGGCTGAATGCCCAGTCTTTTGCTAGTACTACTTTTACTGAAATCTAGGATAATTCATAAAGGCAATTTATGAGGAAGAAACACAAGAGAAAAATTATATTCACTTATATGATTCTCCTTGTCACACAGTTATAGCATTTGTTGGGACATTTACAAAAAATTTGCTTACAGATGTTATCAATACCACATGCAGATAGATCATTTTAAAAAAATACCTTTCCCAAGTGTCAGTCCCAGTATTGGAAAGGAGTATTGATATTAGCCAGTAGTATTCTTTTAACAAAGTAGAACTGCCATTAGGCGCATGTCCAGCTCACCAGCACTTTGATTCATGGCTCCCTCAAGCCTTCCAGCCAATTAAAGAAGATGTAAAAGGTTAATCAACTCTAATTTGTGGTCTTGTTTAGTGTCATGAAAAAAAATTTATTTCCCTTTTTTTTTAATTCAGGAGTAAAATATGTACTTTCCAGAAGAATAAAAGACATGACTTGCTAACATACTGGCCCTGTATGACATTTCCAAGAAAACATAGTCTGTGGGTTGAGCTAGAATGATCCTGGCAGCTAGTGCATACGACTCAGCACCAGTCATCATCCAAGAATAGGCAGGGCTACTGTGTCCTGGGGTCTTGAGTTGGCATGCTGCCACCCTCACTCCCTTCCAAAGAGATAAAAGCATACATTGATGCTTTTGCCATCCTCTCTATCTATATCCAATACCCCCCACATATTTTTCTTATTTAGATATATAGACATGCCAGTATTTGACATGTGGTTAATATTTTATGGGGGCATTCATAATCCTATAATTGAAATTTATCTAAAAACTGCCCCAACAGACCCTATTTTCAACCTCCATTTCAGCTGTAGTACAACCAAACTACACGTTATATTAATCTGCATGATACTTTACACCTTGCAAGCAGGTTTGGCAACACCTTTACAATGCTTTCCTAAATATGATTTCCTCTCTTGTAACCTTCACCTGTACCCATTGCCTAGGTTTATGACCAGGCTGCTGGACACCTCCTTGCTTTTTTGACAGGCTGCAGTAATAGCAAAAAATTTCAAGCCTCTGGCTTGAAATGAAATGTCAGTCCACAAAGTTGCTGGTAGGCAGAGCTGGTGACAGAAAACCCCAGGGTGTGAGTGAAAGCAGCCTTACAATGTGACAGCTGCAGATTCTAGCCTATTAATTGACCTTAACATCAAAGTACCTTCAGGTAAGAGTTAACAGCAGCAATACTATAATCTTCTCCCTTTCAGTGTAGTTGTAACAGTTCATATAAATGATCAATTAAAAAAAAAAAAAGAAGAAAGACATATTCATTTTTTCATCCATTCAAAGTAGCTTGGCTTTTTTCCTCTTGCTCTCATCACCACCATCAATTTTCCATGAAGACAGAGGGTACACGGTACAGTTTGTTAACAGAACATAATTATGAGTTGATTCGAGCCTTCGCACTAGATATGAATACCAGTCTACCTCTTGAACAGTTCTGTGTGCTTTAGCTGCACCCACTGGAACTGGTGGTGCTTCAAACATTTGCACCGACTGCTTACTGCAGGGCTTGAATGATATAAATCTTTGTGGTATGAGAGTGACTCAGGAGAGACACAGATCACAATCAATTTATTAGAACACTTATTTACTAATGTCATGTTTTAATCCCAGTCAGCAACCAAACCCCACACAGCCACTTGATGAGTCCCCTACCAGGAGGACTGGAGAGAGGGCTAAGAGCTAGAAAACTCGTGGGTTGAAATAAAAACAATTTAACTGGGAAAGCAAAACAAGGAATTAATTCACCCCTTCCCATGGGCATTCAGGTGTTCAGTAATGCCCAGAAGAGCAGGGCCCCATCACATGTAACAGTTACTTCTTGGGAAGAAGAATGGCATCATTCCAAAAGTGCCCCCCTACCTTCTTCTTCCCCCCACTTTATATACCGAGCATTATGTCATATGGTCTGGAATATCCCTTTGGTCACTTCGGGTCACCTGTCCCAGCTGTGTCTCCTTCCAACTTCCTATCCACCCCCAGCCTCCTCACCAGTGTGACAGTACAAAAAGCAGAATATCCTTGGCTCTGTGTAAGACCTGCTCAACTACAATAAAAACATCTCTATATTATCAACTCTGTGTTCAGCACAAATCCAAAACACAGCCCTGAGCCAGGCACTGTAAAGAAGATTAACTCTATCCCAGCCAAAACCAGCAGAATTAATTGTTTATTAATTAAGCTATTATTAACAGCAGATGAGTATTGTCATGGTTCACTCGATTATTTCTTAATACAAACCCATGGGTATGCAGCTGCAGTAACAGCTGGAAGGCCAGCTCTTTAACAAGAGGGGAAGAGTCATACTGACTTGCCAATGTGTGGCGGATTGAACCCCTCCTCAGCAGGACAAAGGAGAGAAAGTATAACAAAAGACTTGTGGGTCACGATAAGGACAGGGAGAGATTACTTACCCATTACCATCATGGGGAAAACATATATTAATTTAATATATTACTAATCAAATCAAAGTAGAATAATGAGAAATAAAAACTAATTCTTAAGAGCACCTTACCCTCAGCCATGCCTTTACCTCAGGCTCAACTTCACTCCTGATATTTTCTACTTTCTCCCTCCTGCAGCACAGGGGATGGGGAATGGGGGTTACAGTCAGTTCATCACAAGTTGTCTCTGCCAATCCTTCCTCCTCACACTCCTCCCCAACCTCAGCGAGTGGACCCTCTCATAGGAAATGCTTCTCCATAAACTTCCCCAACATGTGTCCTTCCCACAGGCTACAGTTCTTCAGAACTGCTCCAATATGGGTCCCTCCCACAGGTTGCAGTCCTTCAGGAATAGGCTGCTCCAGTGTGGTTCCACAAGAGGGTCACAAATCCTGCCAGCAATCCTGCTCCAGTGTGGGCTTCACTCTCCATAGGTCCACAGGTCCTACCAGGAGCTGGCTCCAACATAGGCTTCCTACAGGCCCACAGCCTCCTTTGGGCATCCCCCTGCTCTGGGATGGAGTCCTCCACAGGCTGCAGGTCGACCTCTGCACCCCTGTGGACTTCCATGGGCTTAGGGGGCAGCCTGCCTCACCATGATCTTCAGCATGGGCTGCAGAGGAATCTGCTCCAGTGCGTGGAACACCACATCCCTCTCCTTCTTCGTTGACCTTGGTGTCTGCAGGGCTCCTTCTCTCACATTTTTTCTCATTTCTCTCTCCTGGCTCCTGTTCTGCAGCAGATTTTTCCCCTTTCCCATATACTTTGTCCCAGAGACGTTACCAACGTCACTTATGGGCTCAGCCTGGGCCAGTGGTAGATCTGTCTTGGAGCTGGCTGGCATTGGCTTGCCAGACATGGTGGAAGCATCTGGCAATTTCTCAGAGAAATAAAGCCTGTATCCCCCACTAACAAAAGCTTGCCAAACAAATCCAAACCACGACTTCTTAGTAGTGGTGATAGAATCACTCAAAGTTTTGTTGCTACAGCTATATATATAATCCTGTAGGATTAGATATGACCTGAGCTATACAACCTGGTTTTGGTGCTAGTGTGTGCAAGTGGCCTTGGATGGACACTCAACGTCCCAAGTTTAACAGCTCCTGAAAATTCAGCAGAGCTACGAGACTCCAGAACCTATCTATTCTGGTGAAATACTCAAGCAACAGCTCCTAGCAAATGCTTCCAATCTCACTGTCCTGCTATTTTCTGATAAGTACTACTCCATCCATACCTTGTAGGTACTTGTGGGTCTCATTCACAATCGCTCATACAGAATAGGCCTTTGTGGCATATCAAAGTTAGCAAACACTTTTCAGAATACACTGTGCAGTACTCCCACTTAGTGTACATTATTAAAAAGCTTTCACAGGTTTTCCAAAACTGCCTGGCATATTCACCTTCAGACAATTAAAAACCATAAAAAACAAGGATAAGCACCAATAAGATGCAATAAGATGCATTCTGTTGCTTTTATTTGCTCTTCAACATTCTTTCTCGGTGCCCAGTGCTTTATGTAACTATCCCTCCATGTTATTCTGGACAAAGTTTTGATAAAGATGAATTCCAAGTACTTTGCTGAGTCTCTCAAGAAGCAGTGCTATCATTGATGTGTATAATTTTAAGTTCTACCTAATCTTATTATTAAAAAAGACTAGATACTATCTTCTTAGTAAATATGCAAGGTGTTGGGAACACATTTCAGATCAGACAATAACTGCACTGTGATAAAAGTTATGTATGCTGAGACTTGAACTGAAGGTCTCTCTGTTGGTCACTTTATGTTCTGCTGAAGATGGAGACTGTAAGTTTGAAACATGATGGCACTTTTTACATTCTGCAACTCTACTTGTAGAGATTTTGTGTGATGCAGTTTAATTCCTGACACTAGCTTCTTCATTCTCTATTCAGTATTCTCACATTGTGCTGTACCTCTTCACAAAAACTGTCAAACAGCACAGCTGGAGTTAATAAACTGAGGAAGGATGCCCATTACCAGTTACAGACATCCCTGTTGTTTGATGCTTTCAGTATTTCATTATCTCTGCATCAGCACTGGTACTCCTGCAACAGAAAAGCCATCAAAATAACACAGCTTGAAATGATAAATGAAAGCAACAGAACAACTGCAGCACAGAGCATGCACTTCTGTTGGGTTTTTTAGGTGAACAGAGATTTGTATCTGTGCTGTGGCAGTCTTCTACTACCACACAAAAGGTTTATCCAAATGAACTTGTTGGCTTAAAGCCATTGGACTCATTTCACATAGCCAATTTTCTGTAACTACTAGGATACCTAAGAAATTACATTTGATTGTTCTTCCTCAAAAGCAGATTTTAGAAAGGTACAAGATTTCATTTTTTACCTTTCATTAAGGAAAGAGAGGAAAATATGAGGTCCAGGAAAAGTCTATATCAACCAGAAAAAATTTTACTGCAAAATTATTGTCAATTAATTGGAACAAGTCAAATTAATTGGTACGTTCATTGATGAACTGAGGATAGTATGTGACTCAGGAAGGTACCAAATTCTCAGTGAAGAGTTAACATATTGGATCAGAATTCTCTGACCCAGTTTAACAATTAGCTGGAGGTGGCGTGATGTGAAATTTAAATGTACACTCCAGAGCAGGGAGTTCTTTCATCCTTTTCACAAAATTTCTCATTAATTCTTTCATCCTTAATGAACATTTCTAAATTTAAAACTGGAATGTATGTTTCATTTTATTGTTATAAATATTATCTGCTTTGTGCGTGTATTTCCAGAATCTAAAATGTATTGCTCTCATCCTTTGTCAGATCTGCAATGTGTTCATGTAGCTACTGTATATAGTTAAACATGTAAAGCAGCAGACTGAAACTGGTAATTAGCCCTCAGGATTTTGTAGTAGTGTCTGGGAATTAAGTCACACAGTTCCCATTATATTCCAGAGAAATCACACAGCTAAAATTATTTCACTGCTTAGGAAATCAGGAGCCAGCTTCTAAAGTATTCTTACTCATGGGAGTGTAATTTGCACTTTTTGATTTCATATGGATCAATGTCTTTCTATTATATATCTTTGTGTTTCAATTTGTATGTTTTTCTGAGTAATTAAGAGTTATGTATTGTGATTTCATGTGTTCAGCTTTGAAGAGACGATTCATCACAGTTCTTTACTGATAAACAGAAAAAAAATATCAAAAATCACTTTATAATAAATGTAAAGTGCAAAACAGGCAAACAACAGGCAAACCAGACAAAAACCCCAGACTAAAAAGCCCACGGTTCTGGTGTGAAAAAACCCTGCCCTCTTATTAATATAGGTAAATATTTTCTTTATGGTATTTTGTTAATATGTATTATATCAACTACATCTAATAAGATGGTGTTCTAGTATCGTGGTTTAACACCAGCCAGCAACTAAACCCTAACACCAGCCAGCAAGTAAGCCCTAGGCAGTCACTCACTCACTCCCCCAGTGGGATGGGGTAGAGAATCAGAAGAGTAAAAGTGAGGAAACTTAAGGGCTGAGATAAAGACGGTTTAATAGGTAAAGCAAAAGCCTTGCACAAGAGCAAAGTAAAACAAGGAATTAATTCACGACCTTCCATGGGCAGGTAGGTGCTCAGCCATGTCTGGGAAAGCGGGGCTCCATCATACATAACAGTGACCTGGGAAGACAAACACCATCACTGCAAACATCTCCCTCTCCTTCTTCTTCCTCCAGCTTTACGTGCTGAGCATGATGCCATACGGCCTGGAATATCCCTTGGGTCAGCTGGGATCAACTGTCAGCTGTGTACCCTCCCAATTCCTTGCACAACCCCAGCCTCCTCACTGGTGGGGTGGGGTGAGAACCAGAAAAGCCTTGATTCTGTGTCAGCACTGCTCAGCAATGGCTAAAACATCCCTAGTTAACACTGTCTTCAGCACGAATCCAAAACATAGCCCCATACCAGCTAATATGAAGAAAATTAACTCTATACCAGTCAAATTCAGCACATCTTGTTTTAGACTCCTATTAATACAAATAGCTGGGAATTTCAGGGATTCTTAGAGCTTCGTGAAGACTCAGCTTGCTTTGACATTTGTTGAGCAGTGTCATACAGAGAATGTAATGATAAATTAAAAGTGTGGGGGAAAAAAAGAATATTTCTTCTCACAATTTTGCATTTGGCACATGCAGTATATATTCAGGACCTATCTAAAAAAACTTCTATAAGTGTTTTCTACTTTTCTTTCCCTGACAGATTCTTTGGCCATATGTATATAATATACCTGGCATAGAATAATTTAAGGGTATGCTAAGCCTAAGTGTACAGATCTTGTCATATTTCCACCTGAATTTGTCAAGTTTGACTCTAAAATACTGTTCAGAAACTTTAAGAACAGTGATGAACATAACTTAGAACCAGCTCTTTGTCTGCCTGGTCAAATATGCGGTAACAAATTAGTTATATAGTTCTGTATCGTTTTATTAATTTTTTATCTGTCTGCTCAGATATTGAGTATACATTTGAAAATCTTGGTTGTCGGTAAAGGTCTGACAGACATTTCAGTTTTAACAGTTGCATGTTTCTTATAAAGAAAACAAAAGAAAAGGAAAGAAAAAAGAAAAGAAAGAAAAGAAGGAAAAGAAAGAAAGAAAGAGAAAAAAGGAAAGAAAGAAAAGAAAGAGAAAGAAAGAGCAAGCAAAAGATTATTTCAGTCCATAGTCAGAATTCCAGAAACAGAAGAAAACTATGCACTTACTCACACTGACAAATACTTCCTTTCCATTGACAAATAACTGGTTCCTCATGTTTCCCTATTTGGAAAGTCAATGAACCAACTCGTGTGAGACTGACTGCAAGCTGCTCACAGACACAGGTTTTTTTCCTCCTTCCCGAAGTTATTTTGAGGTAATTATTTTTCTTGTACCTGAACTGATTGCTGAAATACATTTTCTCTCCCTACTCCACCCTCAGTCACTTTTTTTGTTAATCCCCTGCAGGTATTTAGAATTAGCTTTCATGTTGTGCCTTAGTCCTACTTTCCCCAGGCTTTGAAAATTCTCTTTTCTTAATAAACTTTTTTTATCATTTTGTTATCCTTTTTTGGAGTCTTTCCAATTCAGCAAAATCTTTTTTGTATTATGGAGTCCAAAACAGTGTAAAGCACTCAAATACAGTCTCACCAATTCTGCACTGAGATAAAAAATTAATTACCTGCCCCCCTTCTCCTGACCTAATTTCTCTCATTATACTGTACATGCTCAATATGGTATTTGCCATTCTGCAGCATATCACTCTGTATTCTTCTGCAGAGTTTATGGTTTGCTCTGAGCCTGATCTTTTCCTGTAGCCATGGAAATTTCTAAGTTAGTCTTTCTCCATGTTACACATTAGGCTCTTTCACACTTCAAATTTAACGTGTTAAAAGGTCACTTTTGTTGTATTTAGACCCTGACCATACCCTATAGTCTAAGGTTAGAATAGACAGAAAAATGGTGTAGTTGGATGCAGCAAATTTTTCCAACTCTACAGTTATACTGAAAATGCAAATCTCTCTTTTCTGTAGGAACTCACTATCGGGGCTACTTTGAAGAATTACCTGTGCTTTCCTAAGAAGTGGGGCTGTAATTTTTTATTTTTTTTTTTAAATTTCAATACCTATACTGGGTTATGCTCACCTCCTAAGCTTTATACATCATGCCATTGGATCACGCCCTGTTTTCCTGTGTTCTGGTAATTCTTCTTACTTCTTCATCTACATTTTTATTCTATTTTTAGTTAATTAAAATAAGAAAATTTGTTACAGAAATTCTATGGATTATGTCACCTTGGGCAAGAAACCTGAAAGATTGGCATTTTTCTTGGGGAACCTAAGTATCCTTCTTTCTTCCTTAACCAATTAGACAGACAGACCTTAAGCAGCAGTGTAAATGTTTTCTATTCTCATGCTGCTACTCATACAGCCTCTAGGACCTTAACCAACATGCCAAGATCTTATGCACAGCAATTTCCAGCATACAAAACCCTTTGTTTGCACAGTTAAAGGGAAAGTCAAATGTTTGGCTTAATAGCAATTATGAACTGGACCCAATGACTTGACACAATTATGAGGAAACAGGATTAAAATGTTCTTACATAGATCTGTAATAGATCCAGCACTCTTTTACTATCTCTAGTTAACATATTCTCTTCACATATGTTAGCAACATAAAAGTGTCTAAATAGGTACATTGATTTAACTTGGGATAGGAAAATAAAGCCAAACAGTGTCACAGTCATTCCAATAGCACAGAACTTGTCGTACAACTTCATAGAGATTCCAGTGCAAACTGCAAAGTGTGCCTGATGACTAGCATTGTGCCAGAAATGATGGGATGTTTAACCTGTAAATCGTACATAGTCACATTATTCCATGAGACCTGACAGCGGTCCAGTGCGGAGCACTGCAGAGAGGCACTTGCTAACCCCGGATACATGAGAGCCTACCAGTTTTATTAGTTCACTTTTATATTAATGCTGTTGGTCTTACCTTACAGTCATATCTCAAGTAACACAGGTTTCTAAAAGGTTGGTGAATAGCCATAGCCTCAGCTCTAAGTTATCTAGGCTTTCTTCCTCTTTAATCAACAGAGAGAAGCATCTCCCAGGGGGCAACTCATTTTTTCATAGACTCTTACACTATTGTTGTAGAAATATTTCTGAGAAACAATTCTTTATCTGATGATTCAAGGGGAAGTTGAGATAGGGTAATTTGAATGAGATTCCTAACTTCAAGAGAGGGAAGGGGACGTGTGATGAGTGACACCACAAGTCACTTCAGGGAGCAGTGTGAACTGTTGCTGTGACACTGACATTTTGCTGGCTCTCTTACATCTGCTAAAGCCTTGCAAACTATTGCATGATTTACCCTTGTTTGGGTGTTGGCTGAGCTGTGTTAACAATGTGATTGCTACCAATTACAGAAATGAATCTGAGCAGTTGATGACCCTGGTAGAACTGCTGATGACCTCTACTGAGTACTGATCAATCGGGAGACACCAGCATGAAAGCTTATGGCTGAAGATCAGTTCAGTATGCAAGCGTCAGCCTCTCCAGATACAGCTAATGAGTGTGTCACTGATGAAGCCAGAGACACTGAAACTCATCTGCAGTCTTCTGATCAGTACAGTGCTCTTGTTCACATCAGTTTTCTGATGTGGTACTTTCTTGCTTTGAAAGCTTAGCACCAATGGACAGTGATATTACTTCTTGCCTGTAATGAAGCACTGAGACGGGATGATATTTCTGTATTCTCAATACAGAATGAAATATTTGCATAGATTAGCCTGATAGCTGATGGTCCTTGACTGCTTTAATTTCAAATACACTGCTTTCCACTGAAATGCCATACAGGCACACTTTGCATCACTAGAAGTAGATGCACAAATTCTTTGAACAAATTCCTGAGGCAATTTATTTCTTTACAGAAGAAAAATTCTGTCCCTTTTTGTTGGGAGGTGAGTATAAGTTAAGAACATAGAGTTATCTGAAAGCAATGGAAATTATGAAGCTAAGAAAAACCACTATTTTTTGACATTGCTGTTGACTGACCTTGTGATACTGCTGCTACCGTTTTAGGTTTTCAGCTCATCTCTGATAAAGTTCTCTGATAAGAATACCTGCAAGATAACAAGTATAACCTGTTCCTCATAAGACATCTGGTAAAATGATAAATGACTGGACACATACAGACATAAGGTCGACCCCTTGACTTCTACTATTCGGTAAGATAAACTGGAATAGGAAAGAGTTTAGCATTCCACTCTTAAAATTTCAAAGCTTTTGTAGGTGAAACAGAGGCATAGAGCTCCAATCTCCAAAAATTATTTGGAATCAGGCAATCATAGACGAAGCTAAAACACCTCCCAGCTTCCAGTTTGGGTGTATCTTTCTGGTTATAGAGACTACAGATACAAGTAGTGAAATACGTAGGAAAAATAATACTTATATATGTAAATATATATATGACATAAACTTTATGAGCTGGACTCATTACTAATCACTGTTTAGTCTTTTCACTGTGAATAGTTATACCAAGAGCAGTAAGTTTTTCAGACTCTTTGAGGACTTTCCAGTACTCCCACTTTAATCTTTCAAATACTCTCAGGTGGAAGATATTTCACCCAATATCTTCTAGGCTATGAAGGATCACAGAATCAAAAAATCTAAAATTGTGAAAGATATACTGTGTCGTTAGTCCAACTCTCTGCCAGCACAGAATATATCTCCATATTACATTTAGAATCTTATCTCCACACTTGGATTTAGTTTGAAAAATTTACATAATTAAATTATTGTTTTGTTAATTTGATAGGTAATCTTCAATAAACCTTCTCCTTCTCTTTTTTATATGACCTTGCTTGGCATTGCTCCCTCAAATATTCATAGAGCTGTCATTATAATCCCTTCTAACCTTTATTTGGTGAAGATAATGTATATTTAACTTTTTTATTGATTTATTTTTTTTTCAGAACATAGTACTGGAAGTCTTCCAGTCAATGACCATATTGTAATCCCTCCTTCCTTTCAGTCAGACAAGAAATTTAGTCAGAAACTACCTGTAGTTAAAATGTAATTTCACACCTTTCCCTGATCAAATCTGGTATTATGAAGAGCAGAATCTGTCCCCTGCAGTGTGACAGAAACAAATAAAAAATGTTCTGTACAACATCTGGATGATGATATTTAAAGTCATGTTCTTCAAAAGGAAAGATACTTTGCCTTACATAATTTACTCAGCTCTACTTTTGTTGCCTTCTTCTGGTGTATTCATGAAGATGTTTAATGAGATTTGAACAGCATTGGGATTTGTAGATCGTTAGTAACACTACTGTCCAAAGTAAAAAAAAATTAATCAGAGATCAATCATAATTATTTTTTTTCAAGCTCTCATTTTACACACTGCTATATATACCACGTTTGTTGTGATTTCTTGAATAATATTTCAAATTCATCCTTGATTTAATAGGTTAGATCCTTACTGAAATTAGAGGAATTGAACAGTGTCTATTATGTCCACTGCTACCTTCTGTAGGAAATTGTTGAATTTTCTTTGATATCAAATTAATTTAATCTGATTTCTTGCTTATGAGCTCTTGTTGCCTGCAATTTTCCTCAAGGTTCTAAAGGATTTATTGAAGTATTTCTCTGATCTCTCACATACTACTTATATAAGAGACTTGTAAAAACCACTTCTATGAATTACCCAATCTAATCCCTGTGATTGCCAGGTTGATTGTTTCATGTGCATAACATTAAAAAAATTCTTTCAAAGGTTGCACTTTTTACAAATTTTTCTGTATGATGTGGATTTATGATCAACCACTAAAATTTTTACCCTCCTTCAAAAAAAGAAATGGAAATACATTAAATACATTTAAAACCGAAGTTTTAAACTCAAAACTACAGCTAGTGACAGTCCATCTGCCTGAAGCACTGTTATAAACTGTGGAACAGATAGTGTAGAAGTCCAGTGTCAGAGACATTAAACTTCATTTTACTGGAAACTAAATAACAAGAGAGAAAAAAAAAATCAATGTTTAATATTTAGACACTAAGAAAATTCCACTTACTTTCTGAGAACCAGCCAAAGGGAATCACTAGGTATGTTGATCATCCCCCTAAAGTTTTTCAGGCAATAAGGTTTTATAAATAATTTTATTCAATAACTATATACTGGAAAAATTATATAGAAATAAAACAAAAGAAATGTAATATGGTTTCAATTTTAACTGAAGTTATAATGCAGTTAATATCTGACATAACATAATAAAGGAAGACTGTTTTAGAGATTGTATACTTAAGTTTGAATATAACTTTCAAATTTGTTTTATACTGTTTCTGAGTGTTTCTTTTTCTCTGTGTGTCAGTTTGATCTTACCAGAAAAAAATTTTATCATAGCTGTCAACATACAAATATCAAAGTCAGATTCTACTCCTTTGGAACAGTGTCATAAAGTGTTGTGGTATTAAGATGGTGGTGGGTAGCAGGAATAGATATTGATACAAAGCTTTAAAATTCAAAATGTCTATCAGGGCACTATACGGCTCTTCTTAGTATGGTATTTCAACATCTCAGACATCTAATGTTTTGTCAGCTCCTGTGAAAGATTCCTGAAGAAACCACCAAGACAGAATGCCTACGGTATGAAAATGCTTTATACATTCAGGTTCTTGGCCCCTGCCTCTCACCATCCTTAATAGCATCAATTTGCAACTGAATTGAGAAATGAAAAATGCAATTAATCCTTTTCTTCACATTAAATTAATAGTTAAGGTGTGCATAGATTTCCTTTAAACTTTCAAGCCACTGGTGATGAGCAAATACAGTTTTCTCTTTAGGGTTTGAGTTATATCCAGAAATGTAAAGGAGTTCAAAGTCAAACAGAATCAAAATCCTTCATTCCATCCATGTCACCCTGTATTATTCCCTAAGTCAGTATTTCAAATGTGAGCCATATCCAGTTTGAAGAGTCATTGTGTTAAGTTACTGTATGTAACACAATATGATGAGTGTAATAGGCATGAAGCATCAATGAAATAGTGTATCTGCTGAAAATTGATCCAATTTTCATTTGACAATAAGTGCAATGAATTTTAACCTGCTACTATGGGACTTATTGATACTTTCAGGTTATTAATGGTCTGAAAAACTAATTTCATTGTTATGTGCATTTGAGTGCAATTATAATGTGTTTCAGCTCCAGTGGGAATGATGAAATTTCCTAAAAATAATCATGTAATTTCCTTTTCTTCCTGCACTGTCCCTTCCCTGTCAGTGTGCCATTATGTTACAAGAACTTCAGGTACTTGAGCTCAATATAAGCAGAAACAAATTAATGAAACTTTACCACAGTATGGGATTTGAACCTATTTATTATGGGTCCACTGAATTATTAAGTAACTCATTTGTCTAGTATCTGGGATAGAACCTTTTGATTAAAAACTCTATTGAAAGGTGGTTTTAGTAAACTTTAATTCATAAATCCTTAGAAAGTACATTGGTGATTTACAATTATAAATCTGTGTTATGTTTGTATCTATTTTATGTCTACCTCATGAAAGTAAATAATTTCAATTTAAATATATTTATATGTATTATATGAGTATACATAACATGTATAGGTTTATATGTGTTTTTATAGGCACATGTAATACACACACATATATACACACACACATGTATATATGCTTAAAAGAGAGACAAAAAATGAGATGGCTTAATATGACCATGATTTTATTAACATAATGTGGACAGATATTTCTAAATCCAATTGTATCTAACCCTTCAGCAAACTGCTAAGAAGGAACAAAAGGTCCTGTTTAGAAGATTTTTCTTGAGTGTGGGTATGAATACTGGTGGATAGCTGAGAAGAAAATAATTGACTCCTGCATCTGTTTCCAAGAAGTCATTGAGCAACAGCACTGAAAATGAACTCTAAAGAATCTGTGTTGACAATCACATATCTCCTTTAGGTAGTCCTGGCTACACCTATCTAGTTGAGGAATATACACAACAATTGATAGAAGCCTAACTCTGTTTTTTATAGGTGTGGTTTTACAGAAACGTACATTTTAAACATCTATAAACAAATGATGATTAAACTACTAAACCAAAAGAAAAATCTTTTGAAACTAACACTCCCATAAATTCATATTCAAAAGCTACCCTGTCTCGCCCATTGATGCCCTTTTTTTAGCAATTTTGTACTCTTTTAAATTTATAGGCATCTTTATTTAGTAGACCATTACATTTCAATGCAATCTGGGAACTTTCTGATAGTACTGGATAAAGACAAAATTCATAAAAGTGCTTTACTTGGTTCATCAGTAAATATTTCCAAAACAACTTTCAGCTTTGATAATTTCTGTATGGATTTGGTTAGGATGATCTGACAGATTTACACCTTTAAATTTACACAATGACCAAGTATCACATTTTATTCTTCCTGTCCAAGAGCTCCATTAGCAAAATATTTTGCAGTTTTCCTTCCTCTTTCCTATTTTTATTTGCTTGTTTTTTGGTTTGGTTTTGATTTTAACAGTAAAATAAAAACACAGCAACATATAAGTTTGTGATGTCGTCGGTATTAAAAGTAATTTTGTTGTCTTGGATAAAAGCGTATAAAATCTGGAGACATTTCTCTCTAGAAAGGCAGGGATGGGATTTCCATTTAATGGATTTCCCTACAGAACAGAAATGATGCTGATGATCAAAGACACAGTCTGCATAATTCTGTTGACGAGGTATTTTTTACAGAGTAAATTTAACTGACCTCTGTCAATACACTTTACTGTCACAGAGTTTAAAAAAGCATATTTAGCCCTCAGAATGGCATATATGCCTTTTCTCTCTCACTCTCCCTGTCTGATTTCCCTGTATAGCTTGGGCAGTCTTCTCTGAGGTTGAGCTGAAAGCAGGGACCCACATCTATGCAGCCCAAACACTACTGAAACAGGATATCCTACTATGTTAGACAAACATCTGGCAAAGGCAACTTAATCTAGTGCTAACTAGAGTAATTAATCTTTGGAGTCAACTGAGTAATTGTGAGAAATATATTTAATGCTTGCTCTCTGCCCTGAAGCAGTTACATCTTTATTTCTGGGTACAGTTCGCTATGTGGTTTATTCTGCATACAGCCTCATGTCACCTAAGACTCTCTGATCAGGAATAGAGCTAGTATTGAACTCTCTACGACAGAAAGCCTTTTTCGATACAAGACTATGATTTCTATTTGACCTATTCCACTTTGTTTTGAAAGATTGTGTGAAATATACTCATTAGAGGAACCTGAATTTGGCTTTTTTCAATAGCTCCTCAGTCAGCTTAAATCAAGCTAAATCAGGCACCCATTAGAAAGGGTAATTCTGTCCATAATTACCTTCAGCTTCTCACCGGGGCTTGCTTGCTACTCTCTTGCATTTGAGCTATGGTATGAATCACATATACTAAAAACCCCAAACAACTGCTAGCTATATGACCTCTCTAGATGTCTGTCATAGTTTAACCCCAGCCAGCAACCAAGCACCATGCAACAACTTGCTCAGTCCCCTACCAGCGGGATCGGGGAGGGAATTGGAAGGTTAAAAGCTACAAAACTTGTGGGTTGAGATAAAGACAGTTTAATAGGGTAAAAAAAAAAAAAAAGCCATGCATGCAAAGTCAAGCAACAAATGAATTCACTGCTCCTCCTGGCAGGCAGGTGTTCAGCCATCTCCAGGAGAGCTGGGCCCCATCACACTTAACAGTCACTTGGGAAGAGAAACATCATCATTCCAAAAGTCCCTTCGTTTTCCCCCCCAGTTTTATATACTGAGCATGATAATCTGGAATATCCCTTTGGTCAGTTTGGGTCACCTATCCTGGCTGCGTCTCCTCCCAACTTCCCATGCACCACCAGTCTCCTCACCAGCGTGGCAGTACAAAATGTAGAAAAGGCCTTGGCTCTGTGTAAGCCCTGCTCAGCAATAACAAAAACATTTCTATATTAGCAATGCTGTGTTCATCACAAATCCAAAACACAGCCTCATACCAGCCACTGAGAAGAAAATTACCACCCAAAACCAGCACATTGTCAAAAAATGGGAAGGGAACATGCAAATAGATATGAAAAGAAAAATCGAGCTGTGTGTCTTTTACTAAGCACAATCCAGGTCAAAAGTGGGCTGCTGTGATCTTCTACTCATAGTTTTTCTAGTGCCTGCTTACCAGATATAGCATGTAAGTAACTGCAGAATGAGCTAGATCAGAAAGATGAGTCAAACAAACAGATGCAAAGAATTAAGAAGGGCAGGATCATATAAGGAAGGATAACAGTAAGGAGAGCAAAACCACCTGTGTTAGTAGAAGTCCTCAATTAGATTAGATTAAACATTACACAAATTTCCCCCTTTGATCAGTCTAACATGATTGTGAAGCCTCAGGGCTAGAAGTTTGATTATGTCTTGATTCAAAGCTGCTTTGTATTAAAGTCAGCTATGAAGAAGTAGTTCTAATGGATTTAATTTATTTCCTGTTAACACAATTTGCAGTGAACACCAACAGAAGGTGTCATTCAAGTTATCAGTGATACATGAAGTCTCAGGTGATAACAAGCAACAGATTAGAGAAAGGTGCTGTAGACAAAAGTAGAATAAATGCCTTCTGACCATTGTTTCCAAAAAGTCCTGACTTGGTCTCTGTTGTTCAATATAGTCTTAAGTACTGAAGTATGGGATTTTTCTCAGCATTTTTGTGGCCACTGAGATGTGATGGCAGTGAGTTTTGAAGTCCAAGTTGTATTTACTGCCCCCTAATTTAAGAATTGTCTCCTATTTCTGAAGCATAGGGCATGGAGAACAAGTATTCCTGTTCTCCTGGTTTTTACTTCTTGAGTTTTTATGCTTTAACCATACTAACTATTATTTACCTCCCTTCTAATGTAGAAGTTTCAGGTTTTTCCTCATTCTATGAATAATCTACTAATAAACTTGCAAGCACAGTTTCAGATTTGGAATTGCACTTCAGGTTGGGATTTTGATTGGCAGGCAAACGATTCATGGTATCTGGTAAAATTCTGTGGTAATGATTTACAGTGCTGAGAATTTAACTCTGAAGTTGATATCACTTTTTATAATAGAAATCACATTCAATATAGACAGCTCAGGCTTCAAACAGGCTATTGAATGTAGCTAGAAAAAAAATGTTTCAAATTATGTAGTATATACACCATGTAATACATGGAAATTATATGCATTCTTCCAGTGCTGGATGTAAAATCAATCCTTTTGTCAAGAGGTTCTATTGTAGACTGCCATGTTGGAGACCTACATTCAAACAAAGGACTCGGAGGGTTGGGCACTTAGCTTCCAGGGAGAGGAGCCTTCTGCCATTCAATAACTCTCCTCAGTCGCAGATGACATACGAGCTACTGTAGATAAGACACTTCAGACACGGTTCTGAAAGCCCTTTTGATAAAATCTCACATCTGAGGTTAATGACAATACCTAAGGTGTGGGAGTCATGTAATAAGCGTAAATCTGACTTGGAAAATTAAAAACAAAGAGCAAGAAACAAAGAGAAAAGTAGCACTAGTTTAAAGAGAATGGCATTATAGTCAGAAGGAGTAAATAATGAGGAACAATGCGGCATGATACACAAGAACTTAGATGATTTAAATACTAAAAGATGAAAGCTAGTTCAAAGCAGCTAAATAGAGAGCAGTGACAGGTTCCTAGGGAAAAAAAGGATATCAAACAATTGGGTGTGTCATTAAATATAAGAAATCAAAAGGTAAAAAGAGTCTAAAAGATAATTCTGTGTGCAGCATTAAATATGAATGATAAGTAATAAGATGAGAAAAGAAAAATCTATGTCTAACATTAAAAACAAAGGAACATTACCAACTATGCCTAAGTAGGGCAAAAAGGAGTCAGGTACAATTTATTAATATAAACAAAATCTAGAAGAAACAGACTAACTATGAAGTGAACAAAGGAAAAGGAAACTACTTTCAGTTAAAAAATCTAGAGGGTTATTCACTCCTTGGAAATAGGAGTGCAAAATACTTCTTGTTATACCGTTAAAAGCTCTGCTAGGCTGTAGCTTTTGCTCACTGTGCCAAATAGCTCAGCTAAATTATCACCTTTGTGAGCTCAAAAGTCATGCCTAGAGCTTGCTTTGCCCATGTACCTATTTACAGGAGAAGTTTGAAGCCCATGTGGTGGTTCTGTAAGAAAAGCCAAAGTAAAAGAGACTGGATTTGCAAAAATACTTGAGGCACCAAAAGTTACAGATTAGAAGCATTCCAAAATTTCACAATGAGATCTCATAAAAATCTGTGAAAATCTGGACCTTCTGCGATGCTAGCAGAAAGAATACTTTGCACTATGAGCTCTAATTGATGAAGTCCATTAATAGTAGATCCTGTTATTTCTAATTATGTCATAACAACATTAAGAAATTGATATTTCAATTTTTCTCTTTGTCAACATGGATAGTCTACTGCTTCATTAAGAAAATGACCCTGTCATAGCTGGACATCCTTCTTTTTATGTTTTTGAGCCCATGCAAGTTTGACCATGGCAAATCTTTCCTGGCATATAACTTATGATTACATAAAAAATTCACTTGGGCCTTAATTATAAATTATAATAAACTATAATAAATTATAAATATCACCTATCATAAATGGTGGGTGATTAAGAAAAACGGGGTTGTTCTTGGGGGTTTTTTTAATTAAAAAGTAGGAACTTTTGTTGCTTTTCTCTTTCTAAGTTAGAAATACAGAGCACATTAAAAATGTAATCATTCAAAAGTGAAGAAATTCTGGCTGGAATAACTGAACTACTGACTGTAGTAACAGTTACTGCATGATATACTACTAAAGGGACAGTATATCTCAGAAACTGATTATTTCCATCTTCTGGAGGCAGGAGGATTCACTCCAGCTTTAGTGTGGCACTTTAGTTCAGTGCAGCAAGCTCTGTGAGACTGCTGGTGCCCATCTTTGGTCCAGGTTACTGTGCAAAGTTAAGATGCTGTATGCCTACATTGATAGTTCAGTCTAGCTTGTCAAGATTTTCATGGGGGTACTGCAAGGCACACTACCAATTGCTGGATTATATCTTGCTCCAGTATTCAAGAGTGTGGAAACATTTTAAATTCTAAATAAAAACAACATTTGAGTTGCTTATAGCAGGCTAGGAAATATGCTTTTCTCTACAAGGAAAAACAAAACCAAGCCACCAAACAAACAAAAAAGAACCATTTCTTTAAACTTAAAAAATGAACAAAATTCCCCTTACCTCCCCTCTCCCTCCCAAAACGGCCTTTCAGACTTCTTTACTTGCCAAAACTAAAATTTCCAGTGCTAAAAATATGAAGAATTAGCATTCTCAGGGTGGACCTGGGAGGTTGACTTTTGATTTGCTTGTTGTTTTTTTTTTTAAACCTGAACAGCCTGGAAATCAATAAAAATAAATCTACATACATTAATATCTAAATACAAAGATGTTTAATAACCTCACTAAAGGGCAGCCCTCACTAGGTTGAAGTATTCAAACTAGAAAAAGTCTTGCGTGAAGATGAGAGAAGCAGGCAAAATACCTTGCACAAACATGAGAGAAAGATAACGAACAGCGAGCTGTGAACATTGGTTTTGACCACACCTCCATCTTCCAAGACTGAATGTGGATGAAGGAGAATGGTAGTTGGTCACCAGTCCCATCTTGGACTAGCTTGGATCACCCAATTTCCTACAGCTCCTTGACAATCAGGGTGTAGTTTAGTGTGGGAATGAGACAGAAGCTCCAAGATACACTAAAAATAAGATTTTTTAAAATAAAAGATCATTTTAGTGACATTCTGTAGTGAACAGGGAGCAGAAGACAACAAAGAATAAAAAGACCAGTTCTCTGGGATAATAGAGACAGATATAGATATCTGATGACATATCTACATTTTATTCAGTTAATTTTATTCAGAGCTGTGATCTGTTAAGAGTGCAGAGGAAGGGATCCAATAAACATACTCCGTAACAAGAAACAGCACATTGGACACTTTAGACTCTTGAGAATGAGGGCTTTGTGGGATAAAAACAAAAGAGATGACATGATACTAGAGCAAAAAAAGAGGTAACATATTTTTTAGGAGAGCCAGACTTGTATTTCCGAGCTAACTGTACCTAGGGATGTGTAACACAGGCCAGAATGCTTCAAAGTCAGGACATCTTTAGTTATCACCAGAACAGATGCTGGAACCTATGCCTGTATCTGTGTTAGTAAATTAAACTGTGCAATGCTGTCTATTTGTTAACATGGTGCCTGGCACAGATTTTTGTCTTAGCCAATTAGCATATTCTATTGAATGCTTCATTTATATTATCAAACCGCATTCACAAAACTGTAGTAGCTGCCACATCCTTACAACCAGATTGACCTTAACATTTGCTACAAGACCTGAATTTTCTTCACCTGATCATCTTGGTGGTATATAATGTAAAACTGTATGACGTCTCATGTCGTTGGATTCTTCTATTCTTTTTAGTCATAAAAAAGGCATAACTGACTCACAGCAATCATCTGTAATAATTTAGTTTAGTAAAAATCTTTGGCATTCGTGTCTCAAAAGCATAAAGTAAGATGCTGAAGATCAACATCTGCTGCTGTTTCTTTTCACACTTCATGCTAATACCTTTGATTTTTGAAATGTGAGCTTCCCATAAGTGGCAGTTGTAATTCCAGACCTCCATAGGTTCCCTAAGTTCTATTTCAAATCTCCTAAAAACATAGCATTCACCTGTTTTAGGGGTTTAGTGCATTCTACTCATCTTCATATTTACATAATAATAATATTATTGTTTTAATAGACCTTAGTGTCACCAATCTTTCTGCTATCTCTCACCAAAAACTTACTGCTTACCCTTCTACTTCTTCTAATTTTTCTTAGTCTTTCTGAAATTATGCAGTTGGTCTACATCATACAAAATGATGTGCTGATTTTTTTTTTTTATTTCTGAGCATAAATATATTCTAATTTTCTACCAATAAGTCTTTTATTTTGAGAGATGGGGTTTTTTCTCCAGATGATGAAGAGATGATAATTGAGCTGATAATGACACATAGTTCTGCCTAGTAACTCTTCTAAAGTTAAGTCAATCATTATATTCCCTCTGCATGAACATCAAACCTCTCTCACTTCAAAGGAGGTAATTTTTAATCTGCTAAGTCTAGCAAATTCTTATGTAATCATCCAGATGTGATTTAACATTTTAGAAAAATCTGAAGAGCCCTAGACCTAGCATTTTCTCAGAGAAGCATATGTAATTCCCTGTTCATAGAACCATACAATGATTGTGTTCTGCTGTTTCTATATTGTATCTAAGTCCAATTTATTAATTTGACAGAAAGTTTTATACAATATGCATAACCTCTTCAGAATTATGAAGGACAACATTTTGAGAGATTAGGAAGAAATGAGAATGAGCAAAAAGGTATCCCCAGATCTTTTAACGAAAAAGAATCATGAGGAACCGCCAAGATCTCACATGCTTTTCCAGGTATGGGGAACAAGAGGCTGGAGAGCAGTGCTGCTGAAAGCAACCTGAGGATCCTGGTCAATGGCAAGTTGAATATGAGTCAGCAGTGTCCTGGCAGCCAGGAGGGCCAACCGTGTCCTGGGGGGTATCAGGCAAAGCATCACCAGCCGGTCGAGGGGATTGTCCCGCTCTGCTCTGCACTGGGGCAGTCTCACCTTGGATATTGTGTGCAGTTTTGGGCACTGCAATATAAAAAGACATTAAGCTATGAGAGAGCATCCAAAGGAGGACCACAAGGATGGTGAAGAACCTGGAGGGCAAGCCATGTGAGGAGCGGCTGAGGTCACTTGGTCTGTTCAGTCTGGAGAAAAGGAGATTGAGTGGAGACCTCATAGGGGTCTTCAGCATCCTCATGAGGGGAAGCAGAGGGGCAGGTACTGATCTCTTCACTCTCGTGATTGGTGACAGGACCCAAGGGAATGACATGAAGCTGAGTTTTGGGAGGTTTAGGTTGGATATCAGGAAAGGTTTTTCACCTAGAGGGTAGTTGAGCACTGGAACAGGCTCCCCAGGGAAGTGGTCACAGCACCAAGCTTGTCTGAGTTCAAGAAGTGTTTCAACAATGCTCTCAGGAACCTGGTGTAACTTTTGGGCTGACCTGCTCAGGCCCAGGAGTTGGACTCAATGATCCCAATGAGTCCCTTCCAATTCACCATATTTTATGATTCTATATTGATCAGCTCAACTGCATATTTAGAGAATCGTGTATCTTACATTTTAAGTTAATCCTGCTTATGAGGTATGCTCTTAGAGAATTTTCTTGTTCTTCAATTCCCTTTCTCCTTAACTGAAACATGGGAAGAGCTTCACCACAGAATGACAAAATCACAAAATGGTTGAGGAGGAAAGGCACCTCTGGAAATCATCTAGTCCAGCTCCCAAACTAAGGCAGGGTCAGCTACAGTGGTTTGATCAGATCTGGGTCTGGCTGTGTTTAAAGTACTTCCAAGAATGAATAGTTCATTGTCTTTCTGGGTAACCTGTATCAGTGTCTGACCCTCTTACAGTAAAATGTTTTTCTGATGTTTAAATTAAATTGCCTGTATCCTACTTTTTGCCCATTGCCTCTTGTTCTTTCATTGACTACCACTGAGAAGAGTCTAGCTAATATTTACACCATCCAAACAGGAATATATATGCACTGATACTGTCTCCCCTGGGCATTCTCTTCTCCTGGCAGAGCAGTCCTAGCTCTGTCAGCCTCTCCCCGTACAACAGAGATTCCCGTTCCTTGATTGTATTTGTGGCGCTTTGCTGGACTTGATCCAGGATGTCCATTTCTTTCTTACAAAGGAGAGTGCAGAAATGGAGACAGCACTTCAAATGTGTCTCTGCAGTTCTTAGAGGAGAGGGTGACATCCCTTGACCAGCTGGTAGCACTTCTACCTGCACAGCCCAGTTGGCCTTCAGTGCTGTAAGGACACAAAGGTTAAGATATCTAAAGATATCTCCTGTTTGAATAACCTGTCTTACAGACAGGAGACTGAGGCTGATATCTTTTAAATATACTTAGCTATATATGACTAACTGATTTCAATGGGAATTTGGAACTCAGATATTTCAGAGAATGTGAACCAGCATTGTTTATTGTCATGCAGAAAGTTACAGCGAAGAAGAAAAAAGGGTCAGATCTTCAAAAATCCCTATTCCTAGATTCATGTTCCTACTTTACTAGATATATTTGTCATTAATATAATAGATTGCAAGCTACTGACATTACAATAGATATCTAAAGTTGACATTAATTCAGATGTACTTTTAATCTTAGTAAATGTGAAAGCAGAGGCATGATTAAGTCCAAATGAAAAAAAAACAACAACACTATTTTTCAAGCAGTTTACATTTGGAGCTATGCAGCAGAAGGAGCTCTGACTGAGGAAATACACAAAATAGAAAAGCTGTTTTTCTTTCATCTTAATTTCACAGAAGAAACTACATATGATTAAGGTAATAACTTCTTTATTAACTTATAAGAATAATGTTTTCAGAAACATTGCTTGTATGAAGAAGTCTGAACTAAAACTAAACCATGTTGCCACAAACATATACGGCAGTGAGAAAAATAATTAGCAGATTTTTTTGTGCTTCTAAATATAAATAAAATTACAGAAAAAAAGCAAAAAATTAAAACCTGCATGTATTAGCAATCTCTATATTAACCACAGTGTTAACATATTAATGAATTTTATGTTTATTTGTAGAAAAGATCACTGTTAGCATAATTCACAAAACTCAGAAGAGTCATCAGTATGATATGGCTACTCTAATAACGCATTCATATGTTACTCAGAGCAAAATAATTTGCTACAGAAGTATTCAGTATGCTGTAGTGAGTTTTGAGGATTGATTTGTTTGTTTCTAAATACTCACTGTCTATACAGTCAAGAAACATATATATGATATGCATATGTAAGATAATATATATATAGGAATCATTAAAGGCAATTTATACCATCACAATTACTTGCTAAGGACTTGATCCAGTGAGGATTTGGTCTTCAACTCCCAGTAGAGAGAAGGCAGTTTTCCCAGCAGGGAACATGGTGTTAAGACAATAAGAAGCTGCAAAATCAGGCACTATTCTTATGTTTGAAAGAAAACAATTTCAGAAGTCACAAGTTAGAGGACTAAATAACTAATTCAAATAGTACAGAGTCATGGCTGATTTTAACTCAAGTAAGCAAATTCAAGATTCAACAGCTTTTGTAAACCCATATCCTGTCCAGGGGCCTCAGTTGACTTGGGCGTGCTTTGGAAGTGCATAAGTATAAAATAAACATTATCTGCTGTTCCTGTGATTATACATACAATATAATAAAGGGAGAAGTGAACCAGTAAATCAGAAGGAAAATATGAGAAGCAATGATCAGTAATAGTGAGGAGATCAGGTGGATTTTGTAACCTGAAGAGTAGTAAAGGAAAGAAAGTAATGCAAGTCCCATTTACATTATTTGCTACCTCTTTCATCTTTCCCTCCCTCCTGGAGGAAGCAGTATCCATCTCACCTCTTCAGTCTCTGGAGGTGGTTGGCAGTGGTGCAGTTCCATAGGAGATGACAGGACAATGCTTCCAGCCCTCTCTGCTCCTTGTTGCTTTCTATTCTACTACGAATTCAGTCAGCAGTGAGTACAACAGTTCTTCTGTAACTTTGTTTTAGGATTTGAGAGCTAATCAGATGGAAGAAGAAGCACTAGAAATACCTGGGTGACAAGAAGATTACCAATCTTTGCAGTGGCAAAGCTCAGCTGCAACTACTCAGGTTCATTTTCAAGTTGAATGTATTAGTCTTGCATGTCAATGATGAGCACCTGTCTCCCTCTGAGACACAGTATTTTTAGGAGACTAGTAAAAATCTTAAAGCTGAATCCATTCCTAAGCTATTAATTAGTTTTGTCCAAAATATTAGTCTGTCTTAATTAAGCCAATTCCATATGGATCAAAATAGTTTTGCTAAATGAATTTCAGCCTAAATGGAAGCATTCATGACTAGGAGTATGATATTAACAAGACTCCTTTAATTAAAGTGGTGATTTTCTCAAAAGTTAAAGAAAGGGGAAAAAACAATACCTAGAAAAAGAATCCTGTATCTTTCTCATTTTTTGCAAAATTACGTATTTTAAGCATAAAAGGTTTTGTTGCTTTGATTTTTTTTTTTCAAAAATTCTTACCAATATAAGCCACTACCATTTACGTATTCTGGTATCATAGCAAACTGGGATTTTTTTAATACCACACTCACTCAATGTCTCTCTCAAAATCATCATTTCATGAACCAGATGTAGATATGTAGGATGTTTTCTGACTGTTTGTATTCCACAGTCAAAACTAGAATATCAGAAATGGTGGTGTATTACTACCACTAAAAAGCTACTTGCACTTTGACAAAAATCAGTACAAAATAACCATTTTCTCTCCAGCAAAAGTGGGGCAGTGAAATGCCACAGAGTTGGCAGGGTGCTGAGTCTCCATCTTTCTGTATATTTTCTGTTGAATAATAGAAAGTTCATGGACATCTTCACAGTACCCATCTAGGGCAGAAGCATAACCAAAATCCATTTCATTTGGGAGCAAATCTTCTGTACAGGATTTACAGTTCTTCTGACAGACTGAAGACGCTGCGTTAACTCACAGTCTGAACTGATTCTCCATCTGCTCATTTTCATTACCACTGAGAGAACACAGTTGCACTTCTGACTTGTAAAGTTCTTGTTTTCTTAAGCAAAACTGTCCATTTGAGGAAGAGGGAGAAGGAATTGTTACTGTGAAAAGTGTATCCTGTGTTTGCTAAATCTTTGAAAATTCACCTTTGATGATTGAAAAATTTTTCAAGTAACCCTTGAGATGTTATTAAAATCCAATACATTGGTGCTATACACCTAATTATTTTGATAAACCTATTGTTTTAGTAAGATACTTCACCTTTTATTATATGCTGTATTTAGTTGCAAAAAAATAAACTCATTTATACTGACAGCACAGGTTCTAGTTTATGATCTTATAAGCAAAAATTGTAAGCAAATACAAAAGAATTCTTTTTAACCAAAACCTATAGACTTATTTGCAAAAATATATTCAGAATTAAACTGGGAAACACTGAGAAGGAGGTTTTACGTATCCACTCTCTTCAGTCCTTGTAGATTTTAGGAAGAATATGAATTATTCTTTGAGACTGTCTGACCCAAACAATTTTCATCATTGTTCATCCTGGAAGAAATGTTCTGATCCATTGCATTAGCTGTTAAAATTGTTCACCTACATTACAGACAACTCCACATGACAGTATTGCAATAGCACAATTTTATGTGATGATGCTGGTCATGTCAAATCTCTAAAGCATGCTTTTTTTAAATAGCTGTATCACTTATTTATGCCTTAAACTGCAAAACATTCCTTGTTTCCTAAAGCAAAATGAAAAGAAAAAAATAATAATATTAAAAGGTAATTTCATTATGTCATTCACCAAATTTACAATCAAAACTCCTTATATTTGGAAAAACAACTTGTGAGTCACAGTAATGGAGAAAATTACTAGCTCTGCTAATAGGAAATAATTTTTGAAAGAATTACTGAAAGGAAAAGGCTATGCACTTGAAATTTCCAGCCAATATGAATGAAATGGAGAGAGAAATTGCAGATTGCTATGAAAGGGGAAAGAAAATAGATTAACAATGAAGACTGAATAGATTTATCTGAAAAGGGGTCATCTTTCCATATTATAATCTGTCTTGCTATTAAAGGAGAAGAAAATCTAAAAATTATATAAATAAGCAACTATCATAGAGGAAGCGAGTATTATAGTATATTAAGGTGATAAAATATGTTCCTTTTTCCTGCTTCTTTGACATGGTTTTGTCTTTTTCATGATAGGTGGAAGAAAAAAGCAGACAAACAGATAATTTTTTTTCACTGTGTCTTGCTGCTGACACTCAAGTGAATATATTCTGAAAGAATGTAAATTTTTTTCAGAGAGGACATGCCTATAGAAAGAAGATGTAAGGAGAAAAGCAAGGAAGTTTTTTAGAAGAGAATTTCTCACTACTTTTGGAAAGTACTAGTTCTTTTTCACATTCTGTGTACTCCAGCATCTAACTGTACATTTCTACAAATTAATTAGGAAGAGATATTTTTTATAGAACACATAGAATTTTTTCTCTTTAAAAACATGTCTTGCTAGTTTCTTTGTCTCTCAGCTCTGTGCTTTGTCTAGATTCAGTGATATAGCTCTTATATAGTTTGTTTCTGCTGTGCAATGTCCAGACCAGTTTTTTTTGTTCTGCCTTTTTCTATTTTTTTAATTATTATTGTTTTCCTCTCTCTCTGTTTTTTAAGCCTTCAGTTACACCATTTAATTTTTGGATTATAAATGACTGATTCAGGGACTGTGATCTCCATATGAAGCTTGGCATGTACCTAGCTCAGTGGGATGCCTAGTAAGTGAGTTTCCAAATACAACAAGTAAAAAAATTCAAGAATTTTTTTATAAAAATATATAAAAATATATGTAGGCATCCGGAAGTTAGTAAGACCTAAGTTCTCCAGTGTCTTAGGGTCATTGTTGAAAGTAGGAATTGACTACTTCTTAAAATAAAATGGGTTTGAACTGAAGATTACAATGAAGTATACCACTGACTGTCATTAAGCAACATTTGCAATAATTAACATACAACATATTTACATATTTACGTTTTCACATAATTTCCATAACAGCAAACTATATATTGCTAAGGAATAAAAACAAGCACTGGAAAGTCATAACCTACGCTAATGATAAAAGTGTCTGGAGCACAGCTTTATCCTTGCCTCCTACTGTTCTCCTGAAAAATGCAGTGTGTGATACATATGCACAGGACTTTCGTGTCTAAGACAGCTTAATGATAAGGATATGGCAACAGGTCTTTGACACTGGCCAAAGACATATATCACTAACTGGTTCAGTAGTGTGGGACTAGCCATCCTGTTTGTGTCCAGCTAATAACTTTCTCTGTTACATCTATATTAATAGATATGATCATTGTGGTGTGTTTTTTCCTTTTTTTTCTTTATTTTTTTTTTCCTGAATTTCATGCCTTATTTACATAGACTTCCCCGCAAGTATGCAGCCTTCATGAGGGCTACATATTTGATGTTTGAGTTGCAGCTCCTAATTGCAACTGATGCAACAGAGTACACAGCTTTATTTCTGTTCCTTCACTTGATAAATGTTTACAAATTTCAGATAAGAATATTTGCTGCATATATTTAAGACAATAGTTTTCACCTGTATGGAGTGAAATGTATTTTCTGATGAAAATTCATGAGATGAAATGTCACCTTCAGAAAGCTTGTGAAAAACGGCCTGCAAGGGTGAATCCTTCTGTGTAGATTAAAGTTTACATGGTTCCACTGGTGTGCCCAGACCATTTCCAGCGACACAAGGAAGGTACACTGATATGTGTACCTTTCCTGAACATATTACATGCTGTACCTCTGCACTGGCGTTTTTGCTGATGGGAATAAGGTCTCAGAGCACAAAAAAGAGTGAAGTGCCTGGGTACTGTACTTGCTATCTTAAAAATATGTATTTGTAGTTTCTGTATGGTATCTGAGTTCATGATTTTAAGTGCTTCTTTAAGAAATCTCAAATCCCTGACATGCTGCTTTGTGGCGATGTCTAGAAGCGATTTTTTATTTTATTTTAGTGCACGGTAACTCAAAACAGCGGTTTGCTTTTTATTCTGATGGCAGCTGTATCAATGCACTTGGTTTCAGACGTTAATGGCAAAAAATGGTGGCATTGCAGGAGAACAGACTGTAAAACACAATAGACACACCACCTTACCAGGACTGACTGTGAATTCTAGAAGCAGAAGTGCTGTGGAGTGTGCTAGACCTTTTGCTTCTGATGGCCTTCAAATTACATTGCTCGTGTCAGATTGTAAAAGGACAAGAATGCTGGAATTTTGAATGTTCACTTTTGTTTTTCTATTTCTTTCATGAAGATAAAAGTACTTCTTTTTGACACAGACAACAACATTAGGAGCTGTATTTGTTCTTTGTCTCTTTCTCATAACAAAAATTATTGATAACCTTATAATGGTATTTCTTTTCAGGATATAGAAGAACAAAGCTTATTCTGTTATTCCAACTTTCTTGGAACTGTTGTTTGTAGTTTACATTTGCCTGCAACATTTCAGTCAAACAGCTAGCACTGCTCTTACTCACTTCAAAGGTATGAGTTGAGCAGTTGCCATTATATCAAGGCTTTATATTCCACAAGGCTTTATCTGCAATATTCACATAGTTTATTGTCTTATTATTAGGTCAAATTCAGTTATCTTTATTCAAGTTTTCTGACTAAAATAATGGATTAAAGAGTCCTTCATGGGGCCAGCTGTTATTGTTAAGAACAGTTTTCCTGTGATATTGTAGGGAGAGCATTCTGGATTGGATGTTACCCTTGATTTTTTCCATACTCTAATTTATTTGTCTTCCTGAAGACAGATGCACATGCACACTCACACACACACAGACCCATGCATACACACAACTAAGCCAAATATGTTCAAAACAGTCTTGAATAATGAACTGTTCCAACATAGATGGGTGTCCTAACTGTGAGTCAGAAGACCTTTTTAATTTGAACTTGTTTAATTGCAACACATATGGTAGCAAATTGAAAATGGAACTGCATGTGGCAAAAACTACAGTGTTTATCACCATGCTTGTGAAGGAAGGATGCAAAGATCCCATACAGTGCTTCAGCCTGACCGTAGTGTACACAGCCAGGTCCATGGAAGAAAAGAAAGATCTTGTTATAAATCAGAAATACCATGAAGGAACAGAAACAATATTGTAGCAGTAACAAAACCAAGCAATAGCATATGCAATGACATAACAGGGTCATTATGAATCACTTTAATACTTATTAGGTAAATAAATTAGCAATCATTTAGGGTGAAACGTGAATGCAGACAAGAGACAGATCACCAAGAAATTGTAGATTTTCCTTTTCAGACTGGTGGAGTTTGGCAATTTCATGCGTTCTCCACTTCAAAGCAGGGCTGCTTCAAGTGGTGAAACCAAGCCCACTGGTTGCAATTCAGCTGTTTCAACCAGGTGACTAGATCAGGGTGGGAAAAAGTCTGTAAGACAGAAGAGTCTGAGGGGGGAATATGTATGCGTGGGATAATATGTGAGCTGAATCCTCAGTGTGCCAAGGTGGCCAAGAAGGCCAATGGCATCCTGGCCTGTATCAGGAACAGTGTGGCCAGCAGATCCAAGGAAGTGATTCTTCCCCTGTACTCGGTGCTGGTGAGGCCACACCTGGAGTACTGCGTCCAGTTCTGGGCCCCTCAGTTCAGGAAGGATATTGAGGTGCTGGAGCAGGTCCAGAGGAGAGCAACAAGGCTGGTGAAGGGACTCAAGCACAAGTCCTGTGAGGAGAGACTGAGCGAGCTGGGGTTGTTCAGCCTGGAGAAGAGGAGGCTCAGGGGAGACCTCATCACTCTCTACAACTCCCTGAAAGGAGGTTGTAGCCAGGTGGGGGTTGGTCTTTTTTCCCAGGCAACCACCAGCAAGATAAGAGGGCATGGTCTCAAGTTGTGCCAGGGGAGGTTTAGGTTAGATATTAGAATAAATTTCTTTACAGAGAGGGTGATTGGAATGGGCTGCCCAGGGAAGTAGTGGATTCTCCATCCCTGGAGATTTTTAAAAAGAGACTGGATGTGGCACTTAGTGCCATGGTCTAGCAACCACAGTGGTAGTGGATCAAAGGTTGGACTTGATGATCTCAGAGGTCCCTTCCAACCCAGCTGATTCTATGATTCTATGATTCTATGATTCTATGATTCTATGATTCTATGATTCTCCATGTTTTTTCCCATCTTCAATGAGGAATATGAATCCTCCGTGTTTTTTCACATCTTTAATGAGGAATACATGGTGAGTTTTGGGAATCCTTGCCCCTCTGCTGCTTTTGCAGTGCTTCTTCCTTGAACTCTAAGAAAGTACATAATAGGCCTGACTGTGGGCCAGGAAAGAGAAGTAGTAATGGAAATATTTTGTAGCGGGGGTTTGGCTTGGTTGGGGTTTTTTTGTTTGTTTGTTTTTTATGATAGACATCTATTTTCCTAATTTTTACAAGTGTTGTTTTATCTTGTAGATGAACACAGTAGAAATAAATAGACTTTTTAAAATAGAATTTTTCAGACTTAGTACAGTCCAATACTGTAGACACACAAACACACACACCCACTTAAGTGTGCACTTATAATCATATCATCATCATCATCATGGCTGGGCTTCGTGAACGAAGATTTGGGGAGGACTCTACCCACATTTGACACAAGCACACTGGTGGCTAAAAAGGCCAGTACGAGATAGGCACGCCCAGTTGCAAAAGGCACAGCAGAAAGACTCCTTAGATGGTATATTCTGCAAGGCATGAATCTTTTTGCATTGTCTTTTCTCCTCGAGAGTGCTCCTGTGTGCTTTCTCAAAAGAGTCAGCAGCGTTATAGATAGTGTGTCTCCAGACCTCCTGATTGGAGGCCAGAGTAGATCAGTTATGTTGATCAATATGGCCAAGGCTGAGATGTTGTTTCAGGGAGTCCTTGTATCTTCTCTTCCAGGCTCCTCTCATGCGGCAGCCGGTGGCAAGTTCACCATAGAGTAGGATCTTAGGGAGGCGGTGGTCCTTCATCCTGGAGACGTGCCCTGCCCAACGCAGCTGCGTTCTCAGCAACATGGCCTCAACACTTGTGACTGCTGCTTGTTCTAGAACAGATGTATTGGTCACATAATCTGACCAGAGGATGTTTAGGATTGTAAGGAGGTAGCATTGATGGAAATGTTCTGGGAGTCGCAGGTGGTGGCGGTAGATGACCCATGATTTGGATCCGTATAAGAGAGTAGGAAAAGAATGAAGGCACTTAAAATAGGCACATGTACATATACCTAATGAAAAGGAAATTAAGATGAGGCTTCCTAAATCAAATAATTAATTATGCAACATCTGATAATTATTGTAAGAAACATTCTAAGTCCATCTTCTTATGCAGAATTGTTCAGTAAATGCTGTGATTTAACACAGCAAACATTCAGAAAAAGTGGTAAATAAGTAAAATTAGGCTGATTGTATTGTATTCAATGAAAATAACCTTACTCCACTTGAAGACTGCCAGGTTCCTCCCTCCCCAAAGAAAATCATTTGGTTTTAGTCAATAAAAAAGCTGATTTCTGTATTCTTGTAACAGTAAACTCCAGTCTTTAAAGCATACAGTAGGTTTCTCAACAGAAAGGGAAGGTCTGTCTTTAACATATTCTGCATGTGTGGATTTCAGCATATTTATATTCATATAGACTTACATGATGGATTATTTTATTTTATTTGAAACCTTTTCCTTAAAGCAAGCATTTGTATTTTTAACTTTAGGTAAGGTTCTAAACATTATCATTTGTGTGCAATTCATTCAGCCTACCTCATCATTTTCTTGTTTCATGCCCAGGGCTTAGCAGTTGGAGTTTAAAAACAGCCAGCTTTAATGTCTATGACTGACATGTAATTTCTGCTTACTTTAAAGCTTTTTATTTTTTTGCTAACTTTGCCTTTTTTAATATTCTTTCCTGTCCATAATCACAAAGCTACATAAGCTCTTTTGTGGCTTAATAAATATTGTCAATATTTTAAAGCTCAATGTGGTGTGTATTCTTCTTCAGAGATAGTTATTAAGCATATAAAAAGAAGCTTGTTAAATTTGTAGATTCATTTTGTTATTATTATTCATACTGCTTATATTTAAATGGGGAAAGATAATCCATTAAAGAGGTTGAACTGTCAAAAACACTGCCATATCTGTAATTAAGTATAACCTTTCTGGTTTAAATAACATTATGGTTATGACACAAACCAACAAAAGCCTCTGAATTTGAAATTAAATGCTCTACCTTCCATTAACACTATTGTTTTGCTTGGAAACTCAGAGACATGAATGCAAAGGATGAATTCAGCTCATAGCTATGACATAATTATATCCCATTTTTAAAAGTGAACAATAACAAGAGGCATGTCTGTTTGTATACCTTAGATTACATGTTTAATGACAAGCATATATCTTAGTTCTGCAGAAGTATTATTGAGAATAGAAAAGTTAAATGACCCAGCAACACAGCTATGTACTCACCTTTGCTTCTCATTATGTGATCAACTATTCTGAAAGATACAGTGGAAGCAGTTCTCCAAGTCACAGTGCTTAAGAAGAAATTTATTACAGCTGAAGAGAGAGACTTTCCTCACCCCCAAAAGTTTGTTGTTGAGTTCTTGTTTTAAGAAAAATGTTTCTCATAGCACTTCAGAATTTTCTGTAAAATAGAAGACACACAAAACTGAATTATTTATTGCGTAGATGTTGTTCATTATTCATTTGGAGTTGCTGGCAGAGCTCATTTGTTATTTGCCAACATATATGAGTTTTAGATTAATATGAACATGATTTTAATGAATCTCTTAGAATTTTTCCTGCCATGACCTTTGCCACCCCACTGCATGGCAGAATGTGTGTGAATAGCTACCTGCTGAGACATACCCATCCCAAGGCAAACAGAAAACAAGAGCCAGCATCTGTGAGTTTCATGACTCACCCGTCCCACACTGCAGACAACTAATAATGGATCTTCATTGGCTAAGTTGCAACTATGAGATTTGAGGAGTGCATACATCCTTTCTTCTCTTTCCTACATAATCCATTTTCTCAGTACATGTATAACATGGGGTTTTTTTCTATTTGTAAACTATTCCACATAGAGTAAAATCACTAATGTTGGTTTGTATTATGACTGATAAGGGGTCATTTAATATAACAATTTAGGACCAAGCATTTCAAAAAAAGAAAGTGATGGAGGAGAAAAAATAAATGAGTGGTAAAGTATTCCAACAGAAGTTGGAAAAGAAAATTGTTAGAAAGCACTCACTCTCTATCAAAATTTCCCCCAAGACTCATCAGCCCTCACTGAGTATACAAAGGAAGTTGTTCAGGTCAGAGAAACAGTGGTGCAAGACCTGCTAATATATTATATTAATGTCAAATTGTAGCAAATTTTGAATTAAAAGAGCAATGTTCAGGAGTAGGAAAAAAGAAACTAATTTAAAGCCGATCTTAAATTATAAAGTTACCAAACCACCTAAAATAACATCAAATATCATCTTACAAATTAAAATAAAATACATTTTAAAATCCATGAAAATCCTGCTAACTCGCACTTCAGAGCAAATCTTTTTACTAGAAACTGAAAGAGCACAGAAAGAGCTGTTTTCCTTGCTACACTGATTCATTGTAAGGCCACAGAAAATATCATTGCTACTGTGTTTTCTTATCTAGTAGAGAATTTAGGCTGCTTCTATAGCTCTTGATAATCTGTTTAGCTGTCATTTTGGCAACCACATTAAACCCAGACACAGTGTTGCTCTCTCCATCCTGCAAAGACGAATGGGATGGCTCATCTTTAAGCACGTGCATAATAATGCCGACATTCAGCTATTCAGGCACATCAAGGTAGGATCGTCTACAATTTTTTGTATAATTTTTTTGCTCAGGCATAAAGAATACCTTCCTATGTGAAGTCCAATGCTCTAACTTAGGGAAAAAAATAGATCTGGGGTGTTATTGCTGTATACAGAACATCTTACAAGCACACAATAGGGTGGGTGCACATGTACATATGTTTTTCAGGCAGGTCAGGCCTACCAAAGCATCTTGCTCTCCAGGATTTTCCAAAGTCCATCGAGCCGTCATGCTTATCTAGTACATCTAACTTGACTTTGAAGTAAAATTTTGATAATTATCTCTAAAGCCCTGAATAATTAGTCTTGATCATTTGAGATCACGTTCCCTTTTTCGTTAAGGTTAAAATTAAAATATATTGAGACTCTTTTGTTTATGTTTTTAAGTGATTTTCCTGAACTGATAGCATGCTAGCTATAAAATGAACTTATTCCTTACTACAAGTTTTGAAACTCTACTGATAGGAGCTCGCAAATATTTTGAAAATCAAGACAAGCTGGAAAACAGAAATAAAAACACAGATATAGCAATCTTCAAAAAGGTCACGAAAACAGCTTCTGTCAGTTACTAGTCAGCAGCAGAATGACTGTATTACTAATTCCATAGCATGACCTACAGCATACAGCAGAAAAATCAGAGCACATCAAAATGAATAAGACCAAACATAATAAGGAGCTCTGGTTTCATACAGTAAAATTAATTACGGAGAAGTCAAACATATTGTACTGAAAATTTTTAAGCCAATGCATTCATAAGAATTAGGCACTTTTTATGTTTCAAAAAAAGAAAAAAATATTCCCTGATTGGTTTTTGATGGACAAAAATAAAAAAAAATTTATGAATGTGGGATGAAGTCGCAAAAGTACAAAAGTTTGATGCAAACTTGAGTAAGGAAGAAGGCTCCACCTTTTTCTCATTTCTCTGTTGGAAAATACACTGTATCTGGACTTAAGCCTGTTCTAAAATATCTCCATTAATTCTTCAGAGGAAACAAATTTACATTACATTGCTAATTTAGTCCTAGAAAAACTTTTTTTTTTCTTCCATTATAATGCAAGGGTTAACTACTATTTATTTATGCAATGAAGCTGGAATCAAGTAAATAACTCCTATTATTGCTACCCCAATAAATAAAACAGTTTTAATATCTGGTGTTAGAGTTCCTGCTGTGTTTCTCTGAGGCTTTTCCATACCAGAAATTGAACGAAACTCTATTATGGAATCAAAGTAAATAACATCCCAGATATTATTTGTTGTGCCTCCAAAACAAAAAGTTATTGTAGCATGGAAATAATAGAATTTATTTTAAATAACAGAAGATATAAGTGAGGGAGAAGTGGAATAAAGTTCACTGACCTTTTTCCTCAGTTTTCATCATTCTTCTGATTTATGTTAAAGTTCAGTGGTAAACCACATGTGGTTTAGTTACATCCTCTGCAATAGTTTGAATGTACATGGAACAAAAAAAAATTTAACAATCTCAGAACTGTGAAATGTTAACTTTGTCTAAAGATCATTTAAATATTTAATCAGACTACAGGGATGACTTTTAAAATGTCATGGATTTTTCAGACTGTTTCTTCAACTAGAATGTCTTTCTTCCCTTTTAGAGTGAAAAATCTATTGTTTTTCTTTCATTCAGCTTATCTTCCATAAACTTGACATATTCTTCAGTACTAGCTGCCAAAGCAGTATGAGGGCTTTATTTGGAAGGAAGCTGAGTACTGGTGTAGCAGGTTTGCTGTTCCCATTGCTTTGACTGAATAAGTCCTGAAAAGTTCCAATTTCCTCTATATGCATTGGCTCATGAGGCATCAAAAATACATGCTATGGATGGGAAGAAAAGTCATTGCATCTATTAAAAAATAGAAATTAAACACATTTGGAAAAATATCCAAACTTCCACTGACACAATGAGCCTTACAGGTTATTCTAAGTGTGTATTGTTTTACTGCTGGGACAGTGTTTCTCTTTCCTTTCTTTTCCCAAGAAGTAATCATGTCAATAGAAAATAACTGGAAGCCAAGTGATATGATGAATTCTTTAAATTTTGTCTTTCAGAAGGTAAGGAAGGGGGTGGTATACACATACAATTAGCTAATACGTTCCTGAGCCCCTGAAAATTGATTACTATAAAGATCATATAGAACTTTTTTGTTAAAATTATACCTTGAGCAATTTCAATTTGACCATCCGTCTTTCATAATTAACTATTTATGTCCTATTTTATATCCTTTATGGTTTGCCAACAACTTCCCAAAATCATGTAATGGAAGAGTAACAAGTCACACAAATACATGAACAAAAATGTGATACTTTTGCCTTCATCAGTAATGGGCACCAGTTGATATTTTAAGCAGTGATTTTATTGGTGAAAGGAAGCATTTGAAACATAAGAAAAAGTCACTGCTAATGCACATGCTAATTAAACAGTCTAGAAAATTTCATGTTTAGGTTTGTGTTTGACCATGTGTTCATGTGTCTTCAAGCTGAAATTATCTAAGGGTTTCAGCTTTCAGAGTTTTCTTTTTCTCTTCAGGTAGAAAACTTCATTTTAAAAAAAAATCCAAAATTTTGTTGTATCTGGAATCTACAGACCTTTTTTGTTTTCCCCATAAGAAAAGTTGTCTGCATTAAAACATTTAATGGAATTTATCAATTGCTTTATCCTATAAAACTCAAGTGTGCATTCTTTTATTAGAGAATCATAAATGTTGATACCATTCACCTACAGAACAATATGAAAGCAATAAACTGCAGCTACTCCTTCCCTTTTCAGCTGTTTCCAGGAGACCATAATAAACAGAAAACCAGCATTAGTAAGTTTTAATACACTCTTTTATTTTTTTGTTCAAATCAGATTTATCTTAATAGAAAAATATTTTATTTACTTTTTTTTCCCACCCACTTTCCATAAAGAAACATTTTTGGAAGTAGACCTCTCGTGAGTTCTCCAGAATTAGTTTATGAAATGTGAAGCTGGATAAAAGTGAGGGTTTCTCCCATTCACTGTATTTTAAATACACAATTCTTCTCAAACCCTCTGAAGAATGATCTATCAAATTGAATAGCTGACGCACTTTGAACACTTAGCTCCAAAAGATAGATGACATTTTTTTCATTAGTTTAAAATTTATATGCTACAGTATCTGTCACAATAATAATAGAATCTGACAGTGCAGATCATATGGGTATTTCACACAGCAGAGGTAATGTGTTCTTTGGAAGATAAAATGACAATTTGTTCAAATCATAGATTTTTAAATTTTAGACAAACAAGTTAGCTCTCACTCTATGTAACTCATTCTTTCAGAATAATTTCTTTGCTAGCAATACTATGGCAGGATCCAGACCACCCACATCCTGTCTCTGTGGGTATCTGACAGATTGTAGACGTCCAAGAGAATGATCCGGAAAGCCTGTTCCGCAGTGCTGTTTACCCCAGAGACACCAAAGCTTATCAGGGTGCTGCTCTGCACAGCCTGTGAGTTCCCATGATCCCTAAAACATCCGCTTTGGCCTACGCCCAATATCACCCTCTGTCAGTGAAGGGAGGTCCCTGGCTCCTGCATCCTTTTACAGGGGGTTCAGCCTGGTATGAATACTAAATACCTTCACCACCTTCACAGAGACAGAGCATTATTCAGTGCAAAGCTCAGCAGTCCTAACTACTTTTGTTTTAAAAAAATCATATTAATGGAAGAAAAGCAAGGTAGTTATCCTTTGAATAAGAAGTAAAAGTAAGGGCAGGCTGCAAGGAACTGTAAGATCTATTATTTCTGCCTGAGGGAACTTAACTGAAACTCCTAATTCCAGTTGCTGCCTCACCAAATAATAATAATAATAATTACTATTATTATTATTATTACTATTATTACTGTGTAACCAGGAAAATAAGAATCCCTTTGACAGTACTAAAACAAAAATGAAAGGATCTCTGTCTCCATTATCTAGAATTTAAGACACTTGTTTATCATTAAATTCTAGCAGGCTGATTAGCTCTACATGCTATACCATAATGCAGCATATTCCCTTCACAACCTGAGCTGAAATCTGTGTAAAACACTTGCATTCATTTAAAAAGGTTGTCTTGTTTGGACATACCTGATCACAATTTTCTCATTTCCTCTATTTCCAAACTTATATGTGTTCTCCACCCATGTTTTTAAAATCAAAATGAAACAATACAGTAAATTTATGTTTGTTAATGGAGAGAAGATTAAAGGCCTTTACAGAATAAACTCAAATCTATGTTTTTGTTATTTTTCTTTGCTAGGACTTGCACTGTTCTTGTCAGTGTGCACTGTGCACAGTGACACAAATATTTAAGGGCACACCCTCAGGTAAAGAAATATTTTCATAACTTGAACAGCATTGATCACAGATCAGTCTAACACTAACCAATAGCATTTACACCACCATTTAAATTTTATAAAAGAGACACAAACCCAAGAACTTTTGGAAAGGAGACAAAAGGAGCTGAATCGTGTTTGCATCAGCAGAAACGTCTGAGGTCATCTCTTAAAGCCTTTAAATTCAGAGCAGCCACCATCTCTTTGTGCAAGAACTAACTACGTGTTTGTGACCATTCTTATTCCTATTTCAACCTCCACAAAGAAAAGCCACTGTAATAAACTAAATCACTGTTTTATATTTCTATTTTCGTTTCACAATTTGTTAATTCTTTCCAAGCTTTTAGAGTAAGGAGCTAAAATCCAAACACAATACGATCCCTGAATATCAGAATGATGATTTCTTTTAAATTCTAACCTATTTCTTTATTCTGAATTACATGTATGAAAAGATGGCAATCAACATTCCCCCATATTGCCTATTTAGCTTCAGTTATCAAAGTAATAATACATTTTTCAATATTATATAAAATCACTAATTGAATATCCAGTATTGCATAGATAATATTTTGAAATCTTTTCAAAACTGATTCCACAAAAAAAAAAGAAAAAAAAAAAGAATAAAAAAAGGAAAGAAAATAAAATGTCATCTAGAGCCTTCCTCAGGCAAAATCTTTGCAAGTTTTCAAGCAAGTTGTCTATTAAAGGAAAGATTTTATAAGGTTCATGAGGAACAAGTTTCCTTACATTTGCAGTTTATCAGTCAGCAGTTACTGTAAAATATCTGTTAGGGGTTTTATGCCCTATATTCCCTTATCTAAAATCTCCCTGTCTGCGAGGTAATATTATTTTAATAATTTTAAAGCAAAGTCTCACTTGCTAATTCTTCTTTCTGCTGCACCTCTCACACCTACCCCCAGACAGATATCTTGAGCTGGGTAAGAACCAGGTACCACTGTGAAAGGTTCTTCTCTGAAGGCCTGTACCATTTTGTCCACAAAGGAAATGGTACCCATGGTGACTCTTAAATATATAAAGGCAACTTCTGATTCAGTAGTGGTTGAAATTAAAGAAACACTTGCATTTCAACAGAGGATTTCCCTAGTTACCTGGGAGATTTGAAAAATGTCCCAATACTGTATCCTAATCCCTGGCTACTCTTAATTTTATCTGGACTTGTGCTATAACATATCTCCAGAAAGGTCTATTGCTCTACTTAGATCAAAATATCTTGCCCAACTGGCCAGTTTTCCCTGAGGTTTTAGTAATGTATTCTAGATAAATTTGTTATCTTGAGACAAATGTTTGATATCACTCTTGTAAAAAAAACAAAAAACAAAACAAACAAACAAAAAAAACCCCAAACAAACAAAAAAAAAAACCCCACCCAACCAAATATGATTGTTAGGCAATACTTTAAACTTCACAGCAGGGTATTTTATGGATATGAAATAAGCCCCTGCTGTGCTCTAAAATTCACAGGGTGAAAGCCTCAGCTCCTGGAAGCCCAGATGTACTTTTGAAAATGATGGATCTGTGCTATCTTAAATTACTTACAGATCTATCCCAAAACAACAAAGCCAGAGAAATCTTCAAGGAAGCTGTACTTGCCAACTCTGTTTGAAAGACTTTTCCAAATATTTATAAATACTTCTTTTCTTTGCTTTCCAGCTAAGACTGGCATGTGACTTTAATCAATTGGACTTCAGTAAACTTCACACCTCTATTCTGTAGTGGTCTGTTAAGCTGTTAAGGCTTGTGAAGCTTTGTAGAGTTTCAGATATGCTGTTTTTGCTGACAGTGGCTGCTTCCAGCATGTAGTAGCTCCATATATAGGAATAGTTCAGGCTCGAGGGAATTAAGTTGAAGAGTAGATATTATATTGCTTTGCACAGTCTTAAAGAGAATTGAATTGTTAAAATATGAACACAGCTTTAGTACTTAGCAAAGGGTCCAAATGTTCCCATGGCTAATGCTATATACTAGCCTTTAGAAATGATTTTGATGATCTAAATGGCCACATAAATCGCTAAATCATGTGAATGGGAAAAACTGTCCGTATTTAAAATCATCATGGCTGGGCTTCGCGAACGAAGATTTGGGAAGGCTCTATCCACAATTGTTACAGGCATGTTGGAGGCTTATGAGGCCAATACAAGACAGACATATCCGATTGCAAAAGGCACAGCAGAAAGACTCTTTAGATGATATATTCTGCAGAACACAGTTCTTTCTGCGTTGCCTTTTCTATTTAAAATAGACAAATCTAAACAACCATACAGGAGTTTGGAGCACATCTAAGCCAGGCCTCAGTACATGTAGAAGAAAAGGGGATAACTGATCTCTTGCCCTTGCCTGGGCTTAAAACCAGATGAGACTGGGATTCATAGTCCAATATTGCTCCATTATTTAAAAACCCATCTTGATGGTGGCAAGAACCCTTTGTGGTTTGATTATTTCTACAATTAATTCATTGTACCCTCAGGTGTTCCTCCAGGGTATAAATAATGTGTATTCTAGGCCCTCCTCAGTTTCAGAGGGGTCTCAAAATATCAACTCAATTATCTTAGGAAAGATGTTCTGTCTTGCAAAATTATGGTCTGTTTGAACAGCAGCAACTCATGTGACAGAAAGCTCTGTCTCAAACTGTCTTGCTAAAACTGTACCACTAGGTAGAAAGGATATACAAATGCACAAGAGAAAATTGAATACTGCCAGAAATTAAGCTATTCTCAGACAGCAAGGGGGAATGAGGCTCTGTTATGTACTTTGGGGTTGGTTTATTTATTTTCTGCATTAAGAATCAGTAAATAAAATGCACAAGTAGTCCAGAACTTAGGATTCTTTGTCCCCCAGGAGTATCAAACACTTAGATTAGAAGGTTTCTAATCTTACAACTACATTTTTATGTCCAAAAGATGGGTCCCTGGAGCTTTCTTAGACTATAGCTATATGAGCAAACTGATCAGAACTCGGACACAGGCTGCAGGGCTAGCTGTCCCTACTGTTTTTTATGGAAAAATAACAATCTTCCAAAAAATGCCAGTGAAGGGCTAAGGGAACAGCATGGACTGAGGATTGTTCTTAGTAGGGGGAATTTTCCCAGTATGCATTATGGCAACCTTGTTTTGGAGAGCGAGTTTGACAGCACTTATTCCAATTATTATAACCTGAGCCATATAAATTTTAAGGGTGGGAAGGGAGTCCCGTTTCATCACTTTCTAAGTGGATAAAGCAAGGTTGTGGAGGTAGTGGTGATGCGTATAGTCACCTAATTTTCACATAAATTATCCTTAAATTACGTAAATGTCGGTGTCTAAAAAATACCTTAGCGTTGTGTCTCAAAGGCATATATACAAATTTATAAGCCTACAATTAATAGAACTTTCTCAGTAGGAATGAGAACACTTTTATACACCACATTATGGAGTGTCTGTGATTTGAAAATTTTCATGAATTATGACTTTATTCTCAAAATACTTTAAAACAATATGTGCAATAAGTTTTCCTAGTATTCCATTTTTATACACATTCTACAGATAATAAGTTCAGTCTGAATTTTTCTGCCACTGTTTTGAAAATACAAGTAATCATATAGGTCATGATCCCTGGGTTTAATTAGGTGACCATACCGAAAACATTTCATAAAAAGACCTAGATAAATAAAACAAGGTCAAAATTCTAACTCATTTTCAAGAGGAGAAATGTTCTCTATGTGTAATATGTGCTATTGAGACGCTAAGATTGCAATAATTTGTACCAAAAAGAGACAAAACAGAACACTGAAGTAGAAGATTTTACAAATGTGACATATAATTTTAAAGGAGAAAAATCTCACTTGCTTTTAATTTTGCTATTTGGAAATGCTTGTTTATTATTTATCTTTTTGTTGCAGCTGGAATCAACTGTGAAGGTAAATTGCTGAAGAAGCAGTTTGCTAACCTAGTTTATTCCCATAAGACAACAATGCCTTATAATGAGTAATGGGAAAACAAGTCTCATTTTTTATGCTTGATGTAGCTACATTTATGTAGCCTTTACAGCCCCAAATATACATATCTGCATCTATGAGCAGTGAGCTAATTCCATTTTAATTTTCGTTAAACTAAGTTTCTATACTTAAAATAAGTGTCACCAGTACTTTCTATAACAAATGCTTGAAGTATGGCCTAAACTTACTACACCTCACATAAAAATATCATCTTTAAAGATCAAGTTTCATGCTTTCTTTGTAGGACAAGGCTCAAGTAAACATTTCATCATGCTAAATATTGCAAACATTTCTATTAAGCTATTCAAAAAAAAAAAAAAGAAACTGTGTAAATCTCAGAATGAATTGTCCCTTGGAAAAACTTGACTTTTGCAATAATTCAAAGGTTTGAGGACTTTGTAAAACAGAAGCTGTAGCTCTACTATTTTCTTTACTAGCTACATGTGTACTCATCATCCCTAAATCTGTCTAATCCCTTCTTGAACTCTGGCAGTTTGGGGGATCGATTTTCCTTTCGATATCCACAATATCCCAGCATAATGAGTTCTACAATTTCAAGACTAGAGATAATAGTTGTATATAAATGTGCACAACTTGTTAAATATGAAGGCATTTTTTGATTTAGAAGTATGAGAACTGTCCAAGAGGTCAACACAAGGCCTGGTGCACATGTTCACTCTGTGTTAAAGGAGAGGATGCTCAGACAAGACCTGGGGAAGGAATGCAGGAGAGATCAACAATAAATATTCAAAGGGAGTTCTGGAGAAAGAGAAAATCATGTAGGATAATTCAAAATCTTTACTTACATTTAAAGATACTTGCTGAACTAGTCTGTCAAGCAGGCTGTCTAAATGTCCTTGTCATAATTCCAGCCTGGAGGCTGGAATATCGCCCACAGGGCATGTGTTTACACCTCTTACCACCCCCCAGGCTCTTACACAAGTGAGTTATGTAAAGATTTAAGAAAAAGTCTGTTTATACTCCTTTTCACACCATTCTTTTTCACAACTAAGAATATTTTGTTACACAAGACAGAGTTACAGAGCTGAGTGATAGCAGGATGAGGAAGGTAACAGCAAAATATGGGTAGTTGAGAATGGTTCAGCAGAGATCCAAAGTAAGTGCAGGCAATGAAGAGACAGTATGTCAGAAGGCTGCCAAAAATGGCAGAATCTTACTGAAGAAAGGTCTGTCTCGCACAATCTGCCTTGGGGACATGTCAAGCAGCAAAAGGAATGTGAAGGAAAGGGCAGTGTGAGAAGTTCACATGGCTTCTTCTGATCTAAAGTAGAATAGTGTTCCCTGAGAGATAAATGCATTATTCAGAAGCCATTTCAGGTCTTGGCCAAGGCTGGACTTGAAGATGTATACAGAAGGTTGCATACAGAAGAGACCATTTCATTCTTAATTGCTTGCATTTGCAGAATACGTTAATGGCAGCTCCGGAGGTTTTTCAGCATTGCTAATTTCAGTGGCATTTTTTGAAAAGGAGATGTGGGAGTTATCATTTATCTCAGCACTTTTTGTGGAAGTATGTGAAGATGTTGAAGAAAAAGGAAAAAAAAACACTTTTGCTGCCCTTCATGTAGAGGAGGGAAAACTGAAATTTGAGACTGAATCAGAAAATACCAATGCATTATGCTATCACTTCTTTTTTGTTTTCAAGCCAAAAATAAACTGAGATGCAGGCCCTGAGATGCAATTGAAATAGAAAAATATTGTAGCTTGCAATGGTAAGCTTAATGGTAGAGAATAGGATCTATAAAGTGAAGATGTAAAGCAGATGGTGTGGATACCAACATTTAGTATTGTTAGTTTTTTAATACACATGTTAAGAAAATAATAGCTGAGTGGTAGGACTTGTATACAGTATAAAGAATAATATTTTGTGCACTGTGTAAAATCCGTGATGTTGTAAGTGTAGTTCTGTCTTATGAACTCTACAACTCTTGTGTCTTCTGGATATTTCTCAAGTTTTCTTCTGCTTATTTACTGAATTTTCAGTCTGCTTGTTCAGGAGATTCTTAAACCAGAGAAAGCAGACTAAAAATTCTGTAAACAAACTGAAGAAAATGCAAGATAAGGGTTAGTGTGTTCAAAAAGAAAGAAGAGCTGCAAATATCTTGGCAAGGAATTAACTCTTCATAATATATGCACATATGCTATATGCATGTGTGCTTTTTTCATGTGCATTAAGCAGATTTTATACACAGTGGCAGGTGTGGTTTGTCCTACATACCATGCATAGCAGTGCATCAGCCACTCACTGTTTCCCATTTAATTAAATAGGAAAGCCACAAGTAAACTGCTGACGAAGACACAATATCACAGAGAGGCTCAGTGGCTGCCACTGTATTTAATTAATTTAAATATAATATAACTAGCTGAGGAGAGCTAGTATTAAAAAAAAAAGTATTTTTAATCAATTTATTTTCATATATGTACAAATGCAATAGCATCCTCCTAAAAACAGATTAAGAAACTACAAATAAAGTTAGAGAAATACATTTTAAATGTTCTTTTACTGTTATTTTAGAAGGTTCATTCCAATGAAATTGGCTTTTTTGAGCTCTTAAGGAATAAAAAGCTCCCTCATGCACCACTTTTAATTCTCTCTTCATCTGTAAAAACAAGCCGAGAAGTGGTTTAATTTACTGTTGATCGCTGGGGAGAGAAAAAAGGAATACAAAATTTAAGTGACATTCATGCACAAAGTTAATAGCTTTTATCACTTTCAGAATGCAAGTGTAGAGGAAGTATTGCTTCATATAATATACAACCTACTTTCAGCTTTATTGTCTTTAGTAGTTAAGGCACTGTGTTGCAAATATGCATGGACTTAAGACAAACAGTTGTCTTACCAAAGCAATAGCAGCGGGTCTAATAGTGTATTGCATTTTACTGTTATCACAGATTTATTTAGTGTTTTGCACTCATAGATTTCAAATTCCTTACACAGCAACTGATTTAACACCGTAATAGCCAGCAAGGGCAAAATGCAGAAAGGTTGGGAGTTAGGTAAAGAGTCTTAGACAGAGGGTGAGGCACAAATCTCACAGAGTCCTAGTCTAGTGCTCCTACTTACACAGTATTTCCTTCAAGAAGAAAAGAAAAAGGAAAAAACAGAAGCAAGCTGAAGTAACAACTCACTAAGTGTCATGAAATAAAATCCTCACATTTCTATCACAATCTGACTAACAATTCAAAAAAGAGTAATTTTTTGTACATTTCAATTCATGGGCAATTACTTGTTAGACTTCATGAACAGTAGTAATAAAAACACCTAATCCAAAGTGCAAAAAGTTGCACAGGTGAAAGTCCCACCCTAGAGTACCTTTTATCTCCGCAATAATCTTTTTTGCAAGTTAAGAGGACTTCAAATCCTTCTGATGAATTGGTCAGGAGTTTGCTCTTGGGCAATTCTAGATAGGAGATAAGGAAAAAGTGACTCATAAAATCTAGCTCTAATATGTTACTTATAATGGGTCTCAGTAAAAGAAAATATTTAATTTTTGATCTGCCATAGAAATTCAGTCTAGCAAAGTCTGTTCAGTCACTCAGCTGATCAGTGTCTGCTCTTTAAATTTCTTATGTGGAATAACATAACATAAAAGAATAATGGCTGTGACAACCATTATTATATTTTTAAACTTCGTGTCATATTTTTCTTACTTGTGCAGTAACTTCTCATATTCATATATTTTACCTGGAAAGTGAACTATCTAGTATCTGCCAGCATAAATTCTATTTATTTATTCATAGCTACTCCTGCATACGTTACTATTTTTTCCTTCTGTTGTGCATATCTGGAGGTAGTTTTTGCTTTTAGATTGAACATAGTTTCACTGAGCGGTAAATATAAGTCTCCAGATAATCTTGATTTCAAGGAGGTTTTTCCCCTCATCATCTTCCGAGGACAGAAGATGCAATTAATACAATGGGACTATAGTAGATATCCAGTAATGCTATTACCAACTGGCTAGCTCAGCAGTATGTTTTCAGCATTTTTATGGCACAGCAAACATGGGTGAGATCCCTTTCTGTCAGAACAAATCAGCTGCATAATCCAAAGAATGGCAGTAAGCACACACAAAGCACCAGCAGAGTTAATGCTACTATCAATATGCTTTTCAGTTTTCTCATCAAATTACAGCCTGTTCCTTCCATATATAAAAAATTATTTCCTGTTTCCATTTGTTACTCTAGGTAATAGCAATAATTTTCACACTGATAGCTTCCCCTATGAAAAAATTATCTCTTAGGAAAGGATGAGTAGTAGGACATCCTCATTAATACCAGCTAAATCAGTTAAAACCCAATGAATACCAAATGTAGTAATGATAACATGTGAATAGTAAACAGAGTTGATTGCTACTTACACCAAATAGTGCTTATTTATATATGTTTTTATAAAACAGTATCATCAGAATATGACCCATAAGAATAAATTTATGCCTTCCAGCCCATCAGCACCATCTACTGAGACTTGGCATAACAACAGTCTTTGGCATGACAAGCACAAGTTTCAGTCGTGGGGTTTTTTCTTTACATTTGTCTTTCTTGGGATTTTCTTTTTATTTCCACTTATTGCTCCAGCGTGGCCTATCAAAAAAAGGTCTTCATTTCTCATTTCTGAAAAATTTTCTGGAAATATGTCTTCTTCAGAAGAAATCGTCTTGCAGACTTCAACTGGTTGACCTGAATAATTGTAGAATATTTGAAAATGCTTAAGGTCAAAACATATTTTCAGTTTCCCTTGGTTTTACCTATCAGAGTGGTGGTGAATAAGCAAAAAAAAAAAAAAAAAAAAAAAAAAAAAAAAACAGGAAAAAAAAGAAAGTTTCAAATTCAGCATAAACTAAATCCAAAAATCCCTTCCCGAAAATGGAACTGTAGCCCTCTCGTGTCTGGTCAGTATTGGATTGGAAAGATCTGGCAGAATTCCACAGATTATCAAGCAGATTCTAGACTTTTAATATGATCCTCTCACACAATGCATTCATCATTTTGCTCATAAGGCAGAGAGCTGTCTTTATAGCCTTAATACCACCAGGAAAGAGGTTTAAACCACTTGATAAAGACTAGAGATTTGCTATCTGTTATCATATCTAATTTTAGCTATATAACTTTCTCTTTTGTCTGCTTCCTTTCTTCCCTTAATTCAAATCCGCAAATCTCTCTGCATATTTTTGTTGCACTGTAATGTACTCAATGCCTTAGAAAACCTTCAGCTAATTTTTATCATTCAGTTTATTCCGATTCATTCTGGCACAATACCAGTGGTTGCAGTGACTGTTCTGACTCCAGAATCACGCTTGGGCAAACGAAAAAGAAACAAGCTTTCTGATGTGTTTCAATAGGGCCTGCCACATTCTTGGTTACATAGTGCACAGCATTTATGAATTCATGCTAAAGGAAAAGAGCCACTTTGATGAAATTAAAAAAAAATGAGTTATGACAAAAAAAGGATCTAACTTTTCCTCACAGAAACTGATTAAATCTTAAATTTCCCCCTTAGTTCACTGCAGAATGAGTAGTCTAGCACAGATGACACTGCTCCCTCAGGCAACCTTGTCAATCAGCTTATTTGTGCCACTTACAAAAGCGTATACATGCTTGCCTTCATGGACGTATTAAGTTTCATATGCTTTATTTTGCAGACTTTAAATCAGTTAAAACTGGTTTGACATACTCGGTATGTAAGACACACATTTTAAAAAAAAAGATGTTAAGTAATAAGGGTATAGAAAGAAACGAGGTCCTTGGTATGCTTCATACAACAGAACAGCAACCTTCCAGGAAGAACAGAGTGAAAAATCCCACAGCTATAAATTGAGCATATTCCTGCCTTTTTCCTCTGACTCACACATATAGTAATTTCTAAAACCTTTTCCATACTTTCTTTTAGCGATTTGAGATGACAAATTCCTAACACTTTGTGATTCATTATGTGCCATTCTGCATTATAGAACGGCTACTTTCTCAGGCAGGCAGACACATCTAGGAGAACTAAGGAAATAGAAATGCATAATTACATCCTTCAAACATATAAACAAAACAAACTAATTTTTGATATGACTTCTTCATCCTTAAAAGTCAGATATTTATTTTTGTTACAGCCACAAAGTATTGGTGCAGGAATATTTTCTTTTCAGTATGTCCTTCACACTCTCCCCTGCAGTCTCTTGATACTTAATATATTCTTTTCTTTTAGCTTCCAACTTCTCTTTTACCTGTCCATCAACTCTCTATTCCATAGATCCAAGCATGCTTCTCAGTCTTTTTTTTTTCTCTAGACAAGAGGAAGTTGTGTTTTTGATTCTTTTCACTGCAGTAAGAGGAGAAGGAACTTTAATGGCTTTAATAAAACTTTTCTCCTGTACTCCAATGTTCAGTTATCCTTTCCACATACTGTATTTTGCTCTGTAAAATATAGTCTCTCCTAAAGGTAAAGTTTTCCTCTTTCAGTAATTGATTACATTTTTAATATTCATTAATTCATTCATGTTGGATATTTTCAGTGTAACACAGACAACAAATTACCATTATGACCCAGGAGGTTAAATGCAATAGTAATAATCTTGAGATTAAGGTCATTCACCAATAAAAACTCAGAACACAATAGTGCAATACTTACTCGAGCACTGACTTATTTACATAGCTACAAATACCATACATAGATGTCTTAATATTACATCATCTATACTGTATCTTTTAAAAGGCCGAATTTGTAGTGTGTATTACAAATAAAAGCCCAGATCATTGTCTATTTTCAAATCAGTTGGCCTACTAAAATACATTTAATTCAATGGAACATGTCTAATTTAAATCACTGTAGGATAATGTTTTAAGCAAGACTACAATTGGTGAGGCAGGCAGGATCTGGAGTAAGTGAAAGCATTTGCCTTTTAAAAACTGACAGAGGGTTGCATTTTCATTCAGGCGGAATGTGATGAGTTTAGAGAATAAATTCAAAAAATGATGTCATGTGATCTCATGAAGAAAGAGTCCTTCAATATTTCAGAGAATCACTAGGTCAGCACTGGCTGAGCAATGGAAAAAAAAGTTTTGTCAGCAATAGTGCATGGATTAAAATATCTCAGATACAATTGACAAAGGCATTTGAAGTGACAGCAGATATGTAAAAGGTTCAGGCAAGAAAGCTCAAAGATATCATTCAGCTTCTGTGCAAGAAATTACTAAGCAGACCAGGACTCTTCAGCCTGGAAAAGAGGTTAATTATGGTACAGAGTGAAGAAAATATAGATTATAGTATATGGTATCTGACTTTCATGAGCTGACTGGATATACGTATTAGTAGCTCTTTTACAATGAAAGAGCTATGAGGAATCAAAGGAAGGTAGCAGATTCAACACAATAACAAAAACAACAATTAAAACTGAAACTAATAATTCAATGAACGGGAAGCCTGGGAAAGTTGTTGCTAAAGGTTCTGATAGGAGCTGGGAGTCTATATGATGTCCAGATGAAAAATTCATGGAAAAAAAATCCACTGAGAAATAATAAATATCTCAAAGTCCCCTGTGTTGCAAACTGGAGTCTGAAGAATAGGAGGGAGGTACTCTTTTCCAGGAATCATTTTACAGACACTCTTATAAAGGATGAGGATTAAAGATAACTATCAGAAGTGAGTAACTTGAAATTGTGCTGAAAATGAATGTTCACAAAACTCAGTGTAATAAAGCAAGGACTTGCATTAATCTTGGATGTGATGCATCCATGATGTTCTTATGTTCTTTCCAAACTCTGAGTCCTTTATTTCTCCCAGATGTCTTTTGGGGTTTTTTTTGTCTTTTATTATCAGCTTTTATCCCCCATCAGTAGATTCTCTAGGCCCAAGCAAGTTCACTTAAGATTCTTCTGCAGGCAGAAATGACCAATGTAAATTAATCCCAGCCAAACACCAACTCTTGTACCCTAGTCAGATTCTACACAAATCGTTACCTATCTTGTAATAAGTGCTGTAGCCTAAAGTATTAAATTGATTTACTATTAATGAAAAGCAATAACTTTTCAGTAATTGATCGTGGGCATGAAGCCATGGCTCACTTAATACCTTATTTACTGGTCACCATAAGTTAGTATTGCTGAAACTCATGTTTGGAAATGGTGCCAGTTACAAACAGATAAACCTGATTTCAAGTTAGTAAAGATTTCAGGTATCTTTTTTTTTTAATTTATCTAGTGTAAGAGAATGGTTTCTGGTAGCATAAGTCCTTACATATACACTGATGCTGACACATATACCTGGTTTGATATTCCCACAACTATTTAAAGTAAATTATATTCAAAATATGCCTTACTCTTCCCAGATTCACTGTGCTGGGATTGTGACTATGGCCACGAACTTGCAGAGATGTCCATAAGTAAAAGCAAAGGCATACCTCAAATATCTTTCCAGTTGTCCTACAGGGCACTCTCACTTCAGAAAGTAAAATGAACAAAAAGTCTAACAATCTTTTTGCCTTTCCTTCTCCCTTATTATTATTGCCAGACATGCTTCACAGGATGAAGCATATATCTCGGTCATTCTGAATTCATCTTGATCTGTTTTCTCCATCAGTTCATCAGCAGTCTGGGACCACTTGGTATATCATGTTCCTCATTATTCAAAGCCATTTTCTGATGCCTAGATCCACACTGGCAGGAAAAAACTATCCTCTGATCAGAAGACTATATTATGCAAAGCTACCAAACTCCTCTGTAACAGCCTAAATGAGGCATCGATTCAAACACAACTCCATGAGCTAATAATTGGCTTTATGTGGCTGAGCAATGCCAGAATAGCCTAGGTTGGAAATGACATCAAAAGATCATCTGGTTCAACATTTTGTGGGGAAGAAAACCTAAATAAGATTATATAGCACCCTGTTCAATCACATCTGGAAAACCTTCTGTGACAGACATTCTACCATGTCCCTTTGCAAGGTTGTTCCAGTGAATAGTTGTTCTCGCTGCAAAAAATTTCTTTATCATGTCAAGATAAAATCACTTCCAGTGCAAGTTGTATCTGTTGCCCCTTGTCATCTCCATGTGGCTCGTTCAAAGAGAGAGCCTCCATCTTCTTTGTAGACACCATTTAAGTACTGGAATAGTGGGATGAGGTCCCCCCTTGAGACATTTCTTCACCAGGTGGAAGAACTCTTCAGTCTTTCCTCACAGGACAAATTCTCCAGATCTTTGATCATTATGTCCTTCCTTTGGATCCTCTTTGGTGTCTCACTGTCTTCTTGAACTGTGGGGAACAGAACTACACACAGTACTTCAGGTGCAGCCTGACAAGCACTGAGATGAGTGGAATGATGACCTCTCTAACAGTGCTCCTGTGATTATACAGACCAGGGTCTGACTTGCCTTCATTGCTTTAGTAGCACTCTGCTGACCCCTGCTTAGGTCATTGCCCAGCAGGACCCCCAGGTCTCTTCTGGCAAGGCAGCTCCCCAGCCACAGAGATCCCCTATTTGGGCTATTTGTCCCACGTGCAGGACTGTACACTTGTCTTTGTTAAATTTCATTCTGGAGTTGCTAGCCCACTCTACCAGTCTGTGGTCTGTGCTACAACAAAGTTATAGTTGTTTTTTACAATATAAAGCACATATATCACTAAATTATAGAGTAGGAAGGAATATGGTGTCAGCCAGTCTTTATCTGACAATCTCATTGCACATTAGACTACAGATTTTTGCAAGCAATAGGCAGTGAGGGGTAGTGAAGAGCTTCGAAGAATAACCTGGTAAAGTTACAAGGTAGTTCCAGAAACTTTCAGACCTAACAACCTTCACAGCAGGAAAGCAATCAGAGCATATATGCCTCCTGCTGTCCTGATCTACTGACACTCAGCTGATCTATAGTATTCCACTTTACCAAAAAATGTCAAGGTTTTAGAAGTTGTAATTAAATGGACCATTACAAGTACTGTGTAACCAGAAGAAACTTGGGGTCTTGTGGATATGCCAAGTTCCCCTGGAATCTAACTTAGCAGCATTTCTATGAAATGGTTACTCATACACTTGCAGTATAGATATTACTACTTCTTGGTACACACAATTGTAAATAATTTCAGAAGTCACAGGTGGGTGACAATATTCTCAGGTTCATGGTCATTCAGTAATGACAAAAATTAACTTCACTGACCATTTCTTTTACTGTGAACTTAGAATAAACTCCTCTGTCTTTTAGAAGACGAAATAAAGCACTGCAGAGATTAATGTACTTGTAGTGTACATCAAATTTTATTAGTTGAAAACACTAAAACACTGTGATGCACACATTTGAGTACATATAATATATTACATATTATCTTTTTTATTTTATACTATATTTTACCATCATTCTACTCAAGCAATGATGGACAACATTTCTTGTATCATAAAAGAGAAAGCTATTTAAACAAATACAACAAATGTCATAAAGTCTATTTCAGATACCGTTTCACCATGAAAGAGTGTGCTTTGGTTTTAAGGAACTACAAGACAGCATTTGATACGGCTTATTTTGTATCTTGCTATCTTTCAACTAGGAAAGCTCTATTCTGTCTCACCTATTCAAAACACTTCTGTAGCACAATGATTCAGCAACATCTTGAAAAAAAGAAACAAAAATCCTTACAAAATTTGAGTCTTATGGATAATTTTAATTTATAATGGATATCTGGGAAAAAATACTGATATTAAAAGTAAAGTCTCAAGTGAAATTTTCTTCAGAAATACAAAAGGTTTTCATACTTCTTCCTGGGGAAGAAACAAACACCTAGAACCAATCAAGTAATTGTAATTCTTAATCATATTGTAGAATTCTTTCATGATGTTCTGCTTAGGCCTATTAGAATTCATTTAGCTCTAGTTTCAACTTTCATTTTCTCACAAATTTAGTCTGCACCCATTAATTATGACTATCACTAACGAAATGCAGCCAATTCCAAAATCCCACAGTTGTATATGCACAAGCTTGGGATGTGGCACTAATTGTTATGAAAGCTTTGACACAATCTTCTCCTGAATCCATGAAAATTATTAGTTCAAAATATTGTTACTGGAAAAAGACTTTATAGCTACTTTCACCAAGTAAGCAGTAAGACACCAAATAATTTCAAAACAAGTCAACAAGTTATAATAATTACTGAACAACTATTATCTCACAAACTGGAAGAAACTTCCCCAGGGTAATTTTCTTCTTATGCTATGAACTTTGAAATTGGAGCTGGGCCTGAAAAAATTGGGTAAAACTAATGTGACTGATATAAGCACTAAAGTTTAGCTCATTAGATCTAGATTTAAGAGAGCAATACAAAACAGTTCACAATGGCCTACATATTTATTTTTCATTACATAAGTGCAAAATAGCTGCAAGCATGCCTAAACTAAGATGGTGACAGACAGTATTTGATACTGAAAATGAAGATGAAAAGGCAAAAAAACCCCTGTGGCAGACTTTATATTTTTATTCAGATGTATTGGCATTAGAAACAGATGTTAAAAGAGGTTAATTCAGTATTTATATCAATCTCCAGGAGCAGTAAAACTTGCTAGTCACTAAAATGAGAAGTGCCTCAAAACCAACTAAAGCAAGACTACAAATTTTTACTTTAGTCATGACAGCTCCTAGTGGTCAGACTTGTAACACCAAAACATTAGATCAGCCTGCCTATGATAGATGTCAGATTTAAGAGGAAGAAAAGCAACAACTATCCAGAGACAATACATATCACGTGACAAGCCATGATAAACCAATAGTAGAGAACATCAAGCAAGAAGCAGGGAATCCTGCAAATTAGTAGGTACTTGTCTTGGGAATTGCTCATACACTTGTTCAGGGAAACAGTGTACTAAGGGCGGTGCTCATTTTTTATTGTACAGTATAGAAGTCCCTCCATGTACATTGACAGGATGTAAGCCTCTAGTTTGGGTAGAAAAATCACAGAAACATAGAACTATTTATGAGGAAAAGACCTTTTAGAACCTTGAGTCCAACCATTATCTCAGCACTGCCAAGTCCGCCCTTGAACCATGTTCGTAAGTGCCACACCTACACATCTTTTAGATACCACTAGGGATGGTGATTCCACCACTTCCCTAGGAACCCAGTTCCAATTTTTGACAACTCTTTTCTTGAAGAAATTTTTCTTAATATCCAGCCTAAACCAATGCTTTACTTACACCCTTTAGTCTTTTCCTATTCCTTGTTACTTAGGAGAAGAGACTGGCACCCATCTCACTACAGCATCCTTTCAGGTAGTTGAAAGGGAAGTAAGGTCTTCCCTCATTCTCCTCTTCTCCAGACTAGATAACGGAAAAGACAACATATGTGGAAATCAGATAAATATTTTCATAATTCAAGCTGAATGAAGGTATTACAAGGTTAGTGCTCAGTGATTTTGGCATCAGGAATGAAACTCTCCTTGTCATACACTCATGTAAACATTGTGGTTCTCAGTCTGACTGAATGATAAATGAAAGCCTTTCAGTCTAAAACAGTGATTAGGAAGCCAGATTCTACTTCCTAGGTTATCAACCTAATTAAAAGATATTTTGCAAAATATAGATGGTTTTGTACAAACATTACTAACTATTTTGGTGGATGGACTGAAACTTTTAAATATCATTATGCTATTATTCCTGCCTGATTTTATTATCACAACCATCCCCCAAGTTGTTGTGATTCTTAATTCACAAGCTGTAGGAAAGCATCTCTCTGCATTCAAGTTACCAGTGAAATACCTGGTGAGAATAGCTTTCTCAGGAGTCAGGAAATTATGAATATTAGGCTGTTTATATCACTTTACAAGGACCTGGTTCAGGCTTCATTAAAATTAATGGAAAGTTGTGTACGGATTTCAGAAGTGCAACGAAACACTGAGGAATACTGTCCTGCCTAATAAGTATTTTGATCTTCACAGTCAACACCCATTTATGTAGGTTTTTAGATGTAATTGATACTAGTGCATATACACTCATATCAGCTTGTCTAAATGGAAAGAAAAACATAATTAAATTGCATGTTCAAAAATGTTTCATTATATTATTTAAGTACTAGTAACTTCAATTTCTTCAGCATAGTAACTTTCAACTTACACTAAAGGATTTCATTTTATAAATACTTTTTCAAAGTATTTAAAGGGGATACTAGGCAAAATACCAGGTATCAACTTAGCTTTTGGTAAATAATTTGTGAAGAGAAGATTGTATGGAAACAATCTGAAATGGTTCATTGGCCAGAAAGTTTGTACCCCGCATATCACACTCCAGTTCATACCTTATGATCACAAGGACCAGTTGGAAGTCCCTATGGTAGAAAGTCAAGCTACTAAAGAAAGTACTAGTTTAGTGGCATTCAAACTAAAATTGCACTTTTAAATTCATAAGTGCCTTGAGAGAATTATATTTTTACTGTGTGTTATACTGACAGATATTTAACAATTTTATTAGCTATAAACAAGAGCTTCTTTTCATCTTCTCTTTTTTTCACCTGATCTCAGCTAACAGGTCTGTGATACTAAGTTAGCTCTGTGGACCAGCTCATGGTGAGATACTCAGAATCAGACTGCATTTCCATTCTCCTCTTCTTGGTGATGAAGCTGATTTAAGAAGCCTGTGAGGCAATGCCGTCATCCCACCCATTAGTTACAGTTTGCCACCAGTCCAGTTGTCCAAATATTGATACCTATTACTACAGTGAACATATAGAAAGGTATGGTCTATTTATATATTATAATTACATTTCTATATGTTATCTATATAATTTGTAAGAACATGTGTGTGTGTTTGTGTGTGAGTTTATGTGTATATATTAAAAAAATATTGTATACCAAGTGAAATCCATGACCTTGGTTTAAAAAAAGAACAGGAAGGAGAGGGAGAGGGATGTCAGTAGGAAGGAACAGACAAAACAGAGAATGTCTCATGCTATCAGTCAGAAAGAGAACCTTGTATACACATATATTACCCAGCTGTTGATAAAGATAACTAGACAACTAAGTAGTATGTAGGAAGAAATTTAGAGGCCAGTCCTAGGAAAGAATATCCTATAGCAGGAATAGACACTCTCTGTCCCTTATTAATCTTACCTCAGTCTTTCTTTCCCACAGTGATTCTTCATATAAATTCCATTCTTGTTTAACTATTTGAGTTAAATATTGTTTAAATATTTGAGTTTATCATTAACCTTTTACAGAACTGATCTAGCCTCTGCTATCAAGGCCAAACTGCCGGGGAGTTGACTCATTGGAAAAACCAGTTAAGTCAGACAAATAGCAAAGTTGTTTCCTGATCTAATGGTTAGAGTAGCATATACTGTTAAACCACTCAGTCAATCCTGACATTTTTTTCTTTAGAATGACAACAGTTTCATAACCCAATATTACTCATGGATATCTATTCATACAAATAAATCTCCTTATGGAAACACCCTATAGCTAGATCTGAACACAGATTCTCTGGTTTCAAAGTGAACGAACATCCTTTGCCTCATGGAAGGGACAATATTTCCAACAGATAAATCAAGAACATTTTGACAGAAATTATCTGCTTATGGTGTGCAGCTGTTCCATGTAAGTTTCCAGATGAATAAAACTTGGATAAGTGTGATTTTTGTAGACTCAGTATGATCTGTAAGGTGACAGGAAACAATATGAGTATCTTTAATATGCAACAACAGATGAAATCCCTGTGAGCCTTCAGAAAACATTATTGGGGCTAATGTGTTATTGTTAATGATCCTATGGCTTACCATATGTCCAGACTGTAAAGTTAGCTAATGCACTCTAGTTTTTTCCAACTTCAATTCCTTAATAAAACAAGCTGATAATGGTATTTACACTAAAGAATGAAACCACAGAGGAGAAGTCACTTGGTTTTGTTCCAGGGAATCAGTATTCAGACTGTATCACATTCATTAATATTTACAAAATTTACTTCCTGACGGTAACTGTTTGTATAAATTCAGACCTCGATTACATGTATGGCCTATATGAATATGTAAGAAGGTGGTATTAAAGATTGCTCATTTCTTATAACAACAGGACATGGGATTAACAAATTGTGGAAAACTATAATATAGTCAGTTAAATTTTCACAAGTAGTAAGGAAAATAAAAACCACAAAAACATGCTGAATGCAAGAAAATGTAGGAGACAAACACAAATGATTAGTAATGAATATGTCCAGTAGCCACTTTTCAGTAATTTCTGATGAGTGAATTTCAAACAATTTTAGTTCTAGAAATTAATAACTTCAGACAAAAAGTCTAAGACAAAATTTGCCTCATTCTCATTAATATAAAGACAGAAGAACACCACTGTCAGTGGAATTATCTTACAACTGGACTCAGTAAGAACACTTCAGAAAACCAAAAGTGTCCAAAATTTTTTCAGAAATGGATTACTTTTTTTTTTTTGTACTTCTGTGTTCTGCATTTTCAGACCAAGATTTTCTCATTTCCTCTTATTTCGTAATTCAAAAAGTATGGACATATATGTGTATGTAAGCATGCCCACACACAGCCACATATATACACAAGTTAGTTTTTAATATTCCGAAGGAATAAAAATGGCAATTTCAGAAAAGCAATCAACATATTTACCTTGTAAGTCACACTTAGAAATTCCTTACAGCTTTTTTGGAAAAACATACCAGTTTTAAAATGTTGAATGTTTCAGTTAAAATAAAATGAAGTAACTATTAAAAATTTAATTTTTATTTTTGCCTGGATGTTCTATTGATTAAAAAAATAATAAAATAATTCTTTCTGGTTTCAGCAAACTAGAACCTCTTCTGGGTTACAAAACCCCTCAACAACTTAATTGACTATTTGTATAATTGCACCGTGCAGTTAAGTTTATAACTAATTATTCTTCTCATGGTCTAATTTCCCACTCTGCCTTTCTGACAATCCAAACCAATGAAATGTTCCATAAAAGCATTAAATTACAATGGTTTTCACTAGGATGGAACAATTAAGGAGGTCATGTGAACAGGTACCCAACTCTCAGGAGAGCCTTAGGCAGTTGCCGTGGTCTTTTCAGCTGTTGGTCAGCACCTTAAAGCTGAGACTGGTACTAAAATGGAAAGTAACTTCTCTGCTTCATTGTGCTGTAAAACTGAATAGCTTCATTTAGCCCTTTCATAGCTTTTGCTGGGAAAAAACACTCACTTCTCAGGCATCTTTATTACAGAAGGGGACAGTTTAAAAGCTAAGTAAAAAAGTCTGCTTAGATAAGATTCTCCACAACCTCATTCAGAGCAAAGAGTTGGAAGTTTAGGCTTCAATATTGCACTGACATAAAGTCAAGAAGCTTTTTCTCAGTCAGGCATTGCTCTGACAAGAGGGATATCTCACAGTAGTTTCGCAGCTGTTAGTGCCTGCTTTCCAGCTGAGATCATGGCTCAAGGTGTGAGTGTTTTTTCTTCTGTTCCCTACCACAGCAAAGTTAAATTACATAGCCAGAACAAACAATAGTCTGCACAAAAAAGTTGCTACTGTTTTTCAGTTCAAATACATCAAATGTGGATGAATTTTGCATGATAGCAGGCATATTATGTATGAGTTTGGGATGAGAAGTCAGTTCCTAACAGTATTTTTCACAAGAAGACAGACTGATCTTGACTACCAGGCTCATTTGCCAAACTTCATGTTACTTTCTCAAGATTCTTCTCTCTAGCGTTTTAAACAGAAATTTTTATACGAGGGGAAAAATGGTGTAATAGGAATGAGGTAGTATTCATCTCTATGGCATCCATCCATACAAGGGTAATAAGTTCATCTTCAGTCAACTGCTTGTCAGCCAAGAAGGAAAACATAACTATTTTTTCACATTACCAAGCAAGTGCTCCTAACTATTTCAAATATTATGATGAAAAAGTTCTTTTTTCATATAGAGCCTTGCTCACACCTTTTGGAAACTTTCAAAAGCTTAAAGGGATACTATGATACAATTGTTTTAATTGTAATTTGTTACAAATGCACTGCCTTTCACAAGTTTAATGACAATGCTAATATAGCTCTAAAACTCTGCAATAATTATCTCTTTAGGAGGATCTCATCACACCAGTCATTTACTGGGCCATCTGCTTTGTCCAATAACATTAATTACAGACTGCTTATATGTTCTAAAATTATGCAAAAAGCCATTATGGCTAATACTGAGTCTTCACAATATGCAGAAAATCATATATAGATCAAGTAATCAAAAAGCCTCTGTAATGAACAAAGGTATCGCAAGAAATACACTGTTCCACACCCATCAATAAGCAGTTGCACATTCCTGCACATTCAGATGACTAAAGTAGAAAGATCATTCCTCGTGTTTTAACTAGTTATAGATCTTATTTATCTTCTCTTCATATGATTAATTTTTATTCACAGGACTGAAGTCTACATTTGTTCCTTTCATGCACTGTGGCATGTTCTGGTGTCAGTGTACACTATTTTTAGTTTCTGCACACTTTAAATTATGTATTTTGTTATGACTCGGTGGTGATTTATGGCCATATCTTCTTTCTCCACTCCTTATCAGACAATGTGGATAACACAGATATGTCAGTTTGTTTCAATTTATGCCCAACACTCTCTTCTACAGCTTCTTGTTTTAACACCATATACCAGTGGGCAAAATAGAACTGACTATGCCTAATTCAAATGTGTATGGAACAGCTACTTGTCATCTCAGCAGCTTTTCTCCTTTTCTCCTGCTGTTCATGCAAACATCTTCTTACTCTTAGTTCAACACTTTATTACACATTTCTTCCATCAACAACAGCAGGTCACCCTGTTTATAATTCAGATGTTGAAAAAAAATAAAGTGAGCATAACTTGAGGACTGAGCATTCGGGTTGAATATACTTACATGGCTTATCTGGGACTTGGTTAGATTGCAGAATCTTCAGAATGAAAGGCAGGGTGTAGAAAACGTATTTTTCCTTCTCTTGGTACAGCTCTGACATAGTCTAATTTATGATAGCTGGAGATAAATTCAGAAAATGTAAGCCTTTTCATATAGGTCTCTCACGTTAGCTCAAAATCTGGTTGCTACTTTTCACTCACAGTGAACATAATTTTGATTTATTCTTATTTCTCCTATTCTCAGCTTTTGCAGAATGCTGATGTGTGCATTTACTTACAAATACCATCTTGAGATTGACAAAATTCTCTTATAAATATTTCCATTAATTTTTTTCTTTTTTAATCTTCATAATCATTAATCATGTTAAATATCAGACTTAAATTCTTCATTGGATTTGGCAAT